>NC_139222.1:130126152-130298652 GCF_055691185.1 Crinia signifera | reverse complement strand
TAGTTGGATAGTAGGGGTATGAAAAAATGGGGTGCATTTAACATGGGAGCCCAGATAATACATAAGTACCCAGCTAGGTAATACAATATGCTGTAGCCTACATTATTCTGAATTTTACTGGATATTTTTGCCCAGTTCTGGAAAGCTAAGATTGGCCCATAATCTGACACCTCTGACACCATCTATGTGGTGTCAGTTGCATTGGTCTATATATCTATTAGCATTTTCTTTCCACCTGAGGGGCTTCTCTCCCTGGCGTCATACCTGGGATAGCCTTTTATTGGATGTGCTCTACAGGTTTTCTAGAATGATAAATAGTTGCTTTCATAAATGTGTTCTTGTAGCGAATAGTTTCACTAATCGATGTTCATCAATGTGCCAAAAACAGATAGATACATGCCAAATCACTGATAAAATGTCTACATGCTAGATGTAGCTGTTTTGACATTAAGTACCCTAACCCTATGTCTGCGGTTGTGACTTATACACCTCTTATGAGTACTAATTTCACAGAAATTCACTGGTCAGTAGTGATAGAACACTGCACATCACTGGTCAGTATCGATAAAGTGCTACACATCACTGGTCAGTACCGATACAGTGCTACACATCACTGGCAAGTACCGATACAGTGCTACACATCACTGGTCAGTACTGATAAAGTGCTACACATCACTGGTCAGTACCGATACAGTGCTACACATCACTGGTCAGTACCGATACAGTGCTACACATCACTGGTCAGTACCGATACAGTGCTACACATCACTGGTCAGTACCGATACAGTGCTACACATCACTGGTCAGTACTGATACAGTGCTACACATCACTGGTCAGTACCAATACAGTGATACACATCACTGGTCAGGACCAATACAGTGCTACACATCACTGGTCAGGACCGATACAGTGCTACACATCACTGGTCCGTACCGATACAGTGCTACACATCACTGGTCCGTACCGATACAGTGCTACACATCACAGGTCAGTACCGATACAGTGCTACACAACACTGGTCAGTACCGATACAGTGCTACACATCATTGGTCAGTACGATACAGTGCTACACATCACTGGTCAGTACCGATACAGTGCTACACATCACTGGTCAGTACCGATACAGTGCTACACATCACTGGTCAGTACCGATACAGTGCTACACATCACTGGTCAGTACGATACAGTGCTACACATCACTGGTCAGTACGATACAGTGCTACACATCACTGGTCAGTACGATACAGTGCTACACATCACTGGTCAGTACTGATACAGTGCTACACATCACTGGTCAGTACCGATACAGTGCTACACATCACTGGTCACTACCGATACAGTGCTACACATCACTGGTCAGTACGATACAGTGCTACACATCACTGGTCAGTACGATACAGTGCTACACATCACTGGTCAGTACGATACAGTGCTACACATCACTGGTCAGTACGATACAGTGCTACACATCACTGGTCAGTACCGATACAGTGCTACACATCACTGGTCAGTACCGATACAGTGCTACACATCACTGGTCAGTACCGATACAGTGCTACACATCACTGGTCAGTACCGATACAGTGCTACACATCACTGGGCAGTAATGATGCTCCAGTATATATCATATATAGTTATAGAGCTAATAATGCACACAGTTATTTAGATGAATAACTTGGAAGTTTTAACCAAACTGAATCTGAAATAAATCAGTATTTAGACCAGTTTTGAAATGGGTATGGATCATTGGATAGACACCAACTAGATTGACAAGCATTAGGTCGACAGCCCTAGGTCGACACCACTAGGTCGACATGCATGAAGGTTGACATGGGTTAGGTCAACAGGGTCATTATGTCAACACAAGCATTAGGTCCACATGGGGAAGGTCGACAGTCAAAGGGCCAACATGGTGTTTTTCACTTTTGTGGCCAAATGTCAACACAGTAGAGATGGACAATGAAATATTGCACCACGCCCTAGTGGATGGTAGGGCATAAAATACCGCCTGTCGGCACAGGTGGGCTCAAAAAAAAAAAAAAAAAAAGGGAAAAACCCCATGTTAAACTATTGATTGTCGACCTTCCCCATGTCGACCTAATGATTGTGTCGACCTTCAGTCATGTCGACCTTCCTGTATGTCGACATTCAGTCATGTTGCTCTTCATGATTGTCGACCTAATGCTTGTAGACCTAGTGACCCTGTCTCTTTGAAACCCTAATCAACATCTTATTGGGTTTTGATTCATACTGATGGATAATCCACAATATGACAGTAGGATCATTTACAAAGCTGCAAAAATGCAGACCCAGATTGAAAATGATGGTTTGTGAAATCATAGAACTATGTTTATGCAAATGCACCAGTATTTTTAGAAGAGCAAGATTACCATATGAAGACTGGAGTATGTGTGGGGCAGTGCAAGACATAAGGTTCCATTCTCTAACTGAAATTAGGTGAAAGTTTTTTTTTGTTGCTGACTGTGTGATAGTGTGAGCTGCCGGCCTTACATTAAACCCTCCCAAATGGGAAAATAAGATTTTTATTTGTGTGAAAAGGTCTCTAGTGGAACCCGTAAGGAGTGGATAGAGCATTAACAGTCCCACAATATTTTATTGTTAGAAATCAGGTAGTGGAGGCAGACCGTATATGTGGTCATTAGGTGTCGAGATCAATATATTGGTCGACAGTCAAATGGTCGACACTTGAAAAAAAGGTTGACATGCATTAGGTACACATGGTCAAAATGTTGACCCAAGGTCGACATGAGTTTTTCATGATTACTTTTTTTTAAATGGTCTTGTTCATACTTTATAATCCCAGTGGGAATAGGGGAGTATATGATAGTGTTTTGAGTGCAGCAAGGCACCGTGCCCCATGAGCCAAGCCAGGGGACGCGGTACATAAACATGAAAAACAATCTTATACATGTCGACCTTTTCATGTGTCAAACTTTTGACTGTCCACCTTTACTGGTTGACCAACTAGATACTGTCAACTTAATGACCAGATATCCGTCTGACTTAGCCTGTACTTTCAGTGGCGGACTTTCTGCACTTTTTTAAAATAGACTTTATATGGGAAAGCACATTTATATTTGTAATTTTACCAGCATAATTAAAACTTTCAATGATAATGACAAATGTAATAAAGACAAATCCTGGTGTCTCACTAACTAGTATAAGACATAAATGAGTCTCCTTCTAGAAGAAAACAGCAATGTTGGCAGTGGTTTGATGTTATTTAGTTATATTGCCATCTGTGCCCTATATGATCTGTCCAATTTGGCTGTACTGTATATGTGTGTGACCAAACTAACTACATTTAGATAAAGCCAACTGGGCCCTGCAGCCAGCTCTGCCCATGTACAAGGAAACATGGTTTTATATATAGTCCGTATTAGCATGAAATCCTATCTTTCAGTGTTTAAGCTGAAGCCCCTTTCACATTGCAGTTTTAACACGGCATATTGCCGATTTTTAACTGCTTTAAAAAGGTACCAGCTGCAATATGAAAGCTCCACAATCAATTTACCGGTTACAAAATACCGGTATTTTGAAACGTGTTAAAAGCAGAATCCTACATGTTTCAGAGCCGTTTTCCCTGCAGTCGGAACAGCTCAGAAATGGTATTTGCTACGATTGATAACCACACTTGATCCCCGCCCACAAGCAGGAAAAAAACATTTACAATTACATTGTATAGCTTTCTATGGGTGAAACGGGTTGAATCTGAAAGGTACAAAAACTGTATTTAAACTGCAATATACCTTTACAACATGCAATATGAAAGAGGTTTGACTGGCTTTTGACCCGTTTTAAGACACGTTTACAAAAACGAGTTGAAAGCAGGTTTTTGCAATGTGAAACCAGCTTAAAGGGGAATACATACATAGAGATGTGTGCTAAGCAATTTTGCTAAGCTATTTAGGGTAGGCGATTTCCCTGTGCCCAGATCTCCCTTGTGGAGTACATACACGCGCAGAGATTTGTGCTAAGCGATTTTTCTAAACAGTTTTGCTTAAGCAAAAAAAGACAGGGTAGTGGTTCTGAATAAGAGATTGTAATTAGTATCTCTCATTCTGTACACACAGAGAGATTAGCAGTCACTTGCTAAGCAATTTGACTAGATTTTGAGTGCATGCACAGACTGATACAACTTTCACATTGCAGCTTTAACACGGTATATTGACGTTTTTTTAACCGTTTTAAAACGGGAACAGCTGCAGTGTGGAAGCTCCATTGTCAATTTACCAGTTACAGAATACCGGTATTTTGAAAAGTGTTAAAAGCAGGATATTACACGTTTCTGAGCCATTTTCCCTGCAGTCTGAACAGCTCAGAAACGGTATTTGCTACAAATGATAACCACAGAAGGGTGATAGGTTATCTCCCTGCATGATCCCTGCCCACAAGCAGGAAAAAAAAAATTGAAAATGACATTGTATGGCTTTCTATGGGTGAAACGGGTTGAATCTGAAAGGTACAAAAACAGTATTGAAACTGCAATAAAGCATTTACAACATGCAATATGAAAGGGGTTTAACTGGCTTTTGACCTGTTTTAAGACACGTTTACAAAAACGAGTTAAAAGCAGGTTTGCAATTTGAAACCAGTATTAAGCTGGTTTCACATTGCAAAAACCTGCTTTCAACCCGTTTTTCTAAACGTGTCTTAAAACGGGTCAAAAGCCAGTTAAACCCCTTTCATATTGTATGTTGTAAAGGGATATTGCAGTTTCAATACTGTTTTTGTACCAGATCAACCCCTTTCACCCATAAGCTGGTTTCACATTGCAAATACCTGCTTTCAACTCTTTTTTGTAAACTTTTTTTTAAATGGGTCAAAAGCCAGTTAAACCCCTTTCATATTGCATATTGTAAAGGTATATTGCAGTTTCAATACCATTTTTGTACCTTCAGATTCAACCCGTTTCACCCATAGAAAGCCATACAATGTCATTTTAAATGTTTTTTTCCTGCTTGTGGGCGGGGATCAAGTGTGGTTATCATTTGTAGCAAATACCGTTTCTGAGCTGTTCAGACTGCAGGGAAAATGGCTCAGAAACGTGTAGGATCCTGCTTTTAACACGTTTCAAAATACCGGTATTTTGTAACCGGTAAATTGATTGTGGAGCTTTCATATTACAGCTGGTACCGTTTTAAAGCAGTTAAAAATCGGCAATATGTAGTGTTAAAACTGCAATGTGAAAGGGGCTTTAGTTAGCAGGAGATAATTAATCTCTTGGGGCATACACACAGAGAGATCTGTGCTTACTTTGTAAGCAATCTAGTCAGATTGCTTAGAAAATAGCACAAAATCGCTCCGTGTGTATGCCCATTAACACAAGTTTTTAACATGAGTCCATATAAAAACAGGACTTAAAAAAGCACCTATAGCTTTAAATATGTGCTTTAACCTGTTCGCATTTTATACAGTGCATATTTATACAGTGCGGATATATGCTAAGTGTGCAGAACAGCTCTAAATATTGACATTTCAAGAAAGCTTTATGTACAGCCATATTGTGTGGGTTTAACGTGGACTTATTTGCTAGCTGACATTTCCCTATTGGGAAAGAATATTCTAGTCATGTATACGTACTGAATTTACATGAATACTGAATATGGATAGTTCATTCATTCATGCTTCAGAAGATGTGCTGGTAATAGGGTGCGAATTGGGGAAAACGAGCTGCAATGCCGTCTTAGGAACAAAGAATAGTGGTGTCTATTAAGGTTAGTAGGGAAATATTGCCTTTGTGTAACAAAATAAATGCTGCTGTTATATTAGGCTCTCTGGGGCCAGAGTAGTGGTTAAAGGTTCACCAACATCTTTCACAATAACCAACTTGTGTTAATATTAAAGAAAGCGCTTGGTGTCCTGTTATATCATGCCTCCATGAAAATTTCCAAATGTTTTCCAACCAATAGAAGTCGGGGGTGTACCTGCGCACTGAGTGTTCCCTGGTCGGACTAGCTTCAAAGCACTTAAGTATAGTCTGACTCAAACTATACTGAAAATGGTAATCATAGAAAATAGTGGGGGTTAGTGCTGAGCTTTGCCCTGGTGTGCGTATAATCAAATATAAATACAGATGTAAGTATAAATATAGATATAGATATAGATATAAATGGTATCTGACACAGTGTTGTAATAGAAAAAGAAGATGCTTTTACTTGGTGATATCTTGTATCAAACAAATAGAATAAAATCAAATCAAATACCGGTGGAGTGGTAACAAATGGAACTGTCGTCTGCAATATCGGTCTAAAAAACAATACTTCTAGACAAACAATTTTCCCAACAAAAAGCTTGCGCACCGGGCTTTCTGCCTGTCTTGCCAAGGTGATTGTGGGTGTGCAGACAATTCCTAGGTCTTTAAGTAAATGTCTCAGGTTTAAGTTGCTTGTACTGCAAAAATGCAGAGAGTCTCTGTCTGAGTGCGGCGTCCCGCTGCTCAGATACAATGTTAGCTTCGGGTACCCCTTTAAAACTTGCCACGGTGTTGGTGCACGGTGCAGGTTTTCGGAGGTGGTTACTGTTGGTGCAGCCTAGGGTATGCCAGTGTGCGGTAAGTCTGTTGTACGTGTTACCGCCGCACGCGTGTGGATCCCTCAGCGTGTAGCGGTCCCGGTGTATCAGACGTGTGCACTGGAGCGGATGACAGGATCACCTCGCTTCAACCGATAGTGTCGGTATATGCGTGGTGTCCCGCCGTCCGACTGAGAGCCCTCCTGCCTCGCGAGCAGTGCCTGTCTCCTACTTACCCTTCCTTTCTCAGATGGTACTGCCGTGCCGCGTCCTCAGTTGCAGCGTTCGCTGTGGAGTCTTCCCGGGGTTGCGTCACGGAGTTTGCCGGGCGTTGTTTGTGAGGGGACCTGACTGTGGGTAATGAGCTGCATTTTGCCCAATCACAGCACTAAGGGGGAGATTTAAACCAGCTCCACAACAGACACACTAACCTCCATGAAGAAGGCTTTTTGAAAGCTGAAACGCGTTGGGGAACACAGACATTACCCACAGTCAGGTCCCCTCACAAACAACGCCCGGCAAACTCCGTGACGCAACCCCGGGAAGACTCCACAGCGAACGCTGCAACTGAGGACGCGGCACGGCAGTACCATCTGAGAAAGGAAGGGTAAGTAGGAGACAGGCACTGCTCGCGAGGCAGGAGGGCTCCCAGTCGGACGGCGGGACACCACGCATATACCGACACTATCGGTTAAAGCGAGGTGATCCTGTCATCCGCTCTAGTGCACACGTCTGATACACCGGGACCGCTACACGCTGAGGGATCCACACGCGTGCGGCGGTAACACGTACAACAGACTTACCGCACACTGGCATACCCTAGGCTGCACCAACAGTAACCACCTCCGAAAACCCGCACCGTGCACCAACACCGTGGCAAGTTTTAAAGGGGTACCCGAAGCTAACATTGTATCTGAGCAGCGGGACGCCGCACTCAGACAGAGACTCTCTGCATTTTTGCAGTACAAGGAACTTAAACCTGAGACATTTACTTAAAGACCTAGGAATTGTCTGCACACCCACAATCACCTTGGCAAGACAGGCAGAAAGCCCGGTGCGCAAGCTTTTTGTTGGGAAAATTGTTTGTCTAGAAGTATTGTTTTTTAGACCGATATTGCAGACGACAGTTCCATTTGTTACCACTCCACCAGTATTTGATTTGATTTTATTCTATTTGTTTGATACAAGATATCACCAAGTAAAAGCATCTTCTTTTTCTATTACAACACTGTGTCAGATACCATTTATATCTATATCTATATTTATACTTACATCTGTATTTATATTTGATTATACGCACACCAGGGCAAAGCTCAGCACTAACCCCCACTATTTTCTATGTTTTCCAACCAATACTGGAGAAGTTGCCTCCAGACTGGCACTAGAATGTGTGGTGGAACTGTCCCAATATAGTATTTTGGCATTAGGTTCAAAAATTCATCGCTCAGATAACAGGTTTTGATAACCCCTCTTATCCCTCCACTCTGCTTTCTTGTAACTCCATATTATGACCAATTAATTGGATATAGCTTATATATACTTAATGCAGCTTAAGGTCTGATGACAACCGTAAGAACCCATATCCTTATTTATCTTTGCCCTTATCCATAAAATGTTGCAAATTCAGTTTGGAGTCGATTACCGGTATAACCAATGACAAACAAAAATCTTAGTACTGGTCCCCTTGGATAGCCCATTTTGCCTCATCCTGTTGAATCTACCAAGGGGCTAATTGGGATAGAAAACTAGTCCAGGAAATGTATGCAAGCAACCCTAATGAGGGTGAGGTCTGTTAAGAGGTATGGATCATTAGGTTGCCACAATGTTGGTCAACAGTCATTAGGTTGACACCATTAGGTCGACATGCATTTAGGTCGACATGAGTCTAGGTCGACATGCAGGAAGGTCGATGTGAGTCTAGGTCGACATGCAGGAAGGTCGATGTGAGTCTAGAGGACATGGGTTAGGTCAACAGGGTCATTAGGTTGACATGGGTTATATCAACAGTCAAAAGGTCGACATGTTTTTTTTTTCCTCATTTTTTTGTCGACACAGTTGACATAGACACTGAAACGTAGCACCGCTGTGCTCGCCAAACTTCGGGCACGGTGGCTCACTACGCTCGGCACACTATTTTATTCTCCCATCAAACCCTAGTGGATGGTAGGGCATGAAATACTGTCTGTCGGCACATGTCGGCTCAAAAAAAATGTGAAAACCCCATGTTGACATTTTCACTGTCAACCTAATGAACCTGTCGATCTAACCCATGTTGACCTAGACTCATGTCAACCTTCCTGCATGTTGACCTAGACTCATGTCGCCCTAATGGTGTCAACCTAATGACTGTCGACCAACATGCTGGTGACCCAATGACTGTATCCCCTATTAAGTGGGTGAGGACTGTTAGGGGGGTGGGGTTGGGATCCTTCCTCGTGAGGCCTGACACAATTGCAGACTTTCCTGCACATTTTCTGAAGTTGTTTCTACAACCTTATGCAAATGCAGCTACATTGCACTTCCCTGGTGCTTCCAAATATGCTAGAATGACTGACATGCCCAATTTGCAGTGCAGTGTCTATAGGCGCTGCAATATGACATTAGGCCAGGGTGTGGGGGGAGGGGGGCTAGGCTTAGGCAAGAAATAGGGGTTTGGGCTTTGGGTTAGGCTGCAGAGGGAAACGTTATAGTTGGGCTGAGAGGGGGGTTAGGTTTAGGTGGAAGGGAACTCGGGTTAGGGTTGGGCACTTTTAGGAGTGAGAGTTAGGGTCAGGCTGTGGGGGGGGGGGGGGGGGGTCAGGAATTTTGTTAATAAATTCCGAAGAAAATTTAAGAGGACCAGGTGTTCCCAATCCTTTTTCAATCACGGCACCCTACAGTATAATAATTTTCCCATGGCACCCCTAGGCCCCCCCAAAAATATATAAAATTAAGTAGATTGAGTTTATATGTGCTTCTTAGGTTCAGTTATGTATTAACGGGCAGGATCTGCTTCTGATTGTACAGATATTTTATGATTGGCAGCCATCAGCACTGGTTTTGTCCAAAAGTAATTGATCGTAATTAATTGAAATCAGTCCAGGACCACCAACCCATGGCACCCCTGCAAGTGTCCTGAGGCACCCCAGGAAGCCACGGCACACAGTTTGGGAACCACTGGGTTAGACACTGATATTGTACAAGAAGGCCTGACTCACAATCTCCTTTCCAGTTCATTCCAAAGGTGCTCAATGGGGTACAGGTAAGGGTTCTGTGTGGGCCAGTCAAGTTCTTTCATACCAAACTCATCAAACCATGTCCATGCTTTGTGTCCTGGGGTAAAGTAATGTTGGCATAGAAAAAAGTCTTCCCCAAACTTTTGCCACAAAGTTGGTTGTTCAAAATGTTTTGGTACGCTGAAGCATCAAGAATGCCCTTCTCTTGAGATAAGGGGCTTATCCCAAACCCTGAATAACAGCCCCATACAATTTACTAAGATGTGTATTCTACTTCACATGTGATGTTGCTATGGGCCACCAATCAGATCCTGTCTACTATCTTCTAGAGGGTGCTAAATAAATAAGAAGTAGCTACTGATTGGTTGCCCACAGCAACATCACATGCGAAGTAGAATACACATCTTAGTAAATTTCCCCCCATGCGTCTTAGCAGTCTTGACCCTGCTCTGTGATTCTACATAGTCTTCTGGCTTCCTGGCTGAGTTGCTGTTGTTCCTAAATGTTCCACTTCCTAATAATACCACTAACAGTAGACTGTGGAATATGCAGCAGGGATAAAAATTTCATGAACCGTCTTATTGCAAAGGTTGCATCCTGTCACGGTGCTAAGCTGAAGTCACTGAGCTCTTCAGAACAACCCATTTTGTATATCATTTGTTTGCAAAAGGTGACTGCATGGCTAGGTGCTTTATTATATTCACCTGTGTCAATGGGTCTTATTGAACAACTGACTTCAATAATTAACAGGTGTGACCAAATACGTTGTCCATATAGTGTGTATGTATGTATATAAGTGTATGTATGTAATTAAAATAATTTGGAAAATTAAACACAATCACTGTGTGCATGTATAGTGTTTTCAAATAAATTGTGCGTGTAAGGGATTTATTTTTTAATTTCCATGGTTAGGGGTAATAACTAAACTGGAGCTGATGTACATAAAACTCATTAACCCCTTCAGTGGTGGGTTTTTTTTGGGGAGCGCTCCCCACTGGGCGAGTTTTCTATGGGGAGCGCTCCCTTAAAAAAACACACCACTGCCTCCCTGGGTCCGGGCAGTGCCGCTGCAATGTCAATCAGCGGCTGCCCGGACCTGCGCCCCCGCACTGCATCCCTGTCCCCGGCAGCAGGCTTGTCATATGCCGGCGCCGGGGACTTTAATACAAAACCCGGAGGGGAGGGGAGGGGGAGGAAGAGGGAGGAGGCGCTGAAGAGGTGAGAGAGCCGGGCAGCGCTGAAGCTGCCTGAGTTCAGTGATTGAACTCAGCAGCGCTGCCCGGCTGTAAACAGTGGCAATCCCAAGAATTTTCTGGGCTTGCCAGAATGGGCACTGAGGCACAGCCCGTAAAATTCTCCGGATTGCCACTGAAGGGGTTAAGGGTGACATTTAATAGGATGACATATTTTGACTTTTGCGATGTACAGTAAAAAAACGGCCAAATGACTTCCGGTTCCGGCTCCCATGGGAGAGGCAGCAGAGTAGAGGAGCTCCGTGGCGCGGGATTCGGGCGGCACCCCAGACTCACCGCACCGCGGTCTACTCGACCAGCAAGCGACACCGGAACGTGAGGAGACCCCACCGCTGCAGGGAAAGGTATTTCCCCTCATGTCAAAGCGCCGGGGAGCCGGTACAAAGACGCCACAGAAAACCAAGATGGCGGCCGCGCCATCAGCAGCACCCTCCGCGTCTAACCCCGCTGAACACACAGCGCTACTAAATATACCAGAGGAATTCCCTCTTCTGTCAGCAAGCCCAGCTGTCCCCCTGGCTTTCTCCCAAACTACCCAGCGGGACACAGGCACTTATAATGACATGGTGAAAGCCATTAGAGACACGATGGAGCCGTTATTCAAACAGCAGGAGGACACATTTAGGAAATCAATCACTGACCTGAAAGACCACCTCTCCCAGATCACTAGGAGAGTCTCCCAGACGGAAAACCAGGTGGGGGCCGCATTCCAAGACATAGCTGACATAAAAGCTGAAAATGCTGCCCTGCAAAAATCAGTATACTCACTGACTAATAAAGTTGACGACTCGGAAAACAGATCCAGGCGTAACAACCTGAGGCTGGTGGGTCTGCCTGAGCAAGTGAAGGGAGCTGCCCTACACCATTTTATAAGGAATACACTTCCAAATCTCCTGAATATTGGAGGGGAATGTTCTGACATGGTAATTGAGCGAGCCCATCGGGTGGGCCCCGACCGCAAAGGCCAAAATACACGTCCCAGGGTGACTATATTCCGCTGTCTTAACTATTTACATAAGGAATTGCTCTGGACAGCGTCCAGGAAGCAAAAAACCCTGCAGTGGGAGACACACAGGCTGCACCTGTTCCAGGACTACTCGGCGGAGGTAACCAGAGCCCGCAAGGAATTCTCCCCCATATGTGCTAGTCTAATTGCAGACAACCGCAAATTTGCTCTGCTCTACCCCGCCAGACTGAGACTATTTGAGGGAGACTCCTTCAAGGATTTTACAACTGCAGGGGATGCTCAAGCATATCTCCAGTCGAGATCAGAGGAGCCTGCGGGACAGGCCTAATTATATTGCATCGATTACAAAGCAAGTTGATTCCAAGTGTAACTGGGAGAAACTGTGGGAGCCTTGTCTCCCAAATAATTTTTTCCTGCCTGAGAGCTGCGGGAGATAGAAGATTACTACGCATCAGTCAGCGCTTTGAGACACTTATCCCGGAGGGGGTAAGGGGGATGGGACACCTATACTGCAGCCTTGGGGCTACAGAACCCCGGAGGGAGGGGAAACTGGGGGGGAGGTGGGAGTGAGACCACCGCTACACCAGGGACCTTACCCCGGATAACAACTTGTTACCCAGTTTGGATGGCATGCAAAAATGTTTTAGGGGTGCCGACCCAATTGTTTAGCCTGAGGAGAATAGAGGGAGGAAGAGTTAGATTAGATTAGAGTTAAGTAAATCCGGAAGTTATTGGAGGGAGCGATACAGCAAATGAGAGGAATAATTCCTCTGTTGATTCTATTCGTATGTAAAAGGTTTATTGGGGGGGATTGTTGTTGGGAATGTTTTTTTCTTTGTTCTTATTCCTACTATGTGATTTATGGTAGTTCTACAGGCATTGGGGGAGGGGGGGAGGGGGGACGGCAGGGGAGAAGGGCTGATACTATACAAATGTCTGATGTGAATTATGGCGCAGGTTAAAATATGCTCCTGGAACGTGGGCGGGATTAATTCCCCGATTAAACGGAAAAAAATCCTATTGTATCTTAAGAAACAAGAAGCTGATATTATACTCCTTCAGGAGACACACTTAACAGACGCAGAGCATGCCAAGTTGGGCCAGATGGGTTACATGGTGGCGGCTTCAGCCTCCTATTCGACTAGAGCAAGGGGAGTAGCAGTACTAGTCAGAAAGTCATTAAGCCCAGTGATTGATCTGAAATATGCTGATCAAGGGGGGAGATATGTCATTGTGGGGGTCTCCGTGCTTCGAGAATCATATGTCATATGCAATATATACGCACCCAACCATTATTCTAAAAAATTTATGGGGAAATTAATAGCGAGATTGTACCCTTATGCAAACACTAACCTAGTGGTAGGAGGGGATTTGAACTTAGTTGCAATGCCAGCCATGGATAGGTCCTCCATACCCAAAACCCCCCCCCCCCGACACCAGCTTTGGGAATTCCCCAAATACTCACACAACTTAAACTTGTAGACTGCTGGAGAGTACTTCATCCTACAGATAGGGACTTTACATGCCTGTCAGCGGCCCACGGGTCACTATCACGAATCGACTATTTACTCCCATCAGAATCCCTTTTCCCCAAATTGCTAGATGCACGAATTGAACCTATGTGTATATCAGACCATTCATTGGTGTGGTGCACCCTGAGTACTACATTGGATTTGGGCACTCACAGGCAGTGGAGATTTCCCACTTATTTAGCAGCGTCACAAAAATTCAGACAGGCATTGGAAGCGAGATGGGCCGAGTTCTCTCAAGATAATAGGGAACATATAGATGATCCTATTCTGTTTTGGCAAACAGCAAAAGCGGTATTGAGGGGAGAGATCACCTCATATGTCAGTAAATTAAAGAAAGATAGGTCAGCCAATATCCTTCAGGCGCAGAACACACTGACATCCACTTACGCGACATATAAAACCACACCATCCCCAAACACTAAGGCGGCATATATGCAAGCCAAGACTCAGTTTGATTCTCTATTAGACAACCAAACCACACAATATATTAATAATGCGAATTTCCAATTCTATAGACATGGAAACAAAAATGGCAAACTACTGTCTAACCTAATCAGAGGAGCACGCCCATCTGCCTTTGTTCCCTCTTTGCGAAATTCTGGTGGGGTTACAACACACAAAGGGACAGAAATCATAAACATCTTCCAAGAATTTTACAAGACACTATATACCCAGGGGGACCTGGACGGGGACAATAAAACCCAGTTTTGGTCTGAAGTAAACCTTCCCCAATTGCCGCGTACAGTTGCAGAACAACTAGTAGCACCCATCACTGTAGAGGAAGTCAAAGCAGCGATAACAAAACTGAAGCCCCTAAAAGCACCAGGGCCTGATGGCTACTCAGGGGAGTTTTACAAAATACTGGGGGGAAAAATAAGCGACATACTGACTGCATTCTTTAACCAACTGCTCTCCGGAACCAAATCGCCCCCTCACTTTAACTCAGCGGTAGTAAAAGTGCTCCCAAAATCAGGCAGAGATCCTGAAAACCCGGGATCCTACCGGCCCATCTCGCTTCTCAATTTAGACTATAAACTGCTGACTAAGATCATAGCAGATAGAATGAAGTTTGCGCTGCCCAGGTTGGTGGACCCTGACCAGACGGGGTTTATTCATGGCCGACACTCAGTTATTAATGTCAGGAAGGTCCTAGCAGTAGTCCAACATCTCGAGAGGGGGGGGGGGCCCAGGTGATCAGGGGATAATTTCAATGGACGCTGAAAAAGCGTTTGACCTGGTCACCTGGGACCACCTATTTGAGACACTAACTAGGTACGGTTTCCCCAAACCATTTATTACCCTTCTAAAAAATCTATACACTGACCCAATCACACAGGTAGCGTGTAATGGCCATATCTCCGCACCGTTCACAATCCAAAAAGGTACCAGACAGGGGTGCCCGCTGTCACCCCTGTTATTCACATTGGCTCTAGAGCCACTAGCCATCTTACTACGAAGTAGTGACCAATTTACAGGCATCACAATAGGATCCTCCACATTGAAGATATGTTTGTTTGCGGATGACATGCTACTTTTTGTGTCAAATATGCATTCATCCCTCCCAGCCATAATGGACGTGATACAAAAATTTGGATCCTTTGCAGGTTACAAAATCAACTTACAAAAATCAGAGATCTTACAAGTAGCGGGGAGACAGCTCCCAACAAGTGACACCCCATTATTATCACAATTCCAAATCAAAACTCAGTCTATACAATACCTAGGAGTCTACATACCATATAGTATATCCAAATTATATTCCTTTAATTTTACTCCCATAATTGACAAGATACTGAAGCAACTCGAAGCATGGAGATCCCTTCCTTTGTCACTCCTGGGGAGGGCAGCAATATTGCAGTCAATCATTTTTCCGAAGATATCATACTGTATTCAGATGATCCCTATTCATCTGTCACGAGCAGACATGGCCAAGATCACTAAAGGATTCTTTGCATTTTTGTGGCAGGGGAAAAAACCCCGCATAGCCCGACACAAATTATACTTAAGAAAAGCTGAAGGGGGCTTGGGAGTCCCCAATATCCAGGCTTTTACCCATTCTGTATTTATGAGATATATATTGGACTGGTTCCAAGGTACGGAACTCTATACACACAAACAGATGGAGGAAAATGTTTTTGCCCCATACTCACCTGCGGCCCTCTTGCATGCTCCAAACTCAGAGTTACCCAAGGGAACACTGGGAAACATACTATTTGCTGACACATATCGCACCTGGTTAACTGTTAACAAGAAATTACACAGGAACCATCAGGCCACGAGATATGCCCCCTTCTGGGGTAACCCTAAATTTAAACCAGGCATGCTCGAAATAGGATTCTCCAGATGGAAAACTAAAGGAATAATGGCAATTCGCAACATATATGACCCGGGGGGTACCCTGCTCACGTTCCAGGCCCTGGCAGAAAAATTCTCCCTGCACCATAGGGAGTTCTTCATGTACCTCCAGGCCAAGCATTATGCCCAGTCTATGCCCACCCCTGTGAAGGCCCCTGCCACCATGGACCCACTACACTCTGTATTTGTTTTAAGCGCCACAGGCCCATATAGGCTCAAATATTTATATTCAGACCTACTACCAGTAACGTATGATACTATCTGGACAGAGACCGCAGCAAGGTGGGCAATAGATGTTCCCCAAATAAATTCCCATCTACTTATTACAAAACAACTAGAACAAACACTTAAGATACTACACTCTGCCTTGCTCCAAGAGGTCCACATAAAAACGCTGCATAGAGCCTACATCTCACAGTCCCAAAGAAAACATTTTGTTCCAGGAGACCTAGGGCTATGTTTGAAATGTAAAAGCTCGAATGCTTCATTTTATCATAATATGTGGGAATGTGGTAAAATACGCAAATTCTGGGACAAGGTGACGAATTTTATTAACGAAGTATGCCACTTACACTTGCAAAAAGACCCATTGGCGATGCTCCTGGGGAACTTTGCCAACTGGGATTTACAAGGCAGAAAAACAGTGTTAAACTCCTTTTTGATTGTAGTGGTGACAGCTGCAAAGAAAGTTATCTTACGATGCTGGACATCATCAACACCACCTTTCCTATCAGCTGTTAAGGCAATGTTACTACAGTTATTATACATGGATCGGAGAGCCGCGATCACAGATATTGAGAGGGGGGTGGCAAAGTTCCACAAAAAATGGGGTACATACATCGATTATGTGGATGCCGACACGCGGAAACATATATTCACAGTGTTTGAAGGCACAACATGGTACCTACATAGGTCACTATCAACGTAACTCATCACCCTTAGCCGTCCTGTAGTTAATGGGGAGGGGGGAGGGGAGGGGGGGAGTTGATTTAGGGGATAGGTTAAATAGGTATGTTCAAATTATAAATGGTTCCTATTACTACTTAGACATGTTACCACCATAGGTTGAGATCTAATTGAATGATATTATATTGAATATATGAACCCAGCAAATATAGCACTCATTAAGAGTTAGGAACGACAAACGGTCAAAAATGATTCAAGATAAAATGTTTATTTGAAAATTTACTGTATGGACACCCTGAAACACAAATGTACTGACAAAATTGTAAACAGTTCCAGCAATGTATCACTGTCAATTTAATTTATTTGAGAGGGACATGTGTCCTCATTGTTGTATTTTGTTCAGATTTGATTATGAAAATACAAAATAAAAGAAATTGTTATAAAAAAAAAAAAAAAAAAACGGCCAAATTTGCAAATTTTGCGGCAAAACGCACATTCTGACCTGTCGCTTTTTTCTCACACTTCAATTCGCATCCAGATGTTTTCCCATTATAAAGTATACAACTCACAAATTTAATAGGATGCGAGTTTTGGAAACGTTACCAAAAATCACAAAACAAATAGACCAAGTTTCTCATGGCAAGTTTGACAGAACCATGCAGAGACCAGTGCGATCTGTGCATGGTTCTGTCCCCAAAAAATGTGCAACAGTAAAAAATATGAAAGAAAAACAGCGTGGGGTCCCCCCTCGTGAGCATAACCAGCCCCGGGCTCAAAAAAACGGTCCTAGTTTTAGAAATTTAGGGGACAAAAAACATAGGGGATCCTTGGGATTTCTAAAACCAGCACCAGGATCAAGGGCCGGTTCTTGTTCCCAAAATATGCGGGACAAAATGAGTAGGGTTCTCCCCGTATTTTGAGAACCAGCACTGGGCCCAAACAGCCAACAGAGTAATGCCACAGCGGGGAAACTTTTTATGCAATTTCCCCGAGCCAAAGCATTCATCTTTGGGGCTGGTCAGCCCAGGCAGGGACCATGGAGGAGTGGGGACCCCCCAGTAAAGGGTTTTCCCCCCACCAGAGTTACCTCTGCCCAGGCTGTAGCCTCGGGCTGTCCCTGGTGCCCCAGGGGTGGTGGGCACCTGGCTGATAAATGGCTAATAATAGATTAAACTATTGTGTAATGTTGTGGAACTACAAGCCCCAGCAAGCCTGTACCATAAGCAGGGACTTGGAGGATGAGATATTTAGACTTTTGCGATTTTTAGTAAAAAAAAAGTCAGAAATCACCCTTATAATAAGGTGCGCCTGGGGCTGTCCCCGATGCCCCTGGGGCAGTGGCCTCCGGGCTGATAAATGGTTAATAATAGATAACACTTGTGTAATGTTGTGGAACTACAAGTGGCAGCATGCGGGATATTAAAGGGCCACACACACACGAACAGTATAACTTTATTACACACTACATTCGTTCACACATACATTACCTATGGATTCCCTTGAAGGTCTGTCCTCTTCTCCAAGTAGAATTCAAACGAGTACCTGTTGAGGGAAATCATACTCACAACACATCTCCCGGATCAATAGCTGCCTTCTCCGGCTGGCAGTACCCCTACGAGAGAAGCCTGAATGTTTGTTTACATTCGCAGCACCTCCCACATGCCGGGGGGGTTAGTCCCACCTACCAGCAAAAGGATGCTCCTTATTGGCTGTAAGGTCTCCAATTGCGCTATAGGGGAAAGGGCATTGGCAGCACCTCTGATAAATCCCTTCTGTTAGTAAGGGATAGGAAAACAATAGGATATAGAATTATCAGGAGGCTCGGTCCAGAAGTGGGATACCACCCAGGATCTTCGAATATTGCAAATGTGTGTGCCATACAATGAATTATACCATACTAAAAAATTACAATAAAATAATTTAATACCAATATAACACAATTAAGGACAGATCAAGACGGAGATCATTTTCCTGAACATCCAGATATTACTACATTCACATGATTTATAGACATGTAGCATATTTAATATGGAATGTGGCCATTATTAGTCAAAATACCCAATGTCTTTTTTCTAACAACTTCACCAGGGGCATAACACAACAGGACATCAGGTAATGTTTAACTTAATCAGGACATCAGGTAGTGTTCTTTACTAAACAAACAGTAAGAAAAATGATACATTCGCATTACACGAGTGGAAAAGAGACCAGAGTTTTATTGGTCTAAAACAGTATTAGCAGGTATTAGTCCTACTAATACCATTGCCGTATTGTGAGAACTGTGATGGGGAAAACTGTGATAGGGAATATGTTCCTTTTTTCTTGTCTAGATTAACCCCTCCCTTCCATGCACCTGTGAAGATCCATTACATTGATTTGAGCAACCAGAGTTAGGGTTATTTTTAAAATATCAGTGTGACATTGTAACTGCTGACATTTTGAAAATGTTGATATTATGGGGGGAATTAACTAAAGGAAATTTGTCAAAAAATAGGTGTATTTGTATCCAGAAATACACTTATTTTTGACATTTACTATCCCGAAAATATGGCAATTCGTATTCGTATTGATGTGCTATAAATACGAATACGAATTGCAGTATTTTCGGAATAGTAAATGTCAAAATTAAGTGTATTTCTGGATACAAATACACCTATTTTTTGACAAATTTCCTTTAGTAAATTTCCCCCATAGTATGTCAGTGTCAACATTGTGGGTGTTCGCAGGTCCTTCTGAACATGTAGACATCCATACCACACCCATGACCCCATGATGAGACAGGTAAAGTACTATTGCCTGCTCCTTTTAAACTTTTACATGCTGGAAATGTTGCCCCAGCTCAGAACCACTGACTTAGTTATATTGACTATTTTTTAACTGTACTCCTATCATAAATATTTCCATAATGTTCTAGAATCTACCAATTCTTAGCATATTAATCATGATTCAGAGGTGAACACAAACCTAAGCTTGGTAAAGCTGACAGCTTTACAGACCCCATAGAAAAATATGGTGATTGCTGCTGCTTTCTAATATGATTGGGGGAGTGTCAGGGGGTGGTGGTGTGTGTAGACTATATTAGTGGGTGAGTTATGGTGTCTCCAGGACCATAACTAGGGGTGAGCCAAGAGTGCTGTGCTGTCACTATGCAGGACCAAGGGGTTGGCACCATTGCTGCCCAATGGACCTCCATTTGTAATGCAGAGTACCCGGAATGGCACCTTGCAGACTAGAAGAAATCTGCTGCCTGGTGCATCCTTTGCACTCTCCAGGCACTCAGCTTTCTGCTAGTGCTGGTCTGGGTTCTCTGCTTCTGCCTAGTCCCAGAGACAGGCAACTTGAGCCATCTGCAGCATCCTAAAAATGCCCAGGAAGCTTCTCCCAGCTCTCTTGGAGTGACATGATACTTTGGGGGCAGGGCAAGCACAGATTGCACTATGAGTTGTTCCAGCCTCTGGAAGTAATAGTGGGTGAAAGGTAATATCTGCACAGATAGATGAATGAGAGATTTTTCAGAAGGAAGGTGAAGTATTTGATGAGGAGTTAGTGTGGAGTAGATACAGGGCGAGATGTAATAAGCCTTGAAAAGTGATAAAATGGAGAGGGATAAACCACTAATGAATCAGCTCTCCATTGTATTTATTTTCGAACTTAGTACATCTGGCCCTAAGAGAGCTGGAGGTCGTTGTTTGTTACTAAGGGTAGTACAATGTGTAGTTACAGATTTGTCTAAATGTATAACATATATTTTTAACTGTAATCTGCTGTATGCCAATAGTAAAATAACTGTATGATTCTATAATTGATTGAATATGCACCAAACAATTGAAATCCACATCCTCTAAGCACTTAAGGCCACCATCCAATAGTGCGGTATGGCCACTTTTTTATGCGACACATCTGCCAAGAAAATGTGTTGCCTGTAGCCCTTGCTGCAAAAGGATGGCATATGATGAACTGTATGCAATCCAGCCGCCCCGGAGCCGCCGGGGTGAGATGTCAAGATCAGGCACGGATGTAGCCTTCGGGGAGCCCGGGTCACTTTAAACAGTCATTTCTGATCACAAACTGCACAGGAGAACATTACACTGTCAAAACACAGTATAAAGGCAGTATAAACTTGGTCAATAGGTAACTGCAGGGTGAGGGATTAATTTATATATACCACAGGAAAAGTATGTGTTTGTCCCTCTGAGTCTGTACATTATTCTGTAGGAGACCTCACAGGCTCAGTACAGCCTCTGATTAAAAACCCTCCCATGACTAGGCTGCTGCTGTCTTCCATGGGCCTGAGAAGCATGTGATGAGCTCCATCAATCAGAACTCAGCACAACCTTCTCTGACTTCTTGTGCAAAGTGTCATGGGTCAACTCCCAGTAATGCACTGCACTCAGCATGCCTTGGTTCCCGATGCTCAGCACCATTAATCATTGTCACATTGGCAGATAGGTGAAGCTGCAGCATTACGCCACTCCCATGCACAAAACCTTTAGGTAAAAAAGAAATAAAAATACATGCTGACCACAGCCGCCCCCCCCCCCCCCCCCTACCCCTCTGCCCCCTTAATCTGGCCCTGGTCAAGGTATTGCTTCATCATTTTGTAATGTTGGGAGATATGCCTACATATAGGACCTTTTCTGGTCCTCAAGCTCCCCTGCGTGTTCGTGCAGGGGAGCGATGTTGAGCGCATAAACATTTTGCTTCCCATGCTAATGTGTCCATGGCAAATGCAGGGGAGGGGGGGCAGCTGACATCAGTGGATGGCAGCTGCCCGCCCGCTTTCCATACAGGGCGCCTGCAGATCTAAGACACCACAGATGTGTCTTAGGTCTGCGAGCGCTTGCAAAATCAATTGATGGTTGGCGTCCATCGAATGATTTTGTCCCTGCACGCAAGGCTGCAAATTGATGTATATGGAAAATATCTCTTTACATGGGGAAAGGTGGGGACGGGCAGCTTTGCGGGCGGCGGGCGGTGTTTCAATGACTCGCAATGCTGTGAAATTCGCTGCTTTGCGAGTCAACAAGAATAAGGCCCATAATACCAGTATAAACACCCAACATATTACTCTGCCAGGGGAGCACATCATCATATTAGCTGTGTTTCCCTTTACATTATACCGGTAGTTGTGTCACTTGCAATGTCACAGCATAGATGCCCATTACTGTATTTTACACCAACATGGATTCTAATTAATATGAATCCTAGAAGCATACTACCTTTATATCATATAGGGCGGGATGTTTTCGTGATCCAATCAGAATCCCCTGTGGCCGTCGTGTACTTCTGTGCATGTGCAGACAGTTATAAACCCAGAAGTCCATGGACCATCAGCCATTGCAAAGGGCAGCTCTTATCTTTGTTAGTAAATAATATATGCAATTAGTATCGGCACAATGTGTGATGGGATGTACCACCTAATGTTAGTTCATCCCGTCCATAGATCTGGAGCACTTTATGCCAGCATATAACCAACACATTATCGTATATTGATAGATATCCCAATAACTTGAATAATTAATTTTAATAGCTGTAGTAATGTGAGAAAGCACACACAAAGGGAGAAGTCTGTAAACTCCTCATGCTTAGGTGGTGCCAGAGACTGAGCTCACAGGTATCACAAGAGGTGGGCATCTATATATAAGGTGCAGATGTCATAGAAAGTTAGAAACCATGTCCAGCTGCATTATGTCAATGTGGGGTGCAAGGGGTTGGATGCCAGCCCAGCAGGAAATGTCCCATTTTCCCGGCAGCCTAATCTGCCCAAGTTGCTGGCAGTGGCAGCTGCTTCAGAGAAGGGGTTGGTGCTGTCAGTGGGCCCTCAAATGCACTGCAGACAGTGAAACTCTGTAAGTGCAGGACGGGACTGCGTTATGTCATGATGTCACAAGGTGGTCACACAGTGCTCCTCTTCACAGATGCCAGTGCATCCTACACAGTGCTGTGCCTGCATATCTAAGACTGCATAGTATTTTGTGGGATGGGAGAACCGTAATGTAATGCACTCACGACCTGCAGCCAGATTAAGCCTTCGGGGGGCCTGGGGCACTTTAGACAGGGGGGCCCCCTTGCACTTGTCATTTCTGCCCGCAAACTGCATGGGAGAATATTACACTGTCAAAACACAGAGTAAAGGCAGTATAAATTTGGTCAATGGGTAACTGCAGGGGGGGTTATATATGTATACCACATGTTAAGCCTTTGTATGTCCCTATGCACCTTACTCTGTAGGAGACTTCACAGTCCTAGTGCTGCCCCTGATTAAAAACCTTCCCATGACTAGGCTGCTGCTGTCCACCATGGGCCTGAGAAGCGTGTAATGAGCTCCATCAATCAGAGCTCAGCACAAACCTCTCAGCCTCTGACCTCTTGTGCAAACTATCATGGGACTTAGTCAACTCCCAGTAATGCACTGCACACTTGTGCAGTCAGTGATCCTTGGCACCCGATGCTCAGCACCATTAATCATTGTCACATTGGCAGATAGTTGAAGCTGCAGCACTAGCCCACTCCCATGCACAAAACCTTTAGCTTAAAAAAATATATATATATTTTTAAATACATGCCAACCACAGCGGGGCCCAGGGGTACTGACCCCTTTTGCCCCTGCTTTACTCTGGCCCTGCCTGCAGGCCCACGTATCTTACCTAAACACCTCACGATTTGCACTCCAAACACACATAGCCCATCAAAAACATGCATTCGGGCCTGAAATCGTTCTGATGTATGGCATTTATTAAGTTATCACTGGCTGCTTTGCAAAATGGCAAAAAAATGCCCACCACTCCATTTTCATAATGATTTGTGTACTTGCTGCCACCGACAGAGAACTCTGGGGAGGTAAATATTAAATAAATGGTTGCAGTGTGTGTGGTGTGGGCCCCCTGTACTGAGGGGCCCATGTGCAATGTACCCATTATAAGCACGGTAGTGATTTTACATAATTTTATCATATACTAAATACACTGTGGAGGCACAGTAGAATTGAGAACACTATCTACTGTTTCCTCACTATAGTTACAGAAATATTATATTTTATACATTCTGCTCATGAATGATAAACTGGCACAGCATGAGCATACTAGCAAGCTACAATGGCATTTACACTGTTCTGGTTTGGGCCTAATATACAGCTCACTTTGAACACACACAGAATGGCAGTCACCAGACCCCCACCACATCACATAGCATATAGAGACATATTCCGACTGTAATTTTGCACTGGCTGCTTGTGAATTTTCTCAGCCAAACTGCCACCTCCTGCAGCCAAGTATTTGAGCTACCATCCAGAGGGACTTCATTGCCACACCGAACCCTGCGCCAGACTGGAAAGGAGGGGTACAGGGGGGATCTAAAAGCAAGGAGGAGTCCACTTTGTGCATGTAAAATTCCACGACATCTGTTCGGTGTATAGGAAATAGCGCTCTCGTTAAAGCCACTAAAATCTTGAATAAGCATTCAGCGCTTGGCAGGATCTCTCAGGAAGGTTTAGACAAGAATGATGATGCCAGTGTGGGCAATGAAACGGGGAGTTCAGCTTCCTATGTGGACCAGAGATGCCATATATTTTATTTATGTGGGAGGGGGCAGTTGAC
The DNA here is from genome assembly GCF_055691185.1 of Crinia signifera. Taxonomy (NCBI): domain Eukaryota; kingdom Metazoa; phylum Chordata; class Amphibia; order Anura; family Myobatrachidae; genus Crinia; species Crinia signifera. Next base: position 130,274,294 of record NC_139222.1, on the reverse strand, counting down.
ACGAGACTCGGTTTAGTGACAATGGCTTTGCATTTAAAGCACAAAGGAATTTTACTTAAGTGTTGGAAGGTCCAGGAACGGCTTGTAGAATAATGGAATACATGTCTGTCTCATTGTAAAGCGAGGTTTAAACGCTCTATCGAGAATCCTCATAGATAAGGGGCAGGTGAAAGGGAAAAAAGGATTTGTACACCTGGATGGGTTTTTTGGCCCTGTACAATATAAAGGAGAAGTTCCTGATAAACAAACCACATTTTTCAGGGCATTATTTTCAGCGTTTAGATGTTAGCAAAGAAATCATGTTAGGTATTGTGTGACTCACAATATACAATTTATCATCTATTTGTTCTCATTGTGCATTAAGGGGGGTGCATAGAGTGTGACCTCTTGCAGGACTGTGCCTCCAGATCAATTGTTGGAAAGAAATAAGAAAGTATTTTCCTAATACTAATGTAGTAGGATCATCCAAATCGTTAAACATTACTTTTTTCTCCATAATGCTGTTCAGATTAAATCCATTTATCATATAAATGATTCCTGAGAGTGGGTATTGACTTTATTATGGTAAATTATTTTTTTAGTATACTGATCAATAATAATGCACTATCCAGTATAAAGTCGGCATGGTAAAAAACAAAAGGAGCTTAATCTTAAGTATCGAATAGCTGCCGTCTTACGGCTGCCATGGGAGCAGCCAGGTTAGCACAATGCCGGGCCCGGGACAGGTAAAAATCTGCACTTATGTAAGTGCTGAACATTCATAGCCAGCACCGACCGCAACAAACTGTCACAGTGCTAATTGTATTGAGGTTAATTGCCAGAAGCCCGATTCAGACCTGCGCGCTGGGCTGCAAGTATTCAGAGAGAATCGAGCAGGTAAACGCCGCCCCAGTGAGCTCCCTCCCCCTGCCCCTGTGCACAGCTGCGAATGCGTTTACAACCCTGCACACATGGGAAAATCACTCACCATATAATGATTTCCCCTCTGCTCTGAGTAAGTCTAGACTGCTAAGGCTGTGGGGTCAAGGAGGCCAATGTTGACGCCCCCCTGCCCCCTTCTTTCTCTTAACAACCCTGAAAGCTAGCCGGGTTGGATTCCCAGGTCACTAAACCCAGGTTAACACTTTTTCTCTGAGCTGCTCCTGGAAATACCCAATTTTATAATGGCAAGGAACAAGGGTTATTAGGTGGTCCAAATATTAGGCTAGTGTCACAGGGAGGGAAAGAGATGTAAAATGAGGAGGATTTCATTTTAAAGCATCAGAGCACCATATTGTATGAAGTATTTATTGATGGAAAGTCACTGTAGATGCATGCCGTGCATTCTGGGAGATGTAGTCATGCTGAGTGACTCACTTCCTGTGGCACGGGGTTCACTTCCAGTTGGTTGTTACTGCATGCTAAGTAAAGACGCACATTACCTTCATGCTACACCGGTGTCTGTGACTTCTTTACCACACGCATCTACAGTCACAATCTCTAGTTTGGAAGCAAGCATGGATTAATAATTTGTGCTCATTTAGAGTATTGAACTGTACACAGACAGAAACTTTCAAGTATAGTATATCAAGTGTTTTACAGTACAGCAGGGACACACTCTTCAAAAGAAGAAAAGTATACAAACAGGAACATGCACTGAAAATCGGGGAGGTAGGTTTAGAGGAAATTTAAGGAAAAATGATTTCATAGAAAGGGTAGTGGATAAGGGGAATAGCTTCCTGTCAGAGGTGGGAGAGCTGAGCAATTTTTATTATATTGTCAAAATTGCCTAGCAAGTAAGAGTGTACACAGCTTTTCCCCTGTGGGCGATAGCGATACATAGGCCTGCGACAATCACCCGGCAAAATAGACTTGACTATGCCTCACAGTGTAGTGTATTTGGCATATGTCCAGTGGTGTAACTACAGCTCTGCAGACTCCGTGATCGCTTGGAGGCGCATAGTAAATATGGGCACCGGGGGTCTGCGGAGCATCGGGGATTCGCTGTGGGGAGAGCTCAACTCCCTCTCCCTGAGGCCTGACCCCGCCCCCTGCCTGCTATTGGTGGAGACCAAGCCAGCCAGCTCCGGCGGTATGTGTATATTTTTTCCGGGCTGGCCGCTGGACCCAGCCAGCACCTGTTGTGGCACTGTGCATGTCCCCGGGCCCCAGAACCGGCAGCAACATCCGTGACAGCAGCAGCACAGGGCTCCGGTGCTGCCTCCAGCGGCAGCGGCAACAGGTGAGCTGATCTGTGTGTGTGTGTATATATACTGTATATATATATATACACATATATATATATACACATACATTTTATATATATATATATATATATATTGCGGAGGGGGGGTGCACCAGAGACTTCTGCGGGGGGGGGGGGATTTTGTTGTTACGCCACTGCCTATGTCAAAATTGTCGATAGTCCAAATCGCACATGGCCTTAGTCAAAATCTGCCATGGGCTAAGTCAAAATCGGCATAGTCAAGATCGCTTTCCCTATGCCCTTGTGTACACCCCTTAAGACAGTAGAACATATTAAACATGCTTTGGAAAGGCATATGAATATCCTTACAAAGAACAAAGGTTCAAAAGGGATTGAGATTTCCAAGTGGTTCTTAAATGCGATCCAATCCTGTTTCTAAAAGGGTGTTCACTTGGTGTGATTCTGGCTCATGGATGATGGACTATACAGTTTTGACTATCTCCACTTACAATTTTGACTATGTGCTATTTGGCCTATGGCCAAATACACTGTGCACATAGTCAGAAGTGTCTTGCTTGCGGTTATCAACCTCGCTAACTTTATATACGATTTTGACCATCTACTCAAAATCGCACTGTGTGAACACAGCTTAACTCCTAAAAGTTTAATTTGCTTCCCTAACAACAATTATTGTTTGCTAAGTTGAATATTATTGAAGTGGGTGGACTCCAAGACTAGATTAGATGATGAGATTCCCATCAAATTTCCCAAGAACAAAACACCTGCTTTTTGATGATTGCAGCCTGCTTTGTGTTTATTCTGTGCCATCGATGGAGGGAAACCATCTGGTTTTATCCCATTGATGGCAAAACCATTCAACATCGGCCATAAACCATCAATGATTGTGAATCATTGATGGCCATCCCTAGCTTAAACAGTGCTGGTGAAACCACATGTCCCTGCTAAGAAAAACCTTGTTATTATTTTTTAATTACCATTTTTCACAAATAAGAAAGAATTCATCATGTGTTTAAAGTCAAGTGCGCAGACACAGAACCGGTGTCACGCCCACACGTCATCTGATGTCTCACACACACAGACTAGACTCTAGTGCTACTAGGTCAGTGTTGTTCAAAGTAGTCCACACTGTCTAGGTTGACATTCACAAAGTTGACATGTGAAAAAGATAGACACAAAATGGCACATGAAAAGGTTGAGATATTTTTATTTTAATGTTTTTGGGTGTCAAATTATAAGTATGAAAAAGTTAAAAAAACATACTACATATTACCAAATACTCTACCATATGTTGACCATAGTCATGGTTACCATTTGAACCTATCAACCTTTTGACCAAAATATAAACTGGCAGACCAATCATTTTAGTGATATCACTCAGGTGAGGGAGGGGTAATCCTGAGTAAGAAAAAAAATGGTTTCTCGCAGCACACTGAATTATAAACAACGCAGTGGCTAGGATAGACATGGAGTGACTTAAACTGAATAGCTGGGTGGGACCAAGACGTAGCATGTGACATGGTCAGCCAATGGCTAGGGGTATGAGTTTGTTAGCTTTCAGGTTAATACAGCAGGAGTGGGGAGGAGTCTCCCTCTTCTCCTGGAAAATTCTGTGGGAACACATCTGTGTCTCCTCCGTCGAAGGGTTTTTGAGGTGAATTGTGTGATAAATTGTGAGTACACCCTTCCTACCTTTATCAAGTATAATGCCCCGTGCTGCTGCCAGACGCCCCAGGCGTGTGGTGAGGCCACCCGCCCGGTTTGCGGAGGATGAAGGGGCTGATGTGGCTGGAGCACCTCTGATGGCTGGCGTGTGTCCCCCGGCCTCTGGCGGTGGCTCAGGAGGGAGGCGCACGGCTGCCGTTGCACCCGCGGCGGTAGCTCCGGTGTCTCCTAGGTCCGGCCGCCGAGCGGGGTTGAGGGGGTCCGCTAGAGGTGGGCGCGGGTCCGTTCGCGCCCAGCCTGGTGTGAGGGTGCCCAGCCCTCAGCAGCCTCAGGCATCGGTGCCCGGACGGGGGCTCGCGGCCGCTCGTTCAGGGCTCCGGAGTGGCGGTCGCGCTGCTGCGGCCGTGTCCCGGCGGGTGCTTGATGATGTCAGCACCCCGCCGCGCGGTCGCGGCAACACGCGCGGCAGGGGTGCTTCACGCGGCGGGCGCAGGTCTGCTGACGGCGCCCGCCGCGAGGCAGAGCAGGAGGCTATTCAGGAGTATTCTCCTGAGGCCTCAGTCAGCCATTACAGTGGGAGCGCCCGGCGGCCATTAGACGCCGCTGGAGGTGCGCGTCCCAAGATGGCGACCGGGTCCAGCCGTCCTCGCGGACGGCGGGGCTCTGGTGCTAGGGGCGGCAGGCAGATCAGTGGGGCCCCTTATCCAGACTTAGGGGTGGCCCCGGGGTACGAGGGACAATACAGTGATAGCTATGAGGAGGAGGCAGGGCCCGCCCCAGACCCGGATACACCTTTCTACGGCTATAGGCCGTCTTGGGAGAGGGACAGTCATTACCCTGGGAGCGCCCCTGCAGGCATCCCTGTCAGGGGCACGCGCAGAGGGGTGGCTCCAGGACGCAGCAGGCCACAAAGTACTGCGGTGGGGCAGGGAAGGGACAGCAGGCCTAGGCCGGTCCCTGGTACTTTTGACCCGGCCCTTCTGTCCGCGGCTCTCTCTTCGGTGGCAGGGGCCCTAGCTCCTCTAGTGGAGGATGATCCCGGGGAGCCCTCAGGCTCACGCTCCCGGAGGCGGGGACCTTCACTCAAGGGGCAGCAGATCCCGGGTTGTGCTGAGTTTGTACGGGCATTTGGTGGGGTTGGCACCCCGGCCCCAAGCGGTCGCCGGGCATCCCCCAGGGAACCCAGGGCTAAGAGTTCACGTAACAGACGCCAGCGGGCAGATGCCCTGCACGAGTGGCCCTCCCGGCCTTTGTCAGTTGTTTCCTCAGATCCAGACGGGGCGGATGTCGAGGAAGTGGGCAGAGGCGGAGCAAAAGATGACACCGATGAGGACGATGCTACATGGGCGGCCCAGCCAGAGGACACAGGTGATGACTCTACTGATGGGGGGAAGGCTGATTCTGTGGCATGTTCTTCAACAGTGGGGTCAGGCTCTACTCGCCATTCCTCATCCTCCTCTTCCTCCTCTGCGGGAGGCTCGGAAGGGGGCAGCGCTAAAAGGGCGCGCAAGCGTGCGGCCAAATACGCGAAGAAGGAGGCAGGCCGCCAGGCCCTCAGTGGCAAGCGCAAGCGCAGTGCAGCCCTGTCCAGGAGGGAGCGAAAACGCAGGAACCTTCCAGGGGTAGTACACTGCGACTACACAGCAGTGGTTAGGGGCCTGCGCGAGAGTTGCAGGGCAAAAATTCAAAAAGGGGAATTTGTGGATCTTTTTAGCCTCACTGATGAGTCTAAGAAGGCCTACAAAGCAGCCAAAGCTAAAGGTGGCATAGGGGCTGAAGCATTTCGATCATACGATAACTGGCTGGCTGGTTTCTGTGTATTCGCGGCTTGCTATCTCGAAGACAGGCCCGATGAGCATATGAATATAATTCGTTATATTCATATGGTCCACGATATGTATAGAACAAACGGCGGGGTCGCGTGGAGGACATATGATGAACAGTTCAGGCGCAAGCAGGACTGTTTGCATATTATGGATTTTGGCTGCAAGGATGTAGAAGTGTGGATGGGTCTGACTAGGGCCTATGCTGAGACGGTGGAGGCGGCTCGCCCGGTTACCACAGTGCCCGCTGCTCCCGCAGCTCAGCATCGGCCAGCGGGTGAAGTGGTTCCCCACAAGCGCCCCGCTATGGGGGGCAGGCCATTCAACCCTGCCGCAGCAAAGGGGAAATGCTATGCATTCAACAATTCCTTTTGCAGCCAGGGACAGCGATGCCGGTACAAGCACATATGTATTACTTGTTCCGGTAACCATTCGGCCTCCCATTGCTTTCGAGGTGGCCGCCCCTCGAGAGGGGCGGTTGCTTCAGCAACATCCAGACCCGCAGCATCCGCAAATGCTAGATAGAGCGGCCACCCCGGTTCGGGTACAAGCCATGGTCCCTTGGCTTGACCGCTACCCGGATAAGGAGGCAGCCAACTTTATTAAAGAAGGTTTTACCCACGGTTTCCGTCTTCCCATTTCGGGGGAAGTTTTGGGGGGTACGTTTAGGAACCTCCAGTCAGCGCGTTCGCTAGCATCTGTGTTGCAGGAGAAGGTGGGCAAGGAGCTTCGGTTAGGTCGCATGGCCGGGCCTTTTCCGGCCCCTCCCCTACCGAACTTGGTGATTTCACCAGTGGGGGTGGTGCCGAAGAAGACCCCCGGTAAGTATAGGCTCATACAGCACTTGTCTTATCCGGTGGGTTCCTCAGTAAATGACTCCATACCTCCAGAATTATGCTCAGTGGTGTATCAATCATTTGACGAAGCCCTTGCCATGGTTCGAGGGTACGGGTTTGGGGCACTGTTAGCCAAAATCGACGTGGAATCCGCCTTCAGGCTTCTTCCCCTGCACCCCGATGCGTTTAGGTACATGGGCTTCCGCATTGGAGACGAGTACTTCATCGACAAGTGCTTGCCGATGGGGTGCTCCGTATCCTGTGCCTTTTTTGAGAGGTTCAGTACCTTCTTGCATTGGTGCGTTGAGAGGTCGGCCAGGGTGAGAGGGATCGCTCACTACCTGGACGATTTCTTATGCGTGGGCCCTGCGGGCTCCAGTCAGTGCTCTTCCTTATTGCACCACGCCCGTTCTGTCTTCCAGCTGTTTGGTGTGCCAATTGCGGAGGACAAAACGGAGGGGCCGGTAACCACGTTGTCATTCTTAGGAATTGAAATTGATACCATAAAGGGTCATTGCTGCCTACCTCTGGATAAGGTTTGCAAGCTGAAAGAGGCTGTGGCTGACTGCTGCGCGTCAAGGAAGATCACGTTGCGCCAGGCGCAGTCCCTTTTGGGTCAGCTTAATTTTGCATGCAGGGTCATCCCAATGGGCCGCCTGTTCTGCCGCAAACTGGAGAGGGCAACCACCGGGGTATTACGAGCGCACCATTTTGTGCGTTTGTCAGCCGAAATCAGACGGGACCTGTCGGTCTGGTCAGTTTTTCTGGAAGAGTTTAACGGTATTCGCATTTGGCTGACCCCGGTGCTTGACAACTCCAGGTTGCAGCTTTACACCGACGCCGCCGGTTCAACCGGCTTTGGGTGTTTCCTAGAAGGTAGCTGGTGCGCGCAGGCTTGGCCGGCAGCATGGTTTGCAGAGGGGCTTACAAAGGACATGCTGCTGCTCGAGCTGTTTCCAATTATGGTAGCCATGGAGATATGGGGCAAGAGATTAGCGAACCACAGCGTACTCTTTTGGTCTGACAATTTCAGCACTGTGCATGCAATTAATAATCAGAAAGCGAAATCCTTGCTGGTATTAAGAGTCCTTGCGCAGCTTTTCCTTCAATGTCTCCGCTACAACATTCTGTTCAAAGCCAAGCATGTGCCAGGTATTCAGAATGAGGTAGCGGATGCGCTATCACGCTTTCAATGGGATCGTTTTAGAGAACTTGCTCCAGATGCTGATGCTGTCGGGGTCTCGTGCCCACTTTATGTTTGGCAGGTCATCAGGCCGGATTGGAGGGCCTAGCTGAGTTATCCGTGGCGCCTGCTACCCTCAGAACATACCAACAAGCGTGGTCGGAATGGGAGGCTTTTTCTGGAAGCGCGGGGCAGCAAGGTAGGCGCGGTCAAAGGCTGTTGCTTTCTTTTGTGTGGCAGCTTTACAATGCAGGTAAATCAAGGGCAGTGGCGGCGCGCTACCTGGCAGGAATATCCTTCTTCGCACAACTGAAAGGCGTACAAGACTTTACCAAGTGCTTCCTAGTACGTAGGGCCATGAAGGGCTGGTCGCGTCTGGCGCCAGCCGCCCCTGATTCTAGGCGCCCCATCCATTTTTCTCTGTTATTATCTATTTTGAGCAAGGTTGAAGTAGTTGCTGAGTCCGCGTTTGAGACACTGTTATTTACCCTAGCTTTTGCAGTGGCGTTCCACGGAGCTTTTCGGGTATTAGAGTTAGTTTCCCCTGCTAAGGATAAAGTTGCTTCGCTGCTAGTTTCAGACATACGCATAGAGAAGGAGGTTCTGTGGTGTAGGGTTAGAAAGTCAAAAACTGACCAGGCAGCTAAAGGAGTGTGGGTGCAGCTAGGCGCGGTGATACCTACATCGGCATGCCCCGTTGCGCTAGCAGAGCGGTATGCTATGGTGAGGCCCAGCATAGGGGAATCTTGGCTGGTGCACTATGACGGCTCTCCGCTCACGAGGTATCAGTTCAGTTGGATGATGCGCAAATGTCTGGCTGAGCTGGGTTTGTGTCCTGAGGAGTTTGGCACCCACTCCTTTAGAATCGGCGCCGCTACTACAGCTGCGGGCTCTGGCTGGTCAGTCAGGGATATTAAAATGCTAGGGCGGTGGCGCTCCGCGACCTACCGGAAGTATATTCGCCCCAACCTCATGGTCTAATGTCGGTGCGTATGTTTTGAAAGCTGAGTGGCTGTAATCCTGTGTTACCCCCTACCCAACTTATTCCTACTCGGGGATTAGCTACGCTCTGTTGTTGGGCCAGCGTCCGGAGTTTTCACGCTTTTTTACCTGACCTGACGGACTGAATTCGGCTTATTCAAATTCGGCTAATTCGGCACCAATTAAGAGTCCCTCAGCAGGTCTTGACGTTTTTTCTCCGGCCGAGTAATCCCCTGTTTTCCTTTACCTACCCATTACCCTTACCTACCAATGTATGTCTCTTACCCTCTGTATTCAGGAGTGACTTCAATTAGATTTGAAGTAGTTCTATTGCACCAAATTTGTGCACCAACCCAAATTATTTTTCTTTTGGCAGACCCTCCTAAAATGTACCTGAGTAGATTAAACCTGATTAAATTAAGTGGAGCATTATCTAATCACCCCCTTTAAATATTTTCCCCATAGGTTTGGGCTACGACAAATTCAAAATATGGATAGTGGGCCACTCCTTCGTGTTCTGGGCGGCCAGACTGGTGTCAGCGGGCAGGGGGCCCATCTTTATGTGCTCCAACATGATAAGGTGGTTGGGAGAAAGAGGAATGTCCTGGCGCAAGCTGAGGGCCTTCCTCCTGATGAAGGTGAGATTGTTTGGATTGCCCGAAGTATTGGTGATCCATTTGGGTGGAAACGATCTTGGGAAAATGTCCCAGTTGGAGCTGAGAGCATTGATGTTGTGTGACCTGGCCGCGATAAAGGAGGCATGGCCCTCTTGCTTTATAGTCTGGTCATTTGTTATCCCTAGGTTGTGTTGGAGGGGTGCCAGGGATTGTAAGGCCATAGACGAATCCAGAAAGAAATTGAACTCCGCCGTAGCAAAGTGGGTGCTGGGGGTAGGGGGCGCCATCGTCCCGCATGAACGTATTAGGTTTAGGTATCACCAGCTCTACAGGCCCGATGGAGTTCACTTAGTTGAGGAGGGTCTGGTTATGTTCATTGAGGACATTTTGACGGTTTTAGATTCAATTGCTTAGTTTGGTGGCGGGGCGGGATCACCGGGAGCGGTGCCCCCGCTTTGGCGGGAAAGAACGGCAAGTTAGGAGTTGTTAGGCGTTTGTTGTTTGAAGTTTATGACGTATTTGGTATCTTGTGGTGCGCTTGCCCCTCATTGGCTTAGGCCTTTGCTAGATTACCCGACCGGGGATAGCAAGCCCACCCGGCTGGGTGGGTGGCCATGTGTGGGTTGAGTGGAGACCGTTTTCCTTTGTTAGGCCAAATTACGTATGTTTGGTTTGGGGTGGAGATTAATAATAGCCGTTCTTTCTTGGCCACCATTTAAAATAAAATCAAAATAAAATAAAAAACTTAAAAATAAAAATTATAAAATTAAAATAAAAACAAAACAAAAATCTTTAAAAGAATAAAATTTAGTTTAAAAAATTATTTCTTCAATAAATTTCAGCTAACAAATTTCTGCCAAACCATGTCTCCGTGTCTTCATTTCTTATAGAGTGTTAAGATTACATTTGTCAACAATAACATGCAAGGGTCACACATCTGCTATTGCAAGGTTTAAAACAACGCAGTGGCTAGGATAGACATGGAGTGACTTAAACTGAATAGCTGGGTGGGACCAAGACGTAGCATGTGACATGGTCAGCCAATGGCTAGGGGTATGAGTTTGTTAGCTTTCAGGTTAATACAGCAGGAGTGGGGAGGAGTCTCCCTCTTCTCCTGGAAAATTCCCCACCCTCCCGTCCCTCTTAGTTCTGGGGTTTTAGGTTAGTGGGGTATTTTAATCGCGTTAGCTGTTAGGCGGGAAAGAACGGCAAGTTAGGAGTTGTTAGGCGTTTGTTGTTTGAAGTTTATGACGTATTTGGTATCTTGTGGTGCGCTTGCCCCTCATTGGCTTAGGCCTTTGCTAGATTACCCGACCGGGGATAGCAAGCCCACCCGGCTGGGTGGGTGGCCATGTGTGGGTTGAGTGGAGACCGTTTTCCTTTGTTAGGCCAAATTACGTATGTTTGGTTTGGGGTGGAGATTAATAATAGCCGTTCTTTCTTGGCCACCATTTAAAATAAAATCAAAATAAAATAAAAAACTTAAAAATAAAAATTATAAAATTAAAATAAAAACAAAACAAAAATCTTTAAAAGAATAAAATTTAGTTTAAAAAATTATTTCTTCAATAAATTTCAGCTAACAAATTTCTGCCAAACCATGTCTCCGTGTCTTCATTTCTTATAGAGTGTTAAGATTACATTTGTCAACAATAACATGCAAGGGTCACACATCTGCTATTGCAAGGTTTAATCAGTAACTAGATTTAAAAAAACACATGGAAAAAGGATTCACTAAACTGTTTGAGTTTCTACAAGTATGTATTTCTGTTGTGAGAGGCATAAGGGAGCTAGCATTAGGAGGAGGTGCTTGTCCCGTTATGCCATATGAAGCACTATGGGTTTGCTCCAGGTAGGATGCTCTTAGTTTAGGGAGAACGCATTAAGACTGCCACGGATGCTGGACTACATCCGGCTGAAGCATTGTGCATTCCATCACGGTAGAATTCATGTAAAAGTACACTGAGGTCCGGGGAAAGCATTAAGATCGCCACGGACCCTAGATCACTTTCAGCAGAAGTACCATGCGTTCCACCACAGTGGAATGCATGTGCCGTGATTATATGTAAAAACACAATTAAAAGCAAATTTTTTCAGCTCATTTGAACACTGACAAATACATTGGTCTCATTATATATAATATACATTAATTCCCAGCCACCAATAGTGTTAAACATAAAGAAATTTAAGTTTACATTCACTTCCTGCTTCTACCCCTCCCACTTTCTCCTCTATTATACATGTCCTATAAAATAATCCACACGCAACCCGTACTTACCACCTTGAAAAAGACACTTTCTGTGTTAAAACGCATTTGTGGGATTCAAACAGGCTATACAAGGAGCTTCCAACACCGCCACGGAGAGCCTGAATGGTGATCTATATGCCTATTTTTTTTTCATCTCTCCCAGCAAGGAATGTGCATGTTTTAATATCTGTAGTCTGCTCCATAGCCACTTTTTTCTGATTTTGTTTTATTTGATTACAACATTTGGTTGTATCATATCTTTTATATATACTGAAAATAAATATTGCTTTTTATACTTCACTACCAAAAACTTCAGATTATGGCCCTTATTCAGATCTGATTGCAGTAAATTTGTTCTCAAAATGGGCAAAACCATGTGCACTGCAGGTGGGCCAGATGTAACATGTGCAGAGAGAGTTAGGTTTGGGGGAGTTATTTTGTTTCTGTGGAGGGTAGATACTGGCTGCATTATTTTAACACTTCAATTTAGATTTCAGTTTCAACGCACCCCACCCAAATTTAACTCTCTCTGCACATGTTACATCTGCCCTACCTGCAGTGCACATGGTTTTGCCCATTTTGAGAACAAATTTGTACTGCGATCAAATCTGAATAAGGGCCTATATGTGAGAGGATATCGATGGAAGTAACAAAGATACCTTGATGTAAGGATAACCCACTTAGCACATGTACTAATTACTCGGGCTTGCTGGAGGGGCCTGGCAGGGGCCCTGGTACGACCCCCCTCTGCCTACCCCCCCCCCCCCTGCCCCTCTGTCCCTCACAGGCAGCAGCTCCCCCCTCGACTTTAGAGTTTTTCACCCCCAAAACATTTTTGGGGCATGGCCAAATCAAGGGACGCGGCCATGCCTCCCATGGTTAGACCACACCCCAAATTTTTTACCTCTCCGCGGCCCTGCATGTGAGCATACCAAGTACCTTTTTAACACATGGTTAAAAGTATTTAAAGATACCTTTATAGGTTTATTTAACACACGTTAAAAGGAAGCCTTATGTAAGCCTCCATTTTTCAACCTCTGCACTCCATAGATTCCATAGAACAGGGGTGTCAAACTCAAATTCATCGGGGGCCGCATCAGCAGTTTGGTCACCCTCAAAGGGCCGGTTGTATCTGTAGGTCCCCCTGTATAATTATAATGCCATGACACCACAGGCTGCTCCCCCTGTATAATATAAAATGAATGCCATGACACCACAGGCTGCTCCCCCTGTATAATAATAATTCCATGACACCACAGACTGCTCCCCCTGTATAATATAATAAAAGTAATGCCATGACACATAAATGATTATACAGGAGGAGCAGCCTGTGGTGTCATGGCATTATTATTATTATACACGGGGACACCTCAGGAAACAGCAGATACATATTTTTTTTTATTGTGAGTGTGATCCTCATCCTCACTTACTGTTTCTCCATCTGTCCTGCAGCTGCTGCGGCTTCCAACTTTTCTTCACTGCTTGCTGCGGCCACACTGTCCCCGACTCCCGGTCCAGCTTCCCTGCCTGCTCCTACTTCTCTACAGACGCATGGGCGGGCGGCGTCATCGTCATGACGTCCCCACCCAGTGTCTGTCACTGCCGGGCATCAGAGGGAACAGGCGGCCGGGCCCTCCTCCACGTAGCCGTGGAGGCCGGCGGCCATGTTTCTGTAGCCGCATACATATGTGCCTACAGGAACATGGCCGCCGACAGTTGAGGAACAGGTAAGGCGGCCGCGGTGGGGTGGGTGAGAGGAGGTGGCCTAGGCAGGAGCTGGGACACACTGCCCTGCGTGCTATCTCCTCGCGCGGGCCACATGACGAGGTCTGGCGGGCCGGATTTGGCCCGCGGGCCTTGTGTTTGACACCCGTGCCATAGAAGATAGACATCACAAATCAATAATCCTAGGGGATTCCGCATTAGGAACGTTGATTTATCATTGGACTTAAATTGGAGATTGATTGTTTTTCAAGTACGAGAAATCTTCACCATACCTAGAAAGAAACTACCTTTCTTGACCCTTCAATTAGTTCCCACCCGTGTATGTATTAATATTTATATATATATATATATTTGGTGTGACCTCAGATGGCAATACTGTTTGTGTTGTATGCTCATTTAATGTGTTTGGCGATGCAAATTGTATTTCCACTGTAGTCGCAGGCTATGGTGCATAGTTGTCTGTTCTTTTTGGATCGTGCTCTTAGTTTAGGTATAGTTAAGTAAGAGCCATTATACTGTGGCTTTATACTAGTTAATTATAGGACCCATATTGGGGTTAACATGGGTTTGGTCCGTCTACATACCTGACAGCTTGTCAGCCTGGAGGGCACCGGATTGTTTGCTGACTCCCTAGGTGGGAGAAGTACCGCTGCGGCTGGTGTGGAGTGCCGTCCCAGGACATTCTATATATATATATATATATATATATATATATATATATATATATATATATATACATATATATATATGCTCATGCATGGATATCCTTAAAACCTGGAATGTGTGGGTGCCTTGGAGACCGAGTTTGAGAATTACTACATTAGAGGGTAAATTTACTATAAAGTGGAGGTGATTAACCCTTTGAGTGCCAGCATAGCTGTGAGAGATTTTAAATTAGAAATTAGTACATGTGCTAATTGGGTTATCCTCACATCAAGTTAGATTTTGATTTATTATACAATACAAACTGCCAGATTTATCAAGTGTCAGTCAAAAACCATTGTGGAACCATAACAATGATTTACCTTAATTCAAATAATGACTGTCAAAATTGCTCAAACAAAATAAAATACCAAAGTTGGTGGTCATCGCACATGAAGCAGCTAACTTCCTGCAGTATCACCACCTGCCTATACGAAATACACACAAAGACATTTGGAATAGCGCTCCCAATTGGGATATTTTTTATAAAAGTGTAAATAGTGATTTATCAGATCACAATATTGTCCCCAGATCCCAGCTTTGTCTTCTTATGTCCAAAACTCACAGATTCTTATTCCCCTCAAAAATAAGAACATCTCATGGTACAGGATTATCTCAATATTCTAATAAATGGCAATTCTCTGATATCATATGTTAACCGTACCGTCTACCAGGCCTGTTATAAAGCGCGTGGACCAAAACAGATCACTAGTTGTCGCTTCTCCTCCCAGTACTTCATCAATGTTGTTCACAATGTCCTCAAATATATAGATAAAAACACCACATAGTTTAATACTGATACAATTTATTCAATTAATACATTAAAAACAAGAAATGGAATGCCTTGTATTGTTGGTAGCCTTATGCATAAGGCTTGTTTGGAAGAGGTGGATCTTATCCCAGGTAACACTGCAGCAATGTCTCAAAGTAGTCCAAATGCCCGGAGCATTTGTATACTGAATGCTGGTATCCTGACCATTGGGATCTGCTGACGATACCCCATGTGAGGGGGCACAGTTTATGAAAAGTAATAAAAAGGAGAGTGATACCAAACAACCAATCAGCTCCTCCAGTCTGACGTTTTTCGAACACAGTCTGTGACATGGCAGGTAAGAGCTGATTGGATGGCTGTTTATCACTCTCCAGTTTATCACCTTTGAAGTTTAGAGAATCTAGCCCACAGTCCTTTATTATAAGATGGGTCTCCTAATGGTAGGTACCCACTATTATCCCAAAATGTTACAGTGTCTTGGAACAATGGGGATACGGTCATATTGTCTACAGCATTTAGGTCTACAAGCATTAGGTCTACACCACTAGGTCGACCTGCATTTAGGTCAACCTGCATTTAGGTCAACATGACTGAAGGTCGACATGACTTAGGTCGACATGGTCATTAGGTCGACTTTTATAAGGTCAACAGGGTCATAAGGTCGACATGGAGAAGGTCGACAGGCAAAAGGTTGACATGGGGTCATTTGACTGTTTTATGAGTCGACATGTGCCGACAGGCAGTATTTTATGCCCTACCATCCACTAGGGCGTGGCGGGAGAATAAAATAGTGTGCCGAGCGTAGCGAGGCACCGTGCCCGAAGCATGGCGAGCGCAGCGAGCCATGCGAGGGGAATGTATAATATATAAAATGAGGTGCCTTTTGCATCATTTAATGATATGGAACAGTCAAAGTATAGGATGCTTCTCTACAGAAGTTGAATGAATGTTTTTTTTTTTTACAAAAACAGCTTCTAAAAGTTATTGTAATAAAAAAAAGGAAAGGTGCTCAGAATGCACCTGGGGCAGCACTATTAAGGAGCCAAAAGATATGTGATATAGATTATTTTATCGAAAATACACATAATGAATTAGAAAGTGCTGAGGGGAATGGGTACAATTTATTTAATGCTTAATGATGTATTAACTTTAAATACAGTCCTGCACTGCAAATTCTGTTCTATACTGTACTGTGAGTAATAATAATAATAATATACGAAACGGTACTTGTTTCCTAGCATGGCGCCCATCGCATCGTATACCATAAGACTAAATATGGTATACAATGGGATGTGATGCGACGCGATATTGTACAATAAAATATCGTATTGCATCGTATGCCATACAATGGCATACAATGCGATGGTATATGATTTTTTATTGTACAACCACCCTGATGAGTCCTTACAATGTTATATAGTGTGGCGAGCGCAGCGAGTCACCGAGCCCGAAGCGTGGCGAGCACAGTAGAGTAATACGCGTCCCCTCGCGGGGCTCGCTGCGCTCGGCATGCTTTGGGCTCGGTGGCTCGTGGCTCGCCACACTATCTAAAATCAATTCCATGCCGATGTGGATAGTGGGGGTATGAAAAGGTTGGAGGACGCGTACTGCTGCGCTCGCCATGCTTCGGGTTGGCGTTGATCCTGGGGGGACAATGGGGGGGGCATTTAACATTGAAAGGACCCAACAGGGTGGTTGTACAATAAAAAATCGTATACCATCGCATAAGATGCCATAAGATGAAAAGCGCCATCGCATAAGATGCCATAAGATGAAAATCTTGGGCGCCATGCTAGGAATCAAGTACCCAAAACTGACACAAACTGGAGTTGAAGTCATCAGAACTATCATTTTTATTTCTAGTAAAAGCCACAGTGCTACAGTACAGTGTCACTTGTAGTCAAACTTTCTTTTTTCAAGTCATCACGTCAGTGCATTCTGTCTATGACATGTCTCTCCCACCCCCTCCTCTTTTATCCCTCCCTTTCTTGCTCTCTCCCTTCTATCTCTTCTCTCCCCTCTCCAGTGGCTGGGAGCGTCCTGCTCCCCATGCTGGCTCACACAGCTGTAACCCATCTGCTTTGATTGAGCTCTGACAGTGACGAGCAGAATCCTGCTAACTGCAGTCAAGCAGAGCACCTCCTCAGTGCCGGCATGTTGCATGGGGTGCCCTGGGCAATCATATTCAAGTCTACATACAGTCAGGCAAGAGAGTGTACCCAGTTTCATGTTTACAAACAACATGGTGCCCAAGCCACCCAGACAGACAGGTTATTCAGTTTAGTTCACATGGTGCCATGGGGATGGCCAGGTGCAGTCAGTCAGCTCTGTGCTGTAGGCATATAAGATATACACAGTACAGCATGGCTGCATGAGTGCTACACTGCTCAGCACACACATCTATTAGCTGTACTACCACACAAACAAAAGGTAGGATGCAAAGCAATACCTACCACAGATTGCGTATAATAAATTCCCTGCACTGGATCAGAAAACACAGTATATGCGCCAGTGCGCAAATCTGACATTTGAATCTGCTGGCTCTTGGAGAATCATGGCAGGGGAAGCATGGGGTGGAGTAGCGTGGGCCAAGTGCAGTAATGGGGTGTTCACGTAATTGTGGACAGATGCAGACTGGCACAGAGAGATATATACACCTGTCCAAGCAGTGTTATCTGCAGCTGCCCAAGGGAGGTGTAAACACACAATGATAATGATGATAATGAAGGTCTCCAGCACTAGGGGACTGCTTGTGATTGGCTGTGTGTGTGTGCATGCATCACTGACACTTACAGGCTTTCCTCACTGCTCATGTATATATCATGTGTTCGTGTGTTTGTGTAAGCAGGTTTATTTTGTGCATACAAGGAGAGATGTATCTACCCTAAAGGACTCCATTCATATGAGTGGTGTCAGCGATCTGTCCTTTCTCTCACATTTGTATCTGCATCTAGCTAGGTAAATGAATTTATTTAGAGAGGTGTAATAATGGGGCGATTTGGCCAGGCGATGTGACTAGATAGTCAAAATCGACTAGAAGGTTAGTCAAAATTGCATCATGTGTACACTGTGGCTAACAGCATCAGTATCAGCCCCAATGTGTCAAATTAAAAATATATACTGTAGGTGTAGCTACCACACACATATACACACTTATTGCAAGATGTTTGCACAAATATAAACATGAGTTATAGTTACAATGCACATACATATTGATGATAATGATAGGTAGGTAGGTAGATAGATAGATAGAGAGAGAGAGAGAGAGAGAGAGAGAGAGAGAGAGAGAGAGAGAGAGAGAGAGAGATAGATAGATAGATAGGTAGATAACATAATCCATACTCGTGACCTCTTTGTTTTTCTCTTCCAGTTATTGTGTATCACAGAACAGTTGGATACAGAGCATAATAACATAGAGACACAACTGTACAAACAGCAAAAATGCAGTATGCAGATTTCAATACTAATGCTGTGTACACACGGGGGCGATAGGGGCTGAAATCGCTGGGAATATGGTCGCTGAGCGACCATATTGCCAGTGATTGGAGTGTGCACCAGCGATAAATCGCCGGGTGCGCGCTCCCGTTTTCAGCCCCTGAATGGTCGCTGGTCGGAGGAACATGCTCCTCCGACCAGCGACATCCCCTGCCTCTTCTCCCAGCAGTGTTTAAATTTTCATCTGCGACTATCTCTGGTCGCAGATGAAAACGGGACACGGGGCAATATGATTGCTGAGCAATATATTGCTAGCAATATATTGCCAGCGATCATATTTCCCCGTGTGTACGCACCTTAACAAAAGCAGTAACTAGAGCCAAAACCCCTCATATCTGCTGTTATAACACAGTGCTTATAGAAAAGAATCCGAAGCTCTATTAACAAGTTAGTAAATCCTCCTGCGGACAAGTATTTTGTTAAAAAGGCATGTGCTTCATTTCCACTAGAAAGCAGCTGTAGAATTAGTGTACTCACAACTTTTTTTACTACCATCCTAAACCTGGGGGGAGTATATAGAGATGGTAACATTATTTCAACACATATACAAGAGTCTCAGTGATACAGAATAGTTTTTTAACAAATAAAAGTAACATGTTTATATAAAAAAATTTCTTAAGAGTGCAGCGCAGGGCCAAATGTAATAGGGTGAGAGTTTCAGAAAGTGAGAGATTTTGGAAAAGTTTTCCCATGTTTTTTAAAGAAGCAATCAATTACACTGCAAAACCAGGTTGATTTTGCCATTTTATTGATTGCTGCTTTAAAAAACATGGGAAAACTTTCCCAAAATCTCACACTTTCTGAAACTCTCACCCTATTACATTTGGCCCAGAAGTCTTCTTTCATAAATATGATACACTGACTTGGTGCACTGCCAACCTCAGCATTTGTTTTATGGAATAACAGGTTACATTCTACTCTCTATAGTTATATTACTAATGTTCCAGTACTGTAGTTTCCCCTGCCACAACTTGTGGAGTGTTGGATTCTTAATTATCAGAGGCCAGTTGGCAATAGATAACGAATAGGCCCAATGATAAGAAAATAAAGAATCATAAAACAGCAATAAGGAATCAACCTCCTAAAGTAGACAATTATTTGGTAACAATAATTGAAACGTAATATCCCCAAAAAACTATTTCCTCACAGCTATCAGAGATTTGTGTCAATATTTAAATGTAAAATACACTATTGTTTTAGTAAATTTCATATAAAAAAAATATAAAAGTACCTATTCTTCATTATTATTGCCTTCATTTATATACTAGTCCCAGTATATTCTAAGGCATTGTACACAGAATATTAGTAATTCACATCAGTCTGGACTGCTACACAATACAAGCCGATGACAGCGGGGGAAGCAACGGCCAGGGGGGAAGGGGAGGCATTCTGCAGAATGCAGCCGATCCACTCCCGTGTCTGTGCATCCACAGATGGTAGAGGGGGCGGTAACAATCCAAGCATCTTTGGGCAGAGGGTACACACTGGGTGATATAATGAACAATATCCCTCAGAAAGGCCCAAATCATATTGGCCAGTGTGTAAGAGGCTTTAGTTGTGGCCAGGGCTGCCTCCAGGAATTTTGGGTCCTTAAACTGATTTCCAGTCCGTGTGTCCCCCCCCCCCCCCCCCCCCGCCACTGCTGCCAGGCATGGTGGATGAGGTGTCAGTGCACATCCCCCCCCCCCGACATCGGGATCCCGACTGGCCGGACTCAGACAGCATGGCGAGTGCAACAAAGCCCCTTGTGGGCTCGCCACCTATTCTATTCTCCCTCGTGGGGGTCGTGGACCCCCACGAGGGAGAATAGCCGGTGGCCATCGGGACCTTGAGTGTCGGGTTTTGACTATCGGGATCCCGAATGTCGGGAAACTGTCCGGAACCCTAGTGTTAAAGGTCTATTTAGTATAATAACAATGTTTATTATTAAACACCCTAGTGACAGGAGTGTGCCTATATTATCATACCTCCCAACATTTCATGAGTCCTTTTCGGGACTCTCGTCTGCCAAAAGTGTGCACATTCAAAAGGGGTGGGCCTCAAGTGAATGGGTGTGGCCTCATGACAAGTCCCCCATTTATCTTCCCCACCCTGGCTCACATTCTTACCTGTTTAGATGCTGTGTGTATGTGCATGGCAGCTATTCAGGGATGCTTTTCAATGCAATGCAGCGGTGATCAAAGATTACACCAACCTTCCCCTGACCCTCTGGCATTTGGGAGTTATCTTATGGGGTAAAGTGGAACAAATGATGATGAAAAAAGTCTAAATGAGTGGGACTTACCTTTTTGGTACAACTAATAATGCTTGCCATTTATACTGTCAGTGCACACACAACTCATACAACATTTTTAGGTTACTTTGTAAAAGAGATGAGAAAGGTATTTCAGGTCGAGTCTCCGGTATCTGAAGATTTCTTATCCGATATATTCCAAAAACTGTGGGGGTTTTTAAGAATATTTCGGATTTTTGTTTCCCCCACCCCTTTTTTCATACTTACCAAGTCCCCTGATGTCCACAGTGGCCTTCAGGATCTTCTTCAGCGGTCCCGGGAGTGCATTGCGCTGGTGCGCAGTCATGCCGGTGACATCACTGGCATGCCTGCAAACTCGCGCAATGCACCTCTGGGACCGCTGAAGAAGTCCTGAAGGCAGTCGTGGACGCCGGGGGATACAGAGGGACCAGGTAAGTATGTAAAAAAAAATCCAAAAAACTTAAAAATCCCTTATCCGAAATGCTTGTGGTCCCGGGCATTACGGATGAGGTATACTCAACCTGTATTTAAGTTGCCGCCTTTGGTAGCAGCATGGTTGAAAAACATACAGCCTAATTCTGATTTGGCAGTAAAGTGGAAAAAAGGCCAAACAACTGTGCACTTGGGCAAACCCATGATGCACTGGGACAGATGTAATGCACAGAGATTTGAGAGGGGTTTGTCCAAACTAAAATGTAAATTGCAATGTAAAAATAAAGCTGTCTAACATCTGTAGGCTACATACAAAAGCAGCCAGTATTTACCATGCAGAGAAACAATATAAATGTATTTGCTCCCCTTGCATTGTAGTTACTTGCCTTTTAAGCTTTACTTCCAGTTATAGTACAATAACAATATCGGCCAGCACTACAGTGTGATTCCACACTTATGTCCAATACAGGTACTGAAGCTATTGGCACATTGCTGGTCAGATTGGGTCTGAATTCGGCCCTGTTTTCAAAAGTGGTGGTGTCTGCGCATGCACAATTATGCTATCACACTCGCATACCTCCCAACTTCTGTGTTGGGGAAATAGGGACACTCGCGCGGCGGGGCGTATGCAAATGAGGGCGTGGTTTATGCTAATTAGCGCATGCGCACAGCGTCTATTCTATTAGATTGGGGGGTCTCCCAACTGCCACCCCCCGCAGCGGGACAATGCCTGCCGCGGGTGGGACAGCGGGACAGGACCCGAAAATCGGGACTGTCCCGCTGTAATCATGACAGTTGGGAGGTATGCACTCGCCATGGCATTTGTGCTGTCACATGACATCAGCACCTGCTAGCATCTGAAAAGTAAGTATGGACTTACCAGAGCGAAGGTCGAAGAAATCATTCGATGGCCAGCAACCATCGAATGATTTCTCCTGCTTAAGGCCGCATGTGAGGGGATGTGTTTGTGCACATGGGCATTCGGGCCAGGTGGCAGGCGGCGTTTACCTGTTCGCTAAACTGTGATTACATGCAGCCTAGCGAACAGGTCTGAATCAGGGCCAAGATTTCATAAAGTCAACAGTATGTATTACATTAGGAAACTGTGAAAATATAGATCATGTACAATATTCTACAATACAATGTTAGGAATTGCATAATAAATCTGCCAGGCAGCCACCCTTTAGTCAGGCAGCAGTGCAGAGGATGTAGCCAATGTGACATTTACTGTGCATAGGCAAACAAATGGAGCATATGACACTAAAAGACCCAGAAATGTTTTACAGACTAAAATATTGATGCATTCTCTAGCATGAGCTGCACTGATTGCACATTCCCCCACCTCCATCCTAATGCACCCTCCAGTCTCCAGCAATAAGGACTACAGGATTCCATTCTGCAAGTGGGTCAGAGGTACAAGATTGAAAAGTGTGTGTGTGTCTCTCTCTCTGTGCACATACATACATACATAAATGAAGTGGAGCACAAAAAACAGCTGCACAGGTGTATGTAAGAAACATTAGGAGTTAATATAAGGCACGTGGCATATACTGGGTTGGACTATGGGTGTTATTATGGTTCACTCTTTCTGACAAATTCCTTCTTAGATGGACAAAACCATGTGGACTCACGGGCAAATGCAGGATTTGGTACTTATGTAGTATCTGGGCGTCCGATTTAGAAATCGGATCGGATCGCATCGCATCGCATCGCATGCGACCAAATCGTATGCGATGCGATGGTCAAGATTTTTCCATAGGATTCAATGTTAAAATGGTCTGAGTCCAATTTAACATAGAATTCAATGGGAAAAAGGGGTCCTTTTCCTTTCCCCACTATCCAAGTGGGCATGGAGTTGGATATAAACCTGTGGCGAGCGTAGCGAGCCACCGAGCCCGAAGCGTGGCGAGCGTAGCGAGCCCCGCGAGGGGACACAGAATACTTTTTAAGAAATATGCGGCCCCTCGCGGGGCTCGCTTCGCTCGCCACGCTTCGGGCTCGGTGGCTCGCTGCGCTCGCCACGCTATATAAAATCAACTCTATGCCCACTTGGATAGTGGGGAAATGAAAAGGACCTTCTTAACATTGAATCCTATGCAAAATCGCATCAAATCGCATCGCATCTGATTGTATGCCTTAAGGTAAGGCATACAATCACAAAATCGGCAGCCCAGATACTACATAAGTACCCAGGATTTTCAGAAGGGGGTTTCCAGAGGGGCGGAGCAATGAACGGAGATGGACACTTACTGTAGGTGACCCAGTATATGTCGGGTCAGTTAAAGTATTATAGATAGACCAAATGTATAATAATAATAATAATAATAATAACAATAATATATATATATATATATATATATATATAGGAACACGGTGGTATGGCACTCGTAGCCTGGATTCAATAAGTCGAAGAGGAAGCCAGATAGATAACAACGTTTCAATTATTTATTTTCATCAGGTTATAAAAACATAGTGCAAAAACAGTACCTTTATAGAAGAAGTCACCGGTAAGAGTGAAGCTGAGTAGCTCGTGCGAGAGAAGTGTCCGCCCCCACTGGCGCAAAGACATAGCGTCATAGTGGGCGGTGGAAAACGGTTACCAGGGTAATACAAAAAAAAAAAAAAAAAAAAAAAAAAACTACAGAAAAACTACGTAAAAAAGGGGGAAAAATGAAGAAAAAAATGTATACACTAAGACTCGCCCGAAGACTGTTCAGCTTCACTTCATATTGGTGCGACAACATTTACATCATCAATAATAAGCGGCATACAATAATAACAAGCAATCTTACAAATAAATCGTAATGTACAAAAAATTTATATATATAATACATCACAAGTAGAACTCAATGAAGATAAAACGAAGCGTCTGAGAAGAAAAAAGCTACAAACAATTGTTGACATAATGTATCGATATGAGCACTAGAAAAGTAGCAGACTGTACATTGAAGCTAAAAAATAGATATTCAGCGGCTGGACAATGCAGTAGAGCATCAAACGGTAACAATAATAAAGCTGTCGTAGCTGTCTATCAAAAGTCGACATGTGCAATAAAGTTGACACCGCAGTAAAAAAGAAAAACTGTAAAAGACAAAATGAAAAAATTAGTACTAGGATCTCATTGATAAAAAATAATTATCTGAACACAGAAAATGATATTTGTTCATTAAGACCTCTCGGTGCTAGTGTATCAAGTCGGTGAATCCACCGAGCTTCACAACGTAACAATTGCAATCCACGATTGCCACCTCGTGGATTCGGTAGAATACAGTCTATCATGCGATAGCGGAGGCTATTCAAAGAGTGTTTGTGCTCAACAAAATGACGAGCGACCGGATGGTCACTGCTACCTGATGCCAATGCTTGGCGGATGGTACAGCGGTGCATGGCCATCCTTTCTTTAAATTTTCTTTCTGTCTTTCCTATATAGGAAAGACTGCATGGACAGATTAATTGGTAGACTGTAAAAGTAGAGTTGCATGTGAAATGATGACGTATTTTAAATATTTTACCCGAATGAGGGTGTTTAAAGGTGTCTCCTGACAGTAAAAATTGGCAAGTGGTGCAAGGGCATTTAAAGCAACCATGTCGAATATTGCTTAACCAGGAGCGGCTAGTGGGATCGGGGTTAAAAGAGGTGTTGGTTTTAACCAGCAAGTCTTTAAGACTGCGTCCCTTTGTATAGCACGGCATAACTCTGTACTCAGAAAATGGTAAGGATTTGTCACTCGAAATGAGGGGCCAGTTAGATTTTACTAGTTTGGTCGTAGCCACAGAGGTGGTATTGTAGCGGTTCACAAAGGGGAGAACCTTTGCTTTATTTTCATCTTTGTTTTTGGTTAACAATAAATTGGCCCGATCTAATTGCATAACTTTAGCCTTACAATCCAACAAATCCTGTTTTTTGTAGCCCCGATCAACAAATTTTTTAATGACATTGTCAAGTTGAATTGAGCACATAGCCGGGTCATTATTAATGCGAAAATATCGCAGCATTTGGGAGTAGGGGAGAGAGTTAATTAAACTACGTGGATGGCAGCTGGTAGGACCCAAAATTGTGTTACGATCAGTTGGTTTCACATATACACTGGATGATACAGTACCATTATTTAAAGTGACCTCAACATCTAGAAAATGGACAGTTGTTTTAGAAATTTCGAAGGTAAATTTGATAACATTTTCACCCTGATTATGTATATCAATGTAGTTGCTCAGAATAGATTCATCCCCCTGCCAAATTGCAAAGAGGTCATCTATATATCTCTTGAACAATACAAAATGCTGAGAAAAAACTTGATTAGACAAAAAAATATCACACTCTGCAGAGAACATAAATATGTTAGCGTAGGATGGAGCTACCGAACTGCCCATCGCGCAACCGCGCGTCTGTAAATAGAATTTATTATTATAGAGAAAAAAATTGTTATGTAAAATTAACTCCATTAAAGATAACAAAAACTCAATTTTAACAGGACTAAAATTACTGTATGCATTCAGGAATTTTTGCAAAGCTATCAAGCCCAATGAATGAGGTATAGATGTATATAGGTTGACTACGTCAATAGTTACCAAAGAACAATCCTCTCCAAGAGACCCAAGCTGTTGTAAATTCTGTAAAAAAGATGTCGTGTCCAACAAATATGTCGGCTGTTGCTTGATCAAAGGTTGTAATATATCGTCCAAAAAGGTGGCTATTGGTTGCATCAATGAACCACAAGCAGAAACAATTGGGCGGCCTGGTGGAGGAAGAATGCCTTTATGGATTTTAGGCAAAGTGTAAAAACATGGAACCACTGGAAATTTCGGGCTAAGGGCATCACGAATGTCTTCTGTAATTATTTTGGCATCCACCCCCGTCTGCAGAGTATTTGAAAGAATAATTCTGCATTGGGAAGTAGGATTACTTGTAAGTTCTCGATATGTTGTTTCATCTGATAATTGTCGCATAATTTCTTGGTGATAATCAACAGCATCTTGCAATACGATGGCGCCACCCTTATCAGCTTGCCGTATGATAAGGTCATTATTCTTGCTGAGTGTTTTAAGTGCATTCCTCTCAGCAGATGTCAGATTAGGGTGAGAGGAGGATGTTTGTTGAACAATGGGAGGAAGACCATGATCAATCATACGTGAAAACGATTTTATACTTGCGTTAGAGGAGTTAGGTTCGAAGTTGGAGATAGGACCAAATTTCTTGATAGCACTTAAAACACTCAGCAAGAATAATGACCTTATCATACGGCAAGCTGATAAGGGTGGCGCCATCGTATTGCAAGATGCTGTTGATTATCACCAAGAAATTATGCGACAATTATCAGATGAAACAACATATCGAGAACTTACAAGTAATCCTACTTCCCAATGCAGAATTATTCTTTCAAATACTCTGCAGACGGGGGTGGATGCCAAAATAATTACAGAAGACATTCGTGATGCCCTTAGCCCGAAATTTCCAGTGGTTCCATGTTTTTACACTTTGCCTAAAATCCATAAAGGCATTCTTCCTCCACCAGGCCGCCCAATTGTTTCTGCTTGTGGTTCATTGATGCAACCAATAGCCACCTTTTTGGACGATATATTACAACCTTTGATCAAGCAACAGCCGACATATTTGTTGGACACGACATCTTTTTTACAGAATTTACAACAGCTTGGGTCTCTTGGAGAGGATTGTTCTTTGGTAACTATTGACGTAGTCAACCTATATACATCTATACCTCATTCATTGGGCTTGATAGCTTTGCAAAAATTCCTGAATGCATACAGTAATTTTAGTCCTGTTAAAATTGAGTTTTTGTTATCTTTAATGGAGTTAATTTTACATAACAATTTTTTTCTCTATAATAATAAATTCTATTTACAGACGCGCGGTTGCGCGATGGGCAGTTCGGTAGCTCCATCCTACGCTAACATATTTATGTTCTCTGCAGAGTGTGATATTTTTTTGTCTAATCAAGTTTTTTCTCAGCATTTTGTATTGTTCAAGAGATATATAGATGACCTCTTTGCAATTTGGCAGGGGGATGAATCTATTCTGAGCAACTACATTGATATACATAATCAGGGTGAAAATGTTATCAAATTTACCTTCGAAATTTCTAAAACAACTGTCCATTTTCTAGATGTTGAGGTCACTTTAAATAATGGTACTGTATCATCCAGTGTATATGTGAAACCAACTGATCGTAACACAATTTTGGGTCCTACCAGCTGCCATCCACGTAGTTTAATTAACTCTCTCCCCTACTCCCAAATGCTGCGATATTTTCGCATTAATAATGACCCGGCTATGTGCTCAATTCAACTTGACAATGTCATTAAAAAATTTGTTGATCGGGGCTACAAAAAACAGGATTTGTTGGATTGTAAGGCTAAAGTTATGCAATTAGATCGGGCCAATTTATTGTTAACCAAAAACAAAGATGAAAATAAAGCAAAGGTTCTCCCCTTTGTGAACCGCTACAATACCACCTCTGTGGCTACGACCAAACTAGTAAAATCTAACTGGCCCCTCATTTCGAGTGACAAATCCTTACCATTTTCTGAGTACAGAGTTATGCCGTGCTATACAAAGGGACGCAGTCTTAAAGACTTGCTGGTTAAAACCAACACCTCTTTTAACCCCGATCCCACTAGCCGCTCCTGGTTAAGCAATATTCGACATGGTTGCTTTAAATGCCCTTGCACCACTTGCCAATTTTTACTGTCAGGAGACACCTTTAAACACCCTCATTCGGGTAAAATATTTAAAATACGTCATCATTTCACATGCAACTCTACTTTTACAGTCTACCAATTAATCTGTCCATGCAGTCTTTCCTATATAGGAAAGACAGAAAGAAAATTTAAAGAAAGGATGGCCATGCACCGCTGTACCATCCGCCAAGCATTGGCATCAGGTAGCAGTGACCATCCGGTCGCTCGTCATTTTGTTGAGCACAAACACTCTTTGAATAGCCTCCGCTATCGCATGATAGACTGTATTCTACCGAATCCACGAGGTGGCAATCGTGGATTGCAATTGTTACGTTGTGAAGCTCGGTGGATTCACCGACTTGATACACTAGCACCGAGAGGTCTTAATGAACAAATATCATTTTCTGTGTTCAGATAATTATTTTTTATCAATGAGATCCTAGTACTAATTTTTTCATTTTGTCTTTTACAGTTTTTCTTTTTTACTGCGGTGTCAACTTTATTGCACATGTCGACTTTTGATAGACAGCTACGACAGCTTTATTATTGTTACCGTTTGATGCTCTACTGCATTGTCCAGCCGCTGAATATCTATTTTTTAGCTTCAATGTACAGTCTGCTACTTTTCTAGTGCTCATATCGATACATTATGTCAACAATTGTTTGTAGCTTTTTTCTTCTCAGACGCTTCGTTTTATCTTCATTGAGTTCTACTTGTGATGTATTATATATATAAATTTTTTGTACATTACGATTTATTTGTAAGATTGCTTGTTATTATTGTATGCCGCTTATTATTGATGATGTAAATGTTGTCGCACCAATATGAAGTGAAGCTGAACAGTCTTCGGGCGAGTCTTAGTGTATACATTTTTTTCTTCATTTTTCCCCCTTTTTTACGTAGTTTTTCTGTAGTTTTTTTTTTTTTTTTTTTTTGTATTACCCTGGTAACCGTTTTCCACCGCCCACTATGACGCTATGTCTTTGCGCCAGTGGGGGCGGACACTTCTCTCGCACGAGCTACTCAGCTTCACTCTTACCGGTGACTTCTTCTATAAAGGTACTGTTTTTGCACTATGTTTTTATAACCTGATGAAAATAAATAATTGAAACGTTGTTATCTATCTGGCTTCCTCTTCGACTTATTGAATCCAGGCTACGAGTGCCATACCACCGTGTTCCTACAAATTGCCTTTGTATAGGCACCGGCCGCAGTTATCCTGTTATATGGAGTGCCGAACCTCTGCTACAACTATATATATATATATATATATACATATATACATAACAGCAGAGTAGCATACCTCCCAACTTTTGACCCGAGGAAATAGGGACACTCGCGCGGCGAAGCGAAAAGGGGGCGGGGCGTATGCAAATGAGGTTGCGGCTTATGCTAATTAGCCGCGACCTCATTTTCATACGAGAATAGACGCTGTGCGCATGCGCACAGCGTCTATTCTACTAGATTGGGGGGTCTCCCAACTGCCACCCCCCCGCAGCGGGACAATGCCTGCCGCGGGTGGGACAGCGGGACAGGACCCGAAAATCGGGACTGTCCCTCTAAAATCGTGACAGTTGGGAGGTATGGAGTAGACCCCTGGGCATAGCAATGTATTGGGGCCCCTACCTATCCTCCAGCGGTAGGGGTGGGGGGTGCTATGAGCAGAAGCTTTGATGTCCCCTGGGTGGTAGGGGGTATTATATCAACCGCTCAGCATGTAGGGCCTGGATTAGTAATTTCCACTAATTACCCCTTTACTGCACAGATGGTGGGAGAAGGGGGCATTGGACTGAATGAAGGGGTCCCAATACATAACTTCCAGGGTGGTAGAGGATATTTAATACGCAGAGGAGGGGTGTATAGTGGAGTGGGCTTATTATTCATAATTTTCTGGTGGGAGGACAGCTTGCTTGACAGATATGTAAAAGATATCTCCAGTTACCGGAACTAGATTTCTTAGCTTTTAATGGATTTATAAACTAGATAAACCCACCTACCAAATGGTATTGGGGACTAGGGGATCAGAATTCAGGAGGCAGAGCAGTCTGCCAACGAGTATATAAAACTACATACCAGGTGTGTGGAGCTGGAGCAGTAACCAGCTGCTGGAAGGCTGATATCTCTGGTTGTGGACACAGTAGAGACCACCTTCTAGTGTCAATCAAAGTGGGGGAAACCCAGCTTTTGGAATATACCCTCATTAAAACTCTACATCAGACAGAACCTGAAATATCTGACTGGGGAGAGCAATTAACAGGCTTGGATGGGGACCACTGCTTTGAAGTCAGATATCTCCGGTTCCCCAGGGCCGATTTTTAAAATTCTTATACCCATGGAAAGAGGGGACCCTCAGATTTCAGACTTGGGGCGGGATGTTATAACATCCGCGGCCCCCCTTCGCCGGACATCGCATTTTTAATAACGGCATATGCTATAACATATGCCGTTATTCATGCAAGGGACAGCTCTTGCGGTAAGAGCTGTCACTTGCGATGCGGTGCCGGCACTGGACTTCCGGGTCTGTGACCCGGGAGTCCATCTGCGCATGCGCAGACCCCGGCGCCGGCCGCAGGGCACGCTGGGAGGGATCCGTGACGGATCCCTCAAACAGCGCTGTGGTAAGAAGCCCATAGGCTTCTGCAGGGATTCGCCAGCTTTAGCTGGCGATTCCCTCCGCAGCGCTGACACTGCGGAGGCGCCATATAGCATATAGAAATGCGGTAGAAACCCCGAAAACGGGGTTTTTACCGCATTTCTGCTATATAGCATCCCGCCCTTGGGCCCTAAGATTCCTGGGGGGGTTTCTGGGAACTCAGAAACCCCCCCTGCGTGCGCTACTGGCACTGCAGGTGGGGCAGATGTTACTTGTGCAACGAGAGTTAGATTTGGGTGGGGTTTTACTTCAAAGTGAGATCTATATTGCAGTGTAAAAATAAAGCAGTCAGTATTTACCCTGCACAGAAACAAAATAACTCACCCAAATCTAATTCTCTCTGCACATTTTACATCTGCCCCCCTGCAGTGCACATGGGGCCTTATTCTGGTTGGTTCTGACAGATGCGTAATTGCGGACTGGAACCGAGTGTTCTTAGCCCCGCCTTCCATACAGATCGCTCACACCGTCCGAACGCGGTAAGACGCCGAGCGAACGGACCGCGAGTGGATTTTCCATGTGAACACCTCCTCCATCTGTGAGAACCTTCCCCATCATTCGATGGTCGCCGACCATCGAATGCTGGACTGAGTGGTCAGGCAGCACCGAGTGCTCCAGACCTCTCGGGCATTTCTCCGTGCAAAAGCAGGGATATGGGCGGGCAGCAGGCATCCGGATATGTCAAATGTCCGCTCCCCACACGTGCGTCACGGCCGTATTAACGTATGTACGCCCAGCGTTTTCATGGGAACGCCCATGAAACGCGGGGCGTACGCATATGGTAATGAGCCCAAACAGCCCTTCACGCCCCTCCCCACCCCCTGTTCGGATTGTACAGAATTCACGCCGTATTTGGACGTGCGCGGCATTCACGCAGATACGCCTCTGCACATGCGCAAACACCAACCATCGGCCATCCGTACGAATTCGGAATCAAACATCTGAACCAACCAGAATAAGGCCCATGGTTTTGTCCATCTAAGAAGGAATTTGTCAGAAAGAGTGAACCAAAATAACCACTTATAAGAGAGAGCAATCTATGATTGTAAATAGATTTCCTCTTCCTCAAGGCTCTCGCCTCCAAATGACCACAATAAATATCTAGGTCCCGGCATATGTTCAATACTAACAACTTCAATGCTATTCATGTACAGACATAACAGTAATAATATGGTCACACCATATATATAGATAGGATAATAATAATAATAATAATAATAATAATAATAATAATTTCACAGTGCTCCAATGTGACCAGTTTACAAGAAATTAAGAAGTAGTGACAAATGGTGTTAGAAATGGTGGGTACTTGTGGAGTATCACGGCTCCCACGACCTGCATCGTATGCAGATCGTATGCTAAAAATCGCATCGCATGCGATCAAATCGCATGCGATGCGATGCGATCGCACCCGATTTTGCATTGAAATGCATCAGAATGCATTGAAATGTGTATTAAACTTGTGAAATGCCCCCAAATGCCATTTTTCATAGTGCACCACCCCCACTATCAACGTCAACCCGAAGCGTGGCGAGCGCAGCGAGCCCGCGAGGGGCGGCGGTACGCGTCCTACGACCTTTTGATACCCCCACTATCCACGTCGGCGTGGAGTTGAGAATAGAATAGTGTGGCGAGCGCAGCGAGCCACCGAGCCCGAAGCGTGGCGAGCGCAGCGTGCCCCGCGAGGGGACGCGGATACCTTCACAGCTATACGCGTCCCCTCGCGGGCTTCACAGGTATCCGCGTCCGCTCGCCACGCTTCGGGCTCGGTGGCTCGCTGCGCTCGCCACACTATTGTATTCTCAACTCCACGCCGACGTGGATAGTGGGGGTATGAAAAGGTCGTAGGACGCGTACCGCCGCCCCTCGCGGGCTCGCTGTGCTCGCCACGCTTCGGGTTGACGTTGATAGTGGGGGTGGTGCACTATGAAAAATGGCATTTGGGGGCATTTCACTACTTTAATACACATTTCAATGCATTCTGATGCATTTCAGCGCAAAATCGGGTGCCATTGCATCGCATCGGATGCCATCGTGTGGCATCCGATGCGATCGCATACGATTTTTGAGCTAAAATGCTCAAAAATCGGTAAAACATCGTATCGCATCGTATGCCACTACATATGGCATACGATGCCATGCGATGGCATACGATTTTTGAGCAAAAATGCTCAAAAATCGGTAAAACATCGCATCGCATCGTATGCCATCGTATGCCACTACATATGGCATACAATGCCATACGATGGGAGCCGTGATACTCCACAAGTACCAAATGGTGTAAGACCGGGTCAGACTCCCCACCTGACACTTGTAGCAGGTGGGCAATTGAGAGAATTGGGATGGCCAATCAGCTCTACTTCCCAGCGATACCTATCGCTTTGTAGTATGACATACTCTGGGAAGTAGAGCTGATTGAGGAAGAAGTAATTTATTTACAATCATAGATTGCTCTCTCTAATAGTCCAACCCAGTATATGTCAAGTGCCTTATATCAACTCCTCCTGCTGTGAGGCAAGGTCCATTTGATTTGCAGAACACAGTGAGTCAGGAGCACGCCCTTTTTCATGCACTCAGTCACATAAGAATGCCAGTGCTGTTATACAGCCCCAGGTCCATCCCTGGTGTAAGAGATGCACTAATGAAATATTCAGAGATTATGGTGAAAATGGCTACCCCCCCCCCCCCCCTCCAACCAACCCTGACCTCAGCAATAGGATCACAATTAGTAGCACGTAAGTGTTCAGATTCAATATGTAGGTTTTCCATCAAATCTAATTCCCAGTAAATAAGGAGAATAATCCGGCAATGTAGAGAACCTGCTAAATACCTCTGCCTGCCCAAATAAGCTCAGAATATAGGAAGAAAACGTAACCAGTCCAAGGTCATACAGAGCCCAAACTAAGATTTGACCCTGGGTGTCCTTGTGGTATAGAGAATACAGAGGTATTCACTATTCCTCAAGGTATTTATGGGTTATGGCAATGTGGTAAGCACTTTATGGAGAGGAAAGACACAGGCTAGCATGAGAGTGAGAGGGGAGACATACACTTTGGGGATGGAGGGGGGAGTAGAGGTGGTTTTTACTCATTTGCATCTTTGAAACATACCTTGGGGAGCTTTTCTTACAAATGTAAATTTGCGCTTTTATTAAACTTGCCAAAAAATTTGTGTTAGCTAATGGCTTCTTAATTCTGTCTGAAGCGAGCGGGGGAAATGATGCTATTTATCTTGTATTGGTTTAAAATCACATCTGACAAGTAATCGATCATGGAAGGAACATTAACTCTTTGGATCAGACCCAAATCTGTCTGGCGCTCTCCGCTGCGTCCCCCCGATCCATTAACTCCTCTCTCACCACATTTGGCACCTGTCCCACAGCTCTCTCCCCTCTCCCCTCAGCTTTTGTTTGCATTACAAGTCTTTGTGTGTATCGGAGTTTGTATCAGTGTGTCTGCGTGCGTGCCCTTTTGTCTGTCTGCAAATGTGTCGAGTGTCTGGGGGTGCCATAGAATGTGTGCCAGTGTCTGTGAGTGTACAAGTGTTTGCAGTTACGGAACTGGTTTCACAGGTCTCTGTATAAGGACTTTCCCATGCTATATATAGAATTGTGTGATATTTGCTCAATGACAATAATTACAAGGAGATACGCATTAATGATTAAATCTTAGAGGTTTATGTATTATGATGGGAGTTCTATTGAAGATGGGATGTTGCTATGGGCAACCAATCAGAATCTCCTTCTTATTTATTTAGCACCATCTAGAAGATAATAGATAGAATCTGATCGGTAAGGGTTTGGTGCTAGGGCCTCTTTAATTTAACACATTCATTAATGTGTGGGATTCCTCAGCAAAGTTGTTGATAAATTCAAGGTTCTACATCTTGGGAGACAAAATCAGTGTACTAGTTATAACCTAAATGGGGTGGCATTGGGTAATTCAGAACTGAAAAAAGGATCTAGGAGTCCAAATTGACAACAAACTAGGGTAGTGCTCAGTGTCCCATAGCAGCAAATAAGGCCAACAGGATACCAGCCTGCATAAAAAGGGGCATGGAAGCTATTGACGTGAATGTAAGTATGCCACTTTCCAAGGCATTGGTTAGGCCACATCTAGAATTTGGAGTTCTGGGCTCCGCAGTACAAAAAGGACATCATAAAACTGGAGAAAGTCCAGAGAAGAGCAACCAAGCTAATAAAAGGGATGAAGAATTTAGGTTATGACAGACTGGATCAATTGGGATTGTTTACACTCGAAAAGAGACGTTTAAGGGGAGACATGTTTAACATGTACAAACAGTGGCAAACGCAGGATTTAGAGGGAGGTTTCCAAATGTAATCCAAGGTAACAGCCCTGAATATTGGCCTTTTGATACAATGTATACTGTATGGAATACAGACTTAATATTCAACATTACAGATGGGCTGTTTTGAACATTTAAATAAAATAATGGTCAGGAAAACGGTTAACATATCAAAATAAATACACAAACATAATAGAACCAGTACTGCACTTTCTAAACTCACAATCTCCCACTTCATGGTTAGGCTCCTGTCTCTTCCTTCTGGCAGTTACTCTCTAGTCCATTATTGCGACATTTGAGGTCTCAGATCCACACATGTAGTAAATGTGGTAAAAAAAGCTGGCACCACTGGGCATGCGCAGAAGCTGTGCTCTGTCCCTTACAGTGCATGATGCGGTGGCAGCCCTATTGATCATAGTATATTCTAGTGCTATTCTTGTCATTAATTAAGGCACTCCCCCCCCCCCCCCCCCCCCCGGCGTTTGCCTATGACAAATATATCAGGGGCCAATTTAATGAACTTTAAGGAAGGAGACTAGGACACGTGGGGATGTGCTCAGACTAGAGGAGAGAAGATTTCGTACCCATAGAAGGGTACGAAAGGGTTAATAGAATTAAATTCTGGAACTCTCTTCCTGAAGGGATGGTGTCGACACAATAATACATTTAAAATAAGGTTGGATAAACTTCTTTTGGTTAAAAAACATCCAGGGGTACAATTAACAATCATAATGTGTTCAAAATTAAATCAAAATACACAATTTATATATAGGGATATAACAAATAGAAAATATCCTCTAACCAAAGGTTGAATTTGACGAGCGTAAGTCTTGTTTCAGCCTAAACTACTATGTAACTATGTAAGGCTTGTGAAATGGAGTATCAAAGGTTATATGATTCTACATTCAGCACATATAACGATACAGGGTTATACCATGATGTTCACGATTTTAGGGTTCAGGAAATTATTAAAATCACCTTTGAATCATTTAATTATAATACTATTTTGAAAGTTAAGATGTAAAGTAATTCAAGAAGCATACCCTGTGCATGTCACAGAAGGCCTTGGATTTGCTCAGGTACACACCGAGTAGCCCATCTATGGCCCAATTTTGTGGGTGCAGTGCTATTGTGAGAGCTTTGCTACACATCAAAGCACTCACACATTCCAGCTGCCCCCTACCCCCCCCCCCCCCCCCCAGACATTTTTCTTTGGTCACATCGCCGCCCCCACAATGGTCCATCCCCATGGCCCACCGTTCTGTAGCCGCCTCCATCACACCTCAGTCTAAGGCTCGTGTACTCAATTTTTGCAGATTACAGATTCAACCTAAACGGAGACCTGTGACAGGTGATGCAGCGCCTCACACCTTGTGTGAACATCTCTCATCATTACTCACCAAATTTCTAGCAGTGTATACTGCTGCACCTTTGTATAATGCCCACATGAACCCTCGGGTTCATATGTGTGCATAAATCTGGCTCTGATACTAGCCAGTGCCTCCCCAGCCATATACCTCACTGCACCTCACTGCACCTCACTGCAACAGAGGCAAACAAAATATCCACATGTGCATTGTACAGGGGCGGCAGTAATCAGCAACCAGTACTTTCAGTTTTACCAGTACTTTTAGAGCAGTAATACAAATAAATTATAAATAAGCCAGGTTCAGCATTTATATTTATCATTTTAAAAATGATTGATTGGCTAAATGTCACATCTAAGTCCTATCTCCTACCATTTTAGTATAACCCTTACATTATTTGTACTGCATTAGAAATAAATTACATCTTCACAACATGGAAGTGTACTGTACATAGGTCCATTTAAAAGTATAGGTGACAACTGAAGATCAATGGCTTAAAGCTCATTAGGAAATCAATCTAGTTTGCCGAGTGGAAATGGGCATTAATCCCTCTGCACAGTGTTCCATCTCTGCAGTCGGGTGGCATTCACAATACAGACTATGGCAGCCCGACTACCACTAGGAGAAAGAGGCGGGATGCCGATATCAATGAGGAGCCAGTGTTGGAATCCCAACTGCTGGGATGCCGAACGAAAGTTTGCCGGGGTGGGTTAGGTGGGGAATGGGGGTTAGGTTTAGGCACTAGAGAGGACTTAGGGTAAGGCTTGCGAAGGGGAAGGTTAGTTTAAGGCTGTGGGAGGGAGAGTTATGGTTAGGCACTTAGAGGGGGTTTAAGGTTAGGCTGGGGAGTGGGGGGAGGGTTAGGTTTAGGTGGTGGGGTAACCGGGTTAGACACTAGTGGGGAGGGTTAGTGTTAGGCTGCAGGGGAAAGGGTTAGATTAGGCTGTGAGTATGGAGTGATAGGGCTGGAAGGGGTAGGGGGAGGATAAGTATTATTACCTGACCCCTGTCAGAATGCTGGTGTCAGTATTCTTAATGCTGACATACTAACCACAGATCAGTGGCGTAACTATAGGCCGCGGTGGCGGGGAGGCGCTGAGTGGGTGTGGGCGCCGGGGGGGCTGCGGGACTATTATTAGTTACTCACTGCCAAGTTCTGCTGCCAGCTCCTGTGCCGGGTCCCAGCTCTCCCGGCTACTGCTGCAGCGCTGCTAATACAAAAAGAGACACTCAGAAAATGGTTGCCCCCATACAGTTTTTTGTCTGCTGTATGGGGGCAGCCATTTTCCAAGTGTCAATTCTCAGTACTAGCAGCAGCAGCCGGAAGAATGGGGACCAGGCGCACATGGTCGGATGCGGCAGGAGGTAAAACCCCCCCTGCCGCCGCACAACACCCCCGCACCCCGACTCCCCTCCGCGCTCCCCGGCTCCCCTACACTGACTGGCAGCACAATCGTGGCAGAGGTAACGGCCGCACAGGGGTGGCGGGGGGGGGGGGGGTTTGTTTACCATAGGGGGGGCGCCCCCCTGCATTTTCGTCGGGGGGGGGGCGCAGAATTATTAGTCATCCGTATGTAGAGCCGGCCCTAGCCTAAATGACGCCCTAGGCAAGATTATGGCTGGTGCCCCCTAGCACCGCCACTAGCTCCGCCTCTGACCCTGCTCCCCTTTCCCAGCACCATCATAGCAGTCGTCATTTTGGTGCTCCTACCTGCAATATTTTAAATAGAAACAGTGCACACATTTGGTGCGCAGCCCAAACAGGGGTGTGTTCTTGCTGGGAAGGGGCATGGCCACACAATAGTACCCCTAATTCAAATTATGCCACACAGTAGTGCAACTTTATTCACATTATATGATGCAATGGTGTCCCTTATTCACGTTACATCACACAGTAGTACCACTTTACCTTATGTACATTACGCCTCACATTATACCCTTAGAGAAAATATTGTATTTTAAGCACCTCCATGGCCACACTGCAACCCAGCACAAAGCAGTGTGTGCTGGGCAGAGGAAAAGAGCTGCAGCTGCTGCTGTCACTTAATGGGAGGGGGCCCAGGGCCCCCACTGGGCCCTTCCATCAGACTTTGGCCTGGGTAATTTGTACCCCCTACCCATTTCTCTCGGCACCCCTGATAATACCACACAGTAATGCCCCTTACACATGACACACATTATTAATGTCCTTAAAACCATAATGCCCCTTACACATTATACCAACCTTTATTAATGCCCTTCATACACATAATGACACACATAATGCCCCTTACACATATGTTGCACATTATTAATGCCCTTATGCACATGACACATATGTTGCACATTATTAATGCCCTTAATGCCACATAATGCATGTTACACATGTCGCACATTATTAAAGCATTTATACATGACACACATAATGCCCCTTACACATATGCCGAACGCTATTGCACAACTAACCCACCCGCAGACAGCACTCGCACAGCCACTAACACTGTGACCTCTGCCTCTGGTTGGATACAGATGATTCCTCATACATCTTGCCTCAATAGGCCATGCAGCTCCTGGCCAGTTCTGCTGACGTTGGGTGCCTTTTTTTGCTGAAAATTCGTCTTATTTACATTGTTATGACCAGCACACACAAGGAGCTTCCAATGATTAAAATGATATGCGGCATGCCTCTATTCTGTGTGCGACTGAATATGGAATGCTATGTTACAGTGATTTCCATGAATACACTATTTCATATGCAGATACAGCCTCACACACAGAATATGGGCATGCTGCATATCATTTTAATCAGCAGAAGCTGCAGATTCCCCTATGCATTCCAAATGCACTAGGCAATTGCTTAGTTTGCCTATGCCTAAGGCCGACTCTGTCAGTATGTATCCCATTCCATCAACCCCTTTATCTCATATCAGTAATCTGCATCACAACATGTCAGTTTTGCAATACTACGGCAAGCTAGACGCATGGGTATTCCAACTTTGTCATTTGCAAAGAACTTTTGCGCTGCTCTGCAAATCCCATAATCTTTCTCCATAAATTGTTTGCCTCAGGAGAAATCTAGTTGTTTTCGTCACACCAGATTGGTTCCACCTATTAAATTATTGTTGCTTTAAAACAGTGGGTAGACTAGCTGGCATTGTGCCGATCCCTGTCTCTGACACGCTACTACATTTACCGCAGTGTGTACAAGCAGATTTTGCACTTCATAACTGGCCTTGTAGTGGCCCTAATTCTGAGGTAAAGGCTGTGCTAGTGTTAGCACAGAGGAGTTTTTGGTAATAATATGTTAGTTGGGCGCCCACTATAGTTAGTACACTCATACCCCCACTATCCATGTCGGCATGGAGTTGATTTCATATAGTGTGGCGAGCGCAGCGAGCCACCGTGCCCGAAGCGTGGCGAGCCCCGCGAAGGGACGCGGAAAACTAAGCAAATAGCCAACCCAACTAACATGTAACGCTGTCAATCACTCCTAAAATAGGGCATGTAGAGAAGGGAGTGATGAACTTTTCTATGACTACAAGGACCCAGGTTGTTTCCCCCTCAGGGTAATCTGCAGGTGCTACCTACTTACTCCTGCAGTCATAGGCGTGCGCAGCCCATTTTATTAGGGCGTGCACCGTCAAAGGGGTGTGTCTAGCGCCACCTATTAGGCATGTCCAGCATTGCCCATTGGGTGTGTCTAACACTGCCAATCATGCATGTTTACCATCATCTATTGGTACTCGCTAAAATATAAAATGTCTCTCAGCCAGAACATAGTCTCCGGCCTATTTCAGTTATAATATTCTTATTACTCTGTATAACAGTACATGCATATAAAGTAAAAAATATATATGGATTATGCAGGTCTGTAGTGATATGACAACGGTCTAGTACAATTAACAATGCAAAACACACAATTGATTGATGGGCACTAATTTTAATGGAATACAGGTCTAAAAAGCAAAAGACTTTGGTAAAGGGTATTGCTGGTATTGCTAGCGGCAGGGAGTTGTCCATAAGGGTGGGCACAGTGGGGGTGCCTGCGCACCCCTAACACTCAATCTGCGCACACCTATGGTTATGATTATGGCCGACCATGTGACCCACTGGTCCCTGACTGATGATCATTATTCTGTCATGGTGACGGGCCTGTTTCTAAGTGGAGGCCTGGAGCTGCAGCTACATCCACCCCAATGTTAACCTGTTCCTGTTGCCGTGATACAGGCTGTGATTGTAAAACAACAGGACCTGATTGGATGGTCATTTTAGAGCACAATGGGATTTGCTGGCGCAATGTCAGTAAATAATAATAAATAAATAATTGAGGATGTCAGGAAGATCTCATCCCCCCCTCTACTGGTTCTGCCCTAACATAATCCTTATAAGATCTAAGCATCACATTATATAACGGATGCCATAAACCCGCTAACAGCACAAATCATGTATAACTTGCTGACGTACCTGCCGTTGTCCTGGGTCAATTCTGCAAGTTATCATGTTCCCAATGAGATGGATGTAGCCGTAAGCGTTTTACACATCATTAGCAACTCTTCCAACACACCCATGGGGTGGCTGCCCAGTGTCGTTTTTGTTTTTGGGGTATCGCCATTAGCCCTAATCCCCATCTTTCTGCCGGGCCGAGTGCTGTTCATGTCGGCCGAGTGCTGTTCCTACCGGCACCAGTGATGTGCCTATCGCCATGGAGGTCTTCGATCTTGAGAATTTGAGGAACGTTTTCTGTAACGAGCTGTAGCCTTTATCTCGCTTGCCTTAGGGACTACAGGAGAGGTGCGTCTCATAACATAATAATCATCCTCATACCTCGGCGCTCTGGTCTTGTGTTTGAGCTCTTGAGGATGAGAGACTTTCGGCAGCACTTTAGTCCCCTTGGGGATCTTATGGGGGACATAGACACGGTTCCTATCCACTCGTGTCTTGATTAACTTGGCCTTGCTCCCATAGGTCATTGTGCTGCGGGCGTCTTCATAGGCACTGTCCGCGGGGCTGATGTGTGTGATCATGACCATTCGGTCTTTCCCGCTCAGTGCTCCCTTTAGCAGCCAGGTCAGCTTGCTGTCCCGATAGTTTCTATGGCTGCCTGGTTTGTCACGCAGTCCCATGATGCAGGTTCTTAGAGCGAGAAGGGAGCGGTTGATGTAGCCTCCCTCTTTCATGGTCTGGCGACTGTTTGCAGTCTGGCTTGCCCGCTCTGATCCTGCCAGGTCTACCATGTACAGCGTGGCTGTGCTCACACCATCGATGTCCTCCTGCTGTATGGTGACCTGCAATACTGCATGGGAGCGGGATGAGGTCTTATTAGCGGCGGTGGGAGCTTCAGAGCGCCGCTTATTCCCCTTCTCCAGCAGGGTCATGGCCTCCTCAGGATTGTTAAGGGTGAACTCGGCAATCCCTTCTATTTTGGTGTTGCCATTGGGATCCTCTCTGAGGACCAAAGACCCAGAGGAAGGTCTTAGAAGGTCCCGGACTCTTTCATTGTAGATCTCAGCATATGACAATGATACAGAGAAGTTTTTTCTATTTCCAGTCTCCTCAATGGCATTAAACAGGTCCTTCAGGGTGCGATACAT
Organism: Crinia signifera; assembly: GCF_055691185.1. NCBI lineage: Eukaryota > Metazoa > Chordata > Amphibia > Anura > Myobatrachidae > Crinia > Crinia signifera. The sequence continues at coordinate 130,232,766 of NC_139222.1, read as the reverse complement.
TACTCCGGGCTCACGGGCCTTGCCCATCATAGTAAAGGTCTTCCCGGTGCCTGTTGGGCCGTAGGCAAATATGGCAGCATTGTACCCGGATAGGAGGTCACCCACTAAGGGCCTCACTGTGGAATTATACACAGTCTCCTGGGTCGCTGCCTGGTCAAACACTTGGTTGAATTTGAATGTTGTCTCTTTTGTCCTGGTCGAGCGCCACAGGACGTATTTAGGGTCCTCACCAGGGTCCTGCAGTAGCACTGTCTGCGGTCCCAGCTGGTGGGCGATGCATTGTGCGCGGTTCTTAGTCTCCATTTTATTAAATGGACGGATGCGCAGAGCGACAGCCACTTGATGATCTGTAGCTTTGTCACTTTTAGTCTCCATCTTATTCAATCGTCAGTCTTCAGAAAAGAATGAGAAATTATATGTGTTGGCTCTAGTCCAGCAATATCAGTTATGAGCCAGGAAGCAGCAAGCGGATGGTTTTATACCCCCCTCACAGTGCATTGTGACATCACAATCTGCCCTCACAGCCCATAGTGACATCACAATGTGCCCTGTGGCAGAGGGGCCCTGCTGTGTATCTCATCCAGGGCATGCTGGTACATTGGATTCTAACAAAGTTGTATTCCTGTATTACCTATCTGGAGGTGCTCCCAGGAACCTAGGGTTAACACCTTATCCCTTTAATTCCGGACACACATTAATTATACAGGTTCTGTGGCTGATTAAAAAAACACAGTTGGAATGAAGTCTGATGGCTGTTTAAAAAAAAAAAAAACAGTTGAAATTGAGTGTTGAAGTGAGCCAGCCACAGAACCTGTGTAATTAATATGTCTCCAGGATTAAAGGGATGAGGTGGTCACCCTACAGGAACCGAATACATAATACTCAAATATAAAATTATTTATACCCAATAAAATAGATGTCACCCGGTCAGCTTCAGATATAAAGGAAGTCAAAGTGGTTGCTTATATTTAACGACAGCATAACTTTAGGTCACAGATGTTGCTGCTAAATTACCTAAATAAGCCACAAAAGTGATTGTTATACTTCCCTTGAAATCTTACTTGACCCCATCTATGTTACAGTGGTTCATATAAATGGGTTTAACCCTGGTAACAGTTTGCCCTAAAATAGGGCGTGTAGAGAAGAGAGTGATGAACTTTCCTATGACCAGGGCCGGACTGGCCATCTGGCACTTCTGGCAAATGCCAGAAGGGCCGATGGCCTTGTGGGCCGGTTTTGTGCAGGCGTGCACGCAGGAGGAAATGGTGCAGTTGTAATACCACTGTGGACCTTTGATTGACAGGTCCACAGCAGAGGGCGGGACAAGAAGTCCAGATTGGCAGAGGAGGAAGGGAATTGACTCACCGGAGGGAGGATTAGGAGGAAAAATGGGCAGTCTGTGCAGCGTGGTGAGAGAGGAGCGCTGCAGCAGGAGGAGGACACGGTGGCGGGGTTGGACTGCCAGGCCTCGGCGCAAGGAGACATCGAGTCAGAGGAGAGCGGCGTCCGGAACGCGTGCGGCGGCTGGGAGTGACAGCTCCAGTCCCGAAACCTAGCGGTCACCTCTTGTGCGCTGCATCTTAAAGCAGCCCCTGGCGCACAGGACATCCGGCCGCAGCCCCTGCACACGGTGACCCTGGCAGTGTCAGCCTGGGTCACAGGAAAGGCACCCCCACGTCCCCCAGTAGGGAATTGCGGGTGCAGCGTAAGTCACGCGATGCACCCAAACCGCCCGCACTGCTCTCACAGAACTGCTTGCCTGTGCTGCACAGAGGGACCACAGGCAACGCAACAGCCAGGCCAGCCCCAGAATATCAGCCAGCCAGCACTTCAACCCTGCAAGCCAGGAACAGGTCAGTTTTTATGAAACTGCTGACACACTGCTGAGGGGAGGAGGAGCTGGTTATTCTAAGGAGGGTCCTGTAAGGAGGATTAGGGGGTCCAGTGAGGAGGATTAGGGGGTACTGTAAGGATTGAAGGGGTGCTGTGAAGGGGATATGACGGATAAGTGTTGTGAGGGGGTATTGTGAGGAGGGAAATGTGAGGGAGTGCTGTAAGGAGGGTTAGTGTAAGGGGGTGCTGTGAGGAGGGTAATGGCGAGTAAGTGTTGTGAGGAGGGTAAGGGTGATGGGTGATGTGGGGGGTCAATGATGATGAGGTGTTGTGAAAGGGGTAATTGTGAGGTATAATAATAAGGGAGGCGCTTTTAGGAGGGTAAGGGTTAGTAGATATGGAGGTATAAACAATTTGGAAAGGCTACAATGTGCATTATTTGTGTAAGTGGTATCTAATATGTATAATGTGTAATACCACGCCCCTTTGTGATGACATGCCTTTTCCCATTAGGCCACACCCCTATTTGACAGGTGGGCCTGTGTGCTCAAAATGCCAGGGCCGATTTTAGGTCCCAGTCCGGCCCTGCCTATGACTACAAGGCCCATTAATAAAATGGGCTGCGCACGCCTATGACTAGGTAGCACCTGCAGATTACCCTGAGGGGGAAACAACCTGTTCGCAGGGGGGGTGTGTGGAGCCGCCGCTCACCTACACCAGTTGGTAATGGTTGATTGGGGGGCGTGTGCTGTAGCCCTAGCTGTGGGTGGGGGGCGGTGTTTTCAAAGGGGGTGGGGATGTGTATAACGCTGGTCTTTTCCCTAGGGGGGGGGGGGCGGGTTTGTGTATAACGCTGGGCGGCGGGGCCGCGGGGGTGGGTGTGTGTGTGTGTGTCCTAAGGCAGAAGCTATGTGTGTATAATAAGCACCATCATTTTTTTGCTCTACTGTACATGAGTCTGAGTTGCACTGCGCATTCATCACATTTGCGGTTGCAGTAAGCACTTGGATGCAGACTGATGGACAGTTATTGTACGTTTATGAAAGGTAATGAAGGGTTGCTAGTCAAATGCCGGCTTGGTGCCTTAGCCTGCAACTGCGTTTGTGTACACATTGGCAATGCCCCTGGTGATTTACTTCCACCTGACATTTTTAGAAATGATAGCTTTCCTCAGATGTTCTATGGTGCGACCGGTGTGGAACCAATGATGCATCCTTGTATGAAATTGGTGGATTAAAGTCGCTGCCAGTGGGCGCCTATATATACACATTCCAACAGTTGCAGCATTAACATGTATATGGATACATACATATCACACACTTTATGTCCCATACAGCATAAATAGCCTCTTTATGCTTATACTTGGTTCAGTTATTTACCTGGAATACTACAGAATATGCTACAAAATGTTGTCCATCAATCTTCAGCCATTTGCAAACAACAATAGCCAGTTACTACCAATAGTTTGATTGTCTACCCAGATGGTATTACTAGTGATAGTAGCAGAGAATATCAGTTTAAATTCAAAATCAATATTTTTTAAATTAAGATGTGATGTTCTATTGAAGATGGTATATTGCCCATAACAACCAATCAGAATTTACTTCTTATTAATACCCCTTTTACACCAAGTCAAAAACCCGAGTTGGACCCAGGTCAGTGTTGGTGTAAAAGGGGATAACCCAGGTCGAGTACCATTTGTTTCCTACCCAGGTCCTGACCAGGGTTGAACACTGGTTCGACCTGGGTCGTGGGTGGTGTAAATGGTCCCAACCCAGGTTGGGACATCCGGTTAGTGCTGAAAGGATACCAGAAGTGCTGGACGCCTTTACGTAAATCAGCACCATGAGTTCCACTGTCCGCTGCAGTGGCAAAAGACAGCAGTCAGGTAGGATACGGGGAGTGCATGCAGAAATCATAATTGGATGCAGTATAATTTATGTCCTTTTTTTGGGAAGTGGGGGTGGGGCTGGGAAGAGCACATGGGTGATGCTATTTTTTTTTACCGCTATGTGTCCTTGAGCACTGAATATAACTTTTTTTTAAATATTTACAAAATAAACAAACCAACATTTTTTCAATGCTAACTCGTCAAGTCTTTTAATTTTTATTTTAAATCATTGAGGGAAGGTTGGCTGGCAGTTTATCAGTCCTAAAATGGACATCTTTAATGTCATTCATAGGGAAAAGCAGGGCGGACCCAGGTTCAGTGTAAACGGCACAGACATGGGTTCGACTTGGGTCACAGTGCTGTGTAAATGGGGTATGAAGCTGGGTCCAACCCTGGAAACTCCCGTGTTCAAAGACCAGGATCCGACCAGGGATTTTGGTGTAAAATGGGTATTATTTAACACCTTCTAGAAGATAATAGAATTTGGTTGGTTGCCCATAGCATCACACCCTCTTTAATAGAACTCCCATCTTAGTAAACAAACCCCATTAGGCTGTGAATGTAGTAGTCCACAGGCATGGCTGCAGTCATTGTTTCCCTTGTATATTGATATTTTCCCATCATTTGTAGCCAACCATCGATAGTAGTTAACGATAACACTATCAATGGCAGACTTTAATTCAAAGAACGTCTTTAACTAATTGCTGATTATATTAAAAATATTCTCATTGCCTTTTATGGTGGGTTGTCTTTTGAAGGATAGCTATCGATAGTGGATGGCTGGCCAACATCATAGAAAAAAAAAATAGTTGAACCATTCATGGTTTTCAAACATGCATCCACAGAGGACATAAGACCATAAAAAGCAAAGGAAAAAAGATCACAAAGAGACCCATTGGTCCCCACCATCAAATGGCAAATCTATCACAATTGGGTACAAAACATTGCCAAACATATGATGTTTTCACTCAACAACTATCCCCAAACAAAGCAGTCTAAGGGGTATATTTAATAAAGTATGGGTTTATAAAAGTGGAGATATTGCCAGTAGTAAGTAATCATATTCTACTTATTTATCCAGGACTTTCTAGAACACAGGTTCTCAAACTCGGTCCACCGAGTTCATGTTTTCCAGGTCACCTGTGAAATGTTTAAATGTGACAGTTGGTGATACACAGTTCTCCAGCCGGGTGACCTGGAAAATGCGAACTGTGTGGTATCTTGAGGTCGAAGTTTGAGAACCAATGCTCCTCTAGAAGATAATAGAATCTGATCAGTTTCGCAAAATCTCCTTTTCGATTAACTCTCATTTTAGTAAATATATCCCCAAGTCTTGAATGCAAAATGTGGATATTATATGATGGCATGTGTAAGGCAGAAGAGAGTTGAGGTCTTATGTATGTTTAAGTTCACAGTGCTGCATCTGGAAATGCGGGCACAAGAGATTGCCATGTGAAAATGTGGCTTATATATTATGGTCATTTGCGTACTGTCAAGGTTGAAATAGAGTTAGCTTAAGAAACCTATAACATTGAAAGAAGGGACATACAGCTGGACCTTATAGAAGAATAATATATAAAAGGGTTGACCACCAATCATATATTTAAGTATGGCTCAACTAAAAAGTGTGAAAGATATGGTGTGACAAATATTGTTCTATATAACAAACCTGAAATAGTAACAAACTAGTATCAGTGCCAGGGCACAATAATTTAGCAAGTGCCAGGACAAGATTAATTAGCACCAAACACCATCAATTGTATGTGCGTGTAAGACTGCAGGGCTGTTCTACCAGCCAGAAAATTAATAAATCCCAATGCTGGATATTCAGCGATATGCCCATAATCCCAGATTTTATTTATAAATACAGCTCATATAACATAGAATGATACATAGAAACAGTCAAGTAAGTGGGCTTGTAAAACATATGAAAGAATTTGACCTGGATTTATTCATATATATTTTCCAAGGTCACCAGAGATGTAGAGACTGTCAAACTTTGCAGCCACCAGCAGTGTGCACTGGGAACACAGAGGGCACTGCATGCCAACACTTGGCACTGGCCATTTCAGTGAACCTTGGGTGATGTCCTCTCTGCTCAGGAATGCATCTGCCCTCCGCTCACCTGTGTGCAGAAGCTGCTGTGGATGAAGATACAGAATATTATCGTGTGTCAGAAACAAATGAGAGCTGAGCCAGAACCTAATCTGTTGTTCTAATATGACCACAAACAGAGAGTTAGAGGAATTAGGGTGACAGCTGCTAAGTCTCTCCATATCTCTCTCTCCTCCCCCGTTTCTCTCTCGTCCCTTTCATTGATGCTAAACATGGCTGTGCTCTCTTCTTGGACCTTTCTCTGTTTCCACTCGCCTTGCAGTCAGGCCGTGCCAACCTGGCACTACCCCGTCACACCTTACTGCTTTTAAGATCGCTCCACAGAGAGTCTGTGAAAATGGCATATCTGTGTAAATGCAAGTTGGCAGACAGGAAAGAGTGTGGGTTCAAGAGAGGGGGATACAGGGGGGTAGGGAATATGACATGAATAAAAAAAAGAGCGAGAAAGCCGACAACTTAACTCTTCGAGAAAATGAGAGAAGAGAAAGAGTGAATAGTGGAGAAAATGACAGCATGGAGAGAGAGAGAGAAGTTGGCAGAGATTCCAATGTTTCCCCCAAGAGGGCAATATGGGAGAGAAAAAAAGAGAGAGAAAAGGAGGGAGAGATAGTCAGAGAAAGAGAGATGGAGAGGGAGACAGAAACACAGAGCGAGAGAGTGAGAAAACCATTTCAGACATAAAGAAGACATTTGTACAATAATAAAGTGAAACATTTTGAACCACTATATATAATTACTAGTGTGTGCTAAGATGAACACACGTGTGCCGTGTGTGTGAGCAATGGTCTGTCTGATGCTCTGCGTGTTGCTACCTTCTATACCCCCTGTATTTTTTTTTCTGGATAGCTGTAGATTTCAGTATGTTAATGAGCTGGTTATAACCAAAACGTTCGTCAAGCTGAGCTGAGAACACATTAATAGGCGATGAATATGCATGTGAATTTGTTAATTAACTTAATTATTCTGCTGAAAATGCATTCGTCTTCCAAGGGCGTTCTACAGAGCTGGTAACATCCTCCAACCACTAGACTGGCCTCACTGCATAGGGTGCTGAGTATCTTTATACTGACAATGAGCACACTGCAATATGTCACGGTACTGAGGATATACATATACTTACAGAGAACAAACTGCATTATATATGGTACTGGTTATCTAAGAATGATAATAAATTATACATAAAATGAAACAGAGTATAAACTGGACAGAGTGCACTATACGATGGTAATGAGCATCTACGTACTGCAGTATATAATAGCCCTGAGTATCTATGCATTGACAACGGACATATCGTGCTTTAGAATGGTAAGAAGTATTTGTATACTCAAAGGAACCATAGCTGATTTAATTAGCCATTCAATGTTTCATTGTACAGGCAGTGTGTACTTACACGGCATGGCTTAATGTTTGCGACAAGCATATAGGCTACTGGCAGGATTGATCAGGTAGCTCTGATAATGAACATACTCTAATATATAATGGTTCAAAGTACTATACAACCATAATAAAGATGTTATAATGGCCCTTATTCTGATCGGTGCGGATATTCCCGCATTCTTACGGAGCGGTCCGCACGCTACGGTGTTTTGCCGCATGCGGCCATCGTCCGTAGAAACGCCCACGTGTCCTCCGCATTCGGACGGACTCACTCTTTAAGAACAGGGCGTGTTTACGGACGACATACAAACCATGCGTGTGCGGGAGAAACACTCAGATTCGGCACGGTATTACAGAGTATTACAGAGTATGCTCGGGAATACCGCATCCGAACGGGAGCCAAGCGGTGCTACCGCACGTAAGCGGAGTATTTACGCCAAACAACCCACTATTAAGTATCTTCTGCAAGACATCACATGACCCACTTATTCAATTACCTATCCTCATAAAAAACTGCTTATTTGGAATTGGAATCAATTAGATGCCAATATATCCTTACAAGCATGCCTAACACATGCATTGCACACATTAACCCTTACAGCAATTGAAGCAGCAATGGTTTCAATTAAAGCACTGACAAGCGGCCTATTAGTGAGTAATGAGTAAAGGAGTAGATTCTATTGGGTTCAGGTGTTAATGCTTGTAGTCATTAGGCGTACGTTCGCCTACCGCATGAACGAGTGGTGTCCGCAAAGCAATAGTACACTTGTGGACACCGCACATTTCTTCCCCTTTTGATCGCGTGCATTCGGAGTGCTATCCGAATGTACGCCCCCCAACATAAGTGTACTCCCCCGTGTCCGCCCATGTTTCCGCCCCGTTTTGCCCACTTTGAAACTACGCCCATGTGACATTCCGCATGACGCCCATAATACGCCCATATTTCCCGACTGATTGCGGGGAACAGTTTTGTACGGGATTTGGCCGAACTGGTACGGAGTCAAGGCGTGGCACATGCGCGTTGCGTTCTCCACGCATGCGCAGACGCCGAAAAGACGCGATCCGTAAGAATGCGGTAAAGTCCGCGTCAATCAGAATAAGGGCCAATATGTGATAAGTATGTACTGTATGCCTATATAAACACACAGTGATGTACAGTGTAATGTTCCTGACATTATTAGTGTTCCCTCTAGTCTTTTTTGCAGGGTGCTGCACCCTGTCCGTTTTTAAGCTCCTAAATGTGCCCTGCCCTTTTGTGTGTGCCCCGCAGCGCTGGCATGCTGCTGAGGACTATCTGCAGCTGTCAGTGTCAGCTCTTCTAGCTGTCACCTCTGCACTGACTCTCTGTTGAGAGGTACATGTCACCAGGCCACCGCCGGGAGACAGCGACCCACGGGAGTAATGTAGGTGGCGCTGCGCAGCCTGCCTTCCTGCCCAGCTGCCTGCAGAGATGCCACTGCTCTTCCTGGAGTGCTTTCCCTGGCCTAGCGGATGTACACTGCTCTGAGCGGCCTGCTGCTGGGCCGCCGGAGCCTGAGCAGGGAGCTGGGGGAGACCGAGGAGGGTGGCCCGGGTGAGGCAGAAGAGGGCCGGGCACAGCTGTCAGGAGATGCCCGGGATGTGTCGATGAAGCTAGGCTGATAACTGGTGTGTGGGTGAGTGCTGTGTACCTGTTACCTCTGTCATATGTGACATTGTTACCCAGTGCTCAGGCAGGTACACACTTGTCTATTCACTGGCTTCATATATAAGAGCAAATGTTGTGCGACAATTGTTTGAGTGCAGGAGAGGTGGTTGCAGGAGGTGGGTGTCTGTGTGTGATAGATGTCTGGATGCTGGAGGTGGTAGCTGGGGGTGGTTTGGGTGCTGGGGATGGGTAGCTGGAGGTGGTCTGGGTGCAGAATATGGGTAGCTGGAGGTGGTATGGGCACAGTGGTACGGTGTGGGGTGGGTGCTGTGTCGTTTCACACACACACACACACACACACACACTGCAAAACATCTAATCCTGGTTCTGAAGGGGCGCTTAGTGGGTGTCCAGAAGACATCAAGGAAGGTAACTGAGATGGCTTTAGAGACAATTGTGGGGAATGGGGCCGAAGTCATTATCAATGCCGATATTTATATGATCAAAGAACAATAAGTGAAAAGCGTAGGTTACGTACTTTGTCCGTAACCTGCGTACCCTTTATTCCTAGCTACATGCGAACAAAACGTAGCGCAGCGTAGCGTACCTTTACAGTGTATTGTACACGGATGAATCAGTGCATTAATAGGAGATCCCTTCGCAGTACTTTGTCTCTAATCTGCGAATACACTTATCGGACAATGTCCGTAATATACCTTATCGCTAGATGCGAATAATAGACGAGACCACGGTATAAAAGGTGAGGAGATAAATTCTCTGTAAACAGTGTATTTAGTCCCTAAGGGACAAAAGGGGATTATAGAAATAAGAATACACAGGGTAGCACGTGATACACTTATCTAACAATAATTAGTACTTTAAAACACTTACAAAGATGCAGAAACAGATAAAATCATAATCAGCCACATTACATAAAACGGGAATACAAATGTTACCGTCAAGGAAATAGCACAGCGCAGTCCGGTCAGAGCTCGCTATATTCAAGTAGAACTATAGCCCGGTTGGTGAGGGGATATCAGCAGTGCCAAAGTGACCGAGCCCGCCCAGGGTTGGCTATCTTATAGGGTCAGAAGGGGGAAGTCAAAGGCCATTCCTATTGGTCAGGGCTCGAATGTCCAGTCCTCAGTGATTGGGGCAAAGTATTACACCTGGTTTGCATAGGTGCAGGGGGAGTGAACTTTGGAGTCCTTTGTGTGTTGGAATCGTCGTCAGGGGTCGTAAATAGCATCAAGAACCGGTTATAACTAGATTCTTTTGTCACACACATTTTAACAGAAATAGTCCTTGGAATATGGATTTTGTCCGTAATTATCAGATCGTATGAATTGCGAATTATTCGCAATGACCGGAATACTGCGCATGGGAAACGGAACGTAACGGTACCAACCATTATACAGACAGAAATATGTAATGCTGATTAAACTATGTGTAGTGCTCTAAACCTTTAATTAACTATATTTTATTTGGTGTAAGTATGGTATTATGAATTTATGTGTAATAGTATGGCTGCGCTTCTGGTCCACTTTGTCACACAGACTCGGGTATGTATACTTTATTTGCACAACTCTGCGAACCACAATGGCGGCCATACTATCCTAAAATGGCGTGTGTAAAACTCGACATTGACAGTCATATATCTCTCTACTTATCACAAAATATCTCCCATCTCGACCACTCCGCTCTGCACATGATCTGCATCTCTCTTCTGCACGGATCATTAGCTCCCATTCACTATTACAAGACTTTCATCGGGCTGCTCCCATCCTATGGAATGCCCTTCCACGCACAATAAGACTCTCCACTAGCCTCCAAACTTTCAAGAGTTCCCTGAAAACACCTCTTCAGGCAATCCTATCATAGTTAAGTTCTACAGGCATAACCCTATGAGGCACTTATGTATTATATAGCTTTTCTTCTGGACTTTCAACTTGGTGGGACTGCTATGCTATTACTGGTGCCTGTCCTTGTGTTTCCCTCCTATATCCCTATAGATTGTAAGCTTGCAGCAGGGCCCTCCTACCTCCAAGTCTGTCTGTTGTTACTCAATTTGTTTTATCACTGTCTACTATTGCAAAGCGCAATGGAATCTACTGCGCTATATAAGAAACTGTAAATAATAAATAATAATATATATATACTGTACACATGTGCATCTGAGGCAGTGTATAGCTAACCAAGTATATACCATACACATGCGTATCCATACCTCCCAACTTTAAGACTGCTTGATGTGGGACACAGGCGCACGCCTGAAATTAGGGGGCGTAGCCTATACGTGTGTCTTCTCATCAGGCCACACCCCTGTTTTGACACTATGGGGGCATGGTCCAGAGGCTCTGGGAGCCTCTAGCCATGCCTCCAGCCCCACTGGCTGTGGGAATAGACACTATAATAGCATTCCAATTAGTACACCTGTACTCATATAGTCAGCTGAGAGGTAATCAGTGCAAACAATGTGATAATTAAATACCGGTAATGCGTTTTTTTTTTTTTTTCTGAATTGTTTAATATGTCTTACTCTAAAAAACAGCTACATTTTTTAAGTATTTCTTTTTTATTTAGTCAAATGTGGTGTCCATTAATATTGGGAGATTCAGACCTGCATGCCGTGGCTGTGACTTCGCAGTCTGAGTGATAATTGAACAACTGCGCTGTGCGCATGCATGAGCCATCTGCCTGAAGGCAGCAAGTGAAGGTTACTCAGCGCTGTGAGCAGGGGGTAAAAAATAATTAGATGGTGAATAATTTTCCCCATGTGCATGGCTACGTATGCTTTCACAGCCATGCACAGGGGCGGGGGAGTGGGGGGGAAGCATTTGGTGGGGCGGCAGCTACCTTCTCCCTGGACTCAGACACTCGCAGCCTAGTGAGCAGGTCTGAATCAGGCCCTAAGCCCTGGGCAGGGCTGCCATCAGAAATTTTAGGGCCCAGGACTGACAAAATAGGCATGGCCCATTTCCTTCTCGAACCTTCAACTTGCCTCATGAGACCTCCTGTGTCCTCAGAACTGGCCGCACTACTCTACCTCTACATTGCTTCAAGGATAATGTGAACTTTATTTATAACAAATGACACTTGATAGACTCCAGTCCTGGGCCCCCTTTCGGTCCTGGCAGTCCCCCCTGACGGCGCCGTGGTCCTCGAACCACAATCCTGTTCACCACTAGGGTAATGGCGCTGACTCAGGAATTTGGCAGCTTGCTATACCCATCAAGTTCACGGGTCACATGTCTGAAAGTGGCATTTATGACTACTACAATTATGACAGCACTATGTGGTAGGTTTCACTGGTATTTGTAATACATCATATTACAGATAATTGTTGTGGTGGTCTTTTTTCTTCTTTATAATAATAATGTTACATATTTGTTACTGTTTTCTTCAATTTCATAAGTTTTGTTTGTATATTATTTTTTTTCACATCTATGATTAAAAAAAAGATTACTGTTGAAACTTTGACCTAGAACTTAATGCTTCTAATGTATACCCTCTGCATACACACTCTAAAGGAAAATCCTTATTGTCAGTCCCCTAAGCCAGTGGTTCCCAAACACAGGTCCTCAAAGCACCCTAAAGGCCCATACACATGGGGCTATTTGGGCTATTTTCTAAGTGATCTGACAAGATCGCTTAGAAAGTAAGCCTAGATCACTCCATGTGTACAGGGTATAGCAATAACGATGTGCGGTCTCGCGTGACGCCATCGCCCCAGGGATAGACAGTGCAGGCATGTCTATCCTGCTCAGATCGCAGCATTTTGCCTATTAGCATAGGCAAAACAATGCTCTGCACGGATCGTTCAGCACCCATACCGGGTGCATCGCGGTTGTGCAATGATGCGTACTGAGTGATCTGTGCCTAAGCACGTCACTTAGCACCGGCTCCGCCGTCGCCGCGTGTGTATGAACCCTAACAGTGAAGGTTTTAAAGAAATCCATGGCTCAGCACAGATGGTTATATCAAAGAGCTTTGGAACTGCTGCACTAGGCACTAATGATGTCACATGATGACTCAATGATCTCATTAGGCTCTAGGGAAATAACTTGATTTTTTTTTTTTACCAAATGCAGGAGATAGAAGATATTTGCCATAGGCAAATAGACGCAAGATTCCCCAGTCCCTATTAATTGCAATTGAGACAGTATTCTGGAAAAATATGCAAAGCAATATATCAATCTTGAAAAAGCTTTGTATTTCAGGCCCTGTTAGCTCATTCCACCTCTAGACGGTGTTAGCCATTGTAGCCAATGAACGAGAGCGGCATCCCGGAAGTCACGTGCACCAGGAGACTGTGGAGCCGGCCGTGTGTGTCACTGCACAGACACCAGCCGTGATTAAAGCCTCCGCAGCCATGACAGGCCTCACCACCGCTACACTATGGCAAAATGGTAAGCAGCAGGTAGCGGGACACCTTGATAAAGCCAGACACCTGGCGAAACACGTTGGTGGACCATGAGGAATACCCCCATCCAGTTCTAAACTCTGCTAATTAACACTATTTGGATCAGGACCAGTCTCCCTTTCTGTAATCCATTTGTGACCTCCGGCAATCATTTGGAGCCTTCCATCTGGGGCCCATACTTGCCTCAACCAGGACGGAGGTGTTAAACCGGGAGAGTGCTACTCCATAAAAAACTTGCTGCAGGGTCACTTTGGACACATTGGATACAAATAACCAGTTGCCATCCAGGAGACATTACAGGAACGGACCCAACTTGTGGACTTTACCAAATACGGTACCGTATGACCTGGACTATATCATACATTCCTCTTCTTTTTAACCCCCCCTCGTTCTTTAAAGGGGTATATTATGTTTTATGGTTTTTAATAAATATCCTATATAACTTTTTTCACCCAATTGGCACATAATTGTTATTCACTGATAATTTGTTATCTAGCGCAGTGTACCCTTGTGTTTCTCTTGTAGCGGGACACCTCTGCCTGCTGGGACATTGTTTACTCAGACTTTCCAATTGACTTTCACTGGTAATAATTTATTGGACACTCAGTCTGCTTTTTAAAAGCAGACACTCTACAATATACCCTACTTTTCCCATTCCACACTACCCACCCTGCCCAATCAAAGACCGCTGCAGTTACTTATAGCGAACATAGGTCCCAGGTGAGGGACCTATGGTCATTAAGGGGCCCCTGAAAGATATCCTAAGGCCCCCTTAGGCTCACATCCAGAACTATTGTTATCATTTAGTTTAAATACATTTACTGCTCTTATTCACATTACGGTCAGTCTCATTTATTAATACACAATCATCACACCACAAAGGTGAGCACCTAGTATCTTTTTCAATGATTGCTCTATTTTGAGGGTTTGTGGACAACCCGTTACTTAGCAGCCCCTTTCATACCAATCTATAATTACATATCCACAGTGCCGGCCTTAGTCAATTTTATGCCCTAGGCAAAATTTTGGCTGGTGCACCCTAGCACCGTCGCTACAGATGTAGCCAGCCCAATGTTGCAATGCACACACACATGCCCCAGTTATATATTTATTTGATGTTTGTGCCACCTCTTATTTTTATTTGATGTTTGTACCCCCTCTCATATTATTTGATGTTTGTGCGGCTGTGCCCCCTCATATTTTTATTTTAGTGCCCCTCATATCATTTTATTATTTTAGTGTCCCTCTTATATTTTTATTATATTTTTGTGCCCCCCTTTTTAATTTTATTTTAAGGCCCCCGTTATATTTGAAAGTGATTTAGCGGCCCCCTCTCCCCTTGAATTAACTTTACCTCTGGTGGCTGCCCGGCGTGTGCTCTTGTCACCAGGGCCGGTGCAAGGCTTCTTGACACCCTAGGCAAAACGTCGGTCAACCGCCCTCATGTGCATACTGCCTCTCTCCTACATACATCCATATCAATCCCCTTCTCCTCTCCAACCACCGCACCTCTCGCCCTGGAGGATTTAGGAGGGTAGACAACTGTACCATCTGGACTCTTTTTATTGGGCTGTGACAGAAAACACAATAGATGTAACTGGTGGTGCAGCATGTTGCAGTGAAGGTCATGCTGCTTTCCCACTGCAGAACCGTTTTAAGTTACAGGTAATCCTAAACGGTATTTAGCATTCCCACTGCAGCAGATTACAGTTTGAAATGCCATTTAAGTCCCATTCCCATTGCAGGTAAAACGTTTTAGCTCTTCAAAACGTTTTCACAGCATTGGTGTGCAGTGGTGCTAGTAATATATACATTGCTGGCCTGTGCCAGCAATGTATATATTACTGGCTGATAATTAATCATTGGTGCCCAGTGGTACCAATAATATATACATTGCTGCCCTGTGCCAGCAATGTATATATTACTGGCTGATAATTAATCATTGGTGCCCAGTGGTACCAATAATATATACATTGCTGCCCTGTGCCAGCAATGTATATATTACTGGCTGATAAATAATCATTGGTGTGCAGTGGTGCTAGTAATATATACATTGCTGGCCTGTGCCAGCAATGTATATATTACTGGCTGATAAATAATCATTGGTGTGCAGTGGTACCAATAATATATACATTGCTGGCCTGTGCCAGCAATGTATATATTACTGGCTGATATATACGTTACTGTTGAGCGTTACCGTGTTCAGCGGGGGGGGGGGGCGGGGCGAGCAGGTCTCCGTGGCGGGGGGCGTGGCGAGCAGGCCGGGAGAGGCGGAGCGCCCAGCTTGTGTGGCCGGGCGGGGGAGCAGGACTGCCGGGCGGTGATTGACAGCGGGACGGCGCCGGTGAGCGACAGCGGGACGGTGAGTATATGACGCTGCGGGCGGGGAGGGGGGGGTGGCAAGGGAGGGAGCAGACAGCCGGACTGAAAGCCGCGCATCTTTCAGCCCGGCTGCTGTATACAGATTCAGCGATGATGGCTCAAATATGAGCCATCCTCGCTGCATCTGCTGGTAAAACCGTTTAAGAGGCATTCCCATTGCCTCTTAAACGGTAGATTACCGGCTAAAACCCTGCTCTGAAAACGGGTTGAAATACCGTTTAACTTTAAACGGTATTTCAACTCTGGCGCTTTCCCACTGCAGCCTTAAACGGTATTTTGCCCTCAAAAATCGGCAAAATACCGTTTTAAGGCTGCAGTGGGAAAGGGGCATAATAGATGCAGTCACAGGTGTGCAGCTTACATTTTTGGTTTGTAGTTTGGACCCCTATTTTGGACCTTGTGGCAAGGTCCAATATAGGGATCTATGGTGCATGTGCTATAGAGAAGCTTATATTAAGTGTTTAAGAGGTACCACAGATTAATATGTTTTTTTTTTTTTTAACCTGTACTAATTATAAACAGTACAGGTTATGCTAGAAGCCCAGCTGCACTAAATCTTAATGACACTCTGCTAGGTTATAAGGACAAAAGGGTCAAGGTGAGGGTGCTTGGGCTGACAGTGGGACACGTCTGTGAGTGAAGCTAAAGGGAGAGAAGGAGGATGAGGGGGGGCGCCGACAATAACGGGATATCTACAACAAGCTCAGCTGTGACAATCTCACTGCTGGTGCAGGCTGTGTCAGTCTCCAGCAGTGTGAAACGGAGTATGTACCTGCAGAACTCAGGAGGATGCAGCCAGTATGCACTGCACACATTCTTCTGGTGCAGAGTAGTCACTCAGCACCGAGCTGCTTCTGCTCTGCTCTGCTCTTCCAGCTTCTCTCCCACGCGGGTGCTCTCCCTGAGTTGTGCAGGATAATTCGTCGCACATTCAGTGGTATTCTGGGAAGGTGGGAGGGACTGGGCAGCTCATCAGTCACCACCACTCACCACCAGTAGCTGCACTGTGCAGACGCAGCGTAACTATAAATGAGTTTTAATAGACAGTGGACACAAACAGGTAATCCTGCTGAATGCTAGTAACGGGTGTGAGGTTGGGCAGGTGGGCGGCTGTAGCTGTTGAGGGGCAGGAGGTCGGACGGCTGCTTATAAGGCCCAGTGGAAACTGCAAAAATTGGACCTACTTGGGTTAAAGTGCGCCCTCTAGTGGCCGCCGCCCTAGGCAGCTGCCTGAAGCTGCCTAATGGTAACGCCGGCCCTGCTTGTCACTCCTCCGATCCTCCCCCAGCTTGCTTACTTAGCCTCGGAGCATACAGCAATCACTTCCTGTCTGACTCCGAGTCTCAGAGCAGCAACAGGCAACCTTGTGATTGGCTGCCTGTTGCTATGGCTATTGGAGGAGTCCAGACCCCGGCTGGAATGGATGCAGACATGCAGGGCACTGCTGCGGCTGCATCCATGCATTCTATGTCTGACATACACTGCCTGGCCCGGCTGCCCGCATACCCCCGTCCCCCCACTGCGCACATGTAACAAACAAAAAAAACGGAAACTCTCATGCTGGGCAACGGGTCCCTGTAACCCCTTGACCACTGGACTGTCTGCACCGGCGGCAGTTACGCCTCTGCGTGGGACCCGGGCAGCGGTAGATGGGTCCCTGCAGAACTGCCTTTGCCCCTGTTAAGCTGAGCTGGCCCTCGGCTAGGCATGGATGCCCCTAGGCATGCCAAATGCCCTAGGCATTTGCCTAGTCTGCCTATGCTTAGGGCCGGCTCTCCACATACTTGAAGAATTTGAGCACTGTTGCCATTCCCATAGATCCCTAGCAATTGTAGCGATTAGGCTACACTATAATTTATTTCTTTATATCGCCTTTATTTGCAGGTTGAGGTGCATCAAATTGACAAATTGTTCTGTAAAAAAACATTCCAAATTGTAATAATGTGTGATAAAGAACATTAGATTCTCAGTGGCCTATAGCAAATATTAATACAGGAAATGCTTGTCTCTCGACAGTGGATGCAATTATGCAATTAACTAAACAACTATAACAAACTAAATATAATAGTAGACTGAATATATTAAAAAGAAAATGAATCCTACTTTGGAAATGGATGTATTTGTACACTCCAGAAAAATGACTTTTTCTGATTTAGCATTATCCAGAGGAACAGAAAACAGTCAACAATATCCATGTGTTTACCCCACATACAGTACTACTACAAAAGTAGGCCGGAATGTATCCTTAGGGAGTGTGTACCAGGCTCATCCCAGATAGGAGATCGGACACCCTTATTCCACTTTCTTTGTTTTATGACAAACTTTTTTTTTTTCATCTGGTGCCAAATTTTCAACACATTAATTAATTGCTGTAGCCAATTAACTGTACTTGTGCAAATGAGTTTATCACTAATTACCATTCAGTGCTTGCAATCACATAAAGGAAAAAAAAAACTTGCTGAGAAAGAAAGTGAGTAACGAAGGAAGGCAATGTAGTAGGAGAGCATAAAGGGGTAAAGGAGCAAGGGAAACAGTGTGATACTGAAGTATGACAGACGGGTGAGAAAAACTAAGGCACAGGAGGGAGGGGGGAAGCGTAACCACAAACATCACTGTGTGAAGCAATTCTACTATATACAAGGATTACAGTGCATATACAGTGTGGGGGTAATTGTTTTATGTATTTATACAGTATACATCTTAGAAACATACTGATAGCAAGTTTGTGTGGTAGATCATCTTAGCTAGAAGCTCAAATGGGTTGAAACTGGTGCTAATGATTAAAACATTCTCTGTAAAACTCCACATATTTTAACATCCATAAATAAAAAGAGTAAAAAAAAAAAAAAAAGCTCTTAAATTACACTCTTCATCAACACAATGGTGAAAACTATTTTGTGGGTTGAACTAATGTGTATGAGAATCCAGTTTACCAGATCACTAGGAGCTAGTGATATCTCTGAGGCAACAAGGAATGCCTGTACTTGTGTAGTTTCACGGCGGCACTTCTCTGCGGATCGCATCGTATGCAAATCCCATGCAAATTGTATGCAAATATTGCATGGAATTTGCATATAATTCGATCCGCGATGCGATGCTTCGGGTTCGGTTGCTTGCGGCGCTCGCCACACTTTATTAAATCAACTCCACGCCGACGTGGATAGTGGGGGTATGAACAGGTCAGGAGGACGTGTACTGTGTCCGCTCGCCACGCTTCGGGCTGACGTGGATAGTGGGGGGTGCTAAATCGCATTGCAGATCGAATCGTATGCAAATTGTATGCAAATAGTGCATGCAATTTGCATATGATTTGCACACAATTTGCATACAATCCGCTGGAAAGTGCCGCCGTGAAACTACACAAGTACTGGAATGTCTTATGGGGCCCTACACATGGGGTGATTTCAGGACATTTTCTAAGCAATGTGACTAGATCGCTTAGATAATGCCCCTTCATCGCTCTGTGTTGGGGCAATAGCGATAGCGATGTGCGGTCCTGTGCGTCGCTATTGCCCAGCGATTAATATACTGCATGCAGGATAAAGCTAGTGAGATTGCCAGTCGGGGACTTTTGGAGGCTGGCATCCCTCCCAGTGGTGGCTGCTGTAGCACTACTCACAAATTAGTCTTCCCCAGCACCTAAGATCTTTTTTCTTAACCAGTGTTCTCACTGGCCCTGACAGATTGCTCAGCAGTGTCACCTCGTGTGTAGGCCCCTTCATTATGCCTCAAAATTGTCACTAGTGTAATAGATAGATAAGATAACCATCACTTCATTCAACCAATGGTCTGCATTTGCTGGGAGTAGAGTGGTCCAAGTCTACAAATTAATTTAGGCTACTCCTACTTCTGATCCTCTGATTTTTTCTTGTCTCAAGAGTTTGTAACCCCAATATTTTAGAGTTCCAATCCTTCCTATTCAATTCTAAATTAGCGACAACATATTACATGGAGGCCAGGTGTACATTCCGCCAAACTCAACAATTATATGAATCACATATACTATGTGATTAGTGCAAGAGCTGCCCTTTGCAAAGCTGTTACCGCTGGATGAGAGGGTCTCCACGGATCTCCTCTGCCTGCTAGCCCTGGGAGCCTTCTGCTGGTGATGTCTGCTGTGAATCCCGGGTTCCTCCTCTGCCCTGCAGCCCAAAGGTGAAGATGGGCAGTGGGCGGTATTGTTAGGGTGGATAGACAAAAAATACAAAGTTCGGTCTCCTTGCGCTAGGAGTGTCCAAATGTTCTTCGAATCTCAAATGTGGAGATATGAAAAATAATAATAAGAAAATGTACAAAATGTAAGTTCTTCGTTCGTATATCGTATAAATCTCCCAAGATGTGTGGGGGGAAAAATCAAAAGGAATTGTGTTCCCAACAGGTTCCAGTTGATCCACCAAGGGGAATCTTTTTACGGGGTCACCCCACAAGTGCCTTATAGACAAATGCTTACATGTATGCTTACATAAACACGTTGGGGCGACTCATATAAAGGTATCTTTCTCCAAACTATGATATCCCAAGGCTTCAAAAAATTTCCTCCAAGTTCCAGTTGTGAGTATATGGAACAAAGTAGAAACCAGAAAAATGAGTTATCAATGAATATTAGTATCCCAACATGTATAAAGGACCAATCAGAAAAGGTGTATTCCCATAATTTCCAGATGATCCAAATGTGAGGGGTCTTTAAGGGATCACCCCACTCGTGCTTTATATAAACAAATGCTTACACGTATGCTTACATAAACAGAATAGGGTGACTCATATTGGTATTGTTAGGGTGGTGGAGTTTGCTGGATTTAGGAATGTGTTGGGAGGATGCCAGCAGAGAAGATGAGGGGGCAGAGTGTGCAGTGCTCAATTGCTGTGGTGGCGGGATGTGTGAAGAAGCCTATAGGCTTCTATGGGGTATCTCCAGCTGGCAGCTCTGCAACCATAAGTTGACTTTCATCATTTAGTACATATAAAAATGCATTCTATCACCACTACAGGTACGCGCACATAGGGCCCAGAGTGCGCTTAGTCATACCTTAGCAGTGTGGGCGGGGCGACAGGCCATGCCCATGGGAACGCCCAGTGTTGCATGGGTGTTCCCATGAAAAGCTGGGCATTCCCATGGAGATTAGTTGTGGAAGCTGCGTTTTATCCTCATTCTACACTGCAAAATTTGCAGCATTGCGTGTGGACCAGAGTACGGTCCATAATAATTAGAGAAGGGTTTGATGAGCACAGTACAGGACATACCACTGGGAGATGCTAGCTATGCCCCACAGTGGATGCAAGTAATATTCCTGCTCTCGGGTTCCTGACCACAGTGGCATCCCAACAGTCAGAATCCGATTCCTGAGGCTAAGTACTGAAGTTAGATTTAAGGTTAGGGTTAGTCATTTGTGGGAGGGGTTAGGGTCAGGCTGTGGGCCAGTAAGGGAAGACTGAGGGAGGAGATGGTTAGGCTTAAAATACTCACCAAAATCTGTCAGGTTTATGAATGTCGGAATGCTTTTGCCGATATTCTATCCATCAGGATTGTGAGCCCCAGCCGTCAGGATACCAACCCATTCCAAGTATATTCCTCCAGATTTCCCAGGCTGCACTTTCTAAAGAAATGATCAGTGCCAATGATTTGAGGTCTGAAATGTATAGCCACAAAAGATCTGAGCTGTTTTATGTTGTGAAAAGTCATCACAAATGGTTGTCTGTATTTCACATGACATCTTTATGGAAAACATTCACCTGAGGCAATCCAGCCTGTACTGAATGCTGTGGTAACAATTGGATTTTTCTTAGTTTTTCGACTCCAGGGTATCTCATTTTTCACAGTACAATTATGTAAATAGTTTCACATAAGTTCTATGCTATGAAAGAATTAGCAAGATCAGAATTGAGCTTGTAACAGATAAGTTATTACAGTTCCATGTTTATGGAAAAGTTCTTATTGAACACCGTATAGTGCAATGATTATGTTATGGCACCTGGTATAAAATAACATGTGAAAGTTATCTGGGCATTAAAGGAAGATATGAAAGATTTCTGACTCCCCTCAAGTACAACCATGGTCTTCAACCCTGATTATACAGTATATATTAGTATGTATACACAATAGAAATAGTATACACATCTATATAAGGGCATTAAGTTAGGTATACACTAGACAACCTGTGTACCCGAATCAACTGCAAATATATTTGATGAATGGGGGTACAATATATTGTTCCCTCCATATCCAAAAGCATGAGGTCATATATCCAGGAATTATTTATTATATGCAGTATAAAAGACCAATGAAAAAAAAAAACACCTTTAAGCTTCAGTGGTAAATCTGCATGTCCAATGAGAGCCGGCTACCTAATGCTTACATGCTCCTTGTAAGCTTGTCCCTATGTACCACACAATGGTGAAAAATATACATAACATTTAACTTTAACAGGGAAGATGGGCCCCGCTCAGCTCTAGGCCCCATAGCAGCTGCATCACAATAAGCATGAACTTACACCAGGCTACAGGTAAGGCCATCAGGAGCTAAGGAGGCATCAGGTACAAAAACTGTAAAAGTACTACTGTAAGTGCAATGCCACACAATCTGTCTACCTCAACAGCTGACCATAGCCAACACTGGGCACCTCTAGCAAGTTCTGGCCCATGTAGCCACCCATAGGCATCTACAGGCAATGGCTTATGGTAATGCATCTATAGGCTTATATGTATCTCTGGGTGGGTCTGTTTCATTACGCAAACACCAGCCTGCATTAGCATGCTATTTCCCTCACCCATTCCATCGGTCTCAGCTTAAGGAGATGCAAGTAAGAAATATCTGTATAAAAGACATAGCACATACATGACACAAATATAATCTGGAAACAACACACTGCTTGTCTGAGGTGATCCTTGTGCCTATGAGTGTTTTACCTGCACTTATAGTTCTACATTCCGTCACTGAACATTCTCTAAATGAGTTATATAGGATTGCCACATAGTTTCTGTTATTTACCACTTCAGTGTCAAAGCAATGTGTTTTTTGTATAAATGGCGTGCGGTGGGGTGAGGCAGGTGAGGCACAGCCTTTCCTGTCATACTAGCGCATATGCTGGAGTTTTGAATTGATAAAGTATGTCAAAAATACAAATAATTAATAAAAAAAATCTTATTTTTATTATTCTAATCATTTTTGTAGTCAAAACGCTGGAGTAAAAAGTCTATGGCAGGTGAGGCAGTGCCTCACCTGGCTACCTCTTCTGCACATCTCTTATCAAATCTCAGTGAATCTCCTGCAGTACACTCTGCTGCACATGTGTATAAAGCTGGTATGTACCCCATGGCTCATATATTGTGTGCATATCTGGCTCTGGTACTTGCCAGGGACTCTTGAGCCATTTACCTAGATAGATAGACAGATAGATAGATCAGGGTTGCTGACTTTTTAATGCTCCTCCCCGGGAGAAGCCCGGAGAGGAGACTTTCCTTACCTGATCGGGGGCGGGGCTTGACGGTGACGTCATTAAGCCCCGCCCCCATTACGGGAAATAGTAGACACGACTGATATCCATGGAGGGGGCGGGGCTAAAATGACGTGATTGTGCCATTTTAGCTCCACCCCCTCCTCTGAGACCCGCGGATTGCGGCATTTACATGCCGCGATTCGGGGGGCTCAGGAGGGTCCCCCAGATTCCGGGAGGGTTGCCCACCCTTCCGGAGACTCCCGCAAATTCCGGGAGGGTCGGCAACCCTGAGATAGATAGATAGATAGCTTCAATACTGCAATACTGTAGACCAGGGGTGTCCAAACTTTTTGCGACGAGGGCCAGATTTGGTGAAGTGTAAATGTGTGGGGGCCGACCATTCAGCCTGACATTCTTTGAATCATTAATCACATCAGAATGGTCCCCCACTCTGCCCCCATTCACTCTATGTTCCCCAGCCTGCCCCTCATTCACTGTATGTCCCCCATTCACTGTATGTTCCCCACTCTGCACCAATTCACTCTGTCCCCCAGCCTGCCCCCCTTCTCTTAATGTCCATAAGTGCCTCCATTCATTGTATGTCCCCAAGCCTGACCCTCCTTCACTGTAGGACTCCCATTCACTGTATGACCCCCATTCACTATGTACCCCACTCTGCCCCCATTCACTGTATGTCCCCCAGCCTGCCCCTGCTCCCCCTTCTCTGAATGGCCATCACTGCCTCCATTCACTGTATGTCCCCCAGCCTGACCCTCCTTCACTGTATGTCCCCCACTCTGCCCCCTCCCTTCTCTGTATGTTTCCCAGCCCCTTGTGTGAGCCAGAGGAAGGAGAGGCAAAGCAGGCACTGCAAGGACAGGAGATGCTTGGGCTCCCGCTGCTGCCCTCCTCCACTCTGCATGTTATGGGAGCAAGCTTCCCCCTTGCTGCACCCCCTCCCCACACACTGCTGACACCGTGATTGTGGAGTAGGGTGATATACGATTGCAGCAGCAGGGGTAGGATGCCAAACACATCTGACTGTGGCGGCCTGCACCTCCTCACTGCAGCAGACAGCAAGGTAAAGGCGTGCTCGCCAGGGCCCCACCTTTTAGTGTCCTGTGCTGTGCTTCCCACATCTGATGCTCTGCCCGCTTCCAGCTGTAGGCTGCGGGCCACTTGAAATGACAGCACGGGCCGCAATTGGCCCCCGGGCCTGACTTTGGACATGTCTGCTGTAGACTATTGTATATCAGTAGTCTGATAGGGAAGTTATGTACATTATATTTATTATGATGATATTGTCTGTATGGTATTTTGTTCCGATTTCCTTGACTTCCAAAAGACGTCTGGGGAGCATATTTTGTTGTGAAAGTGTGTGTGTGTCTCAGTGTGCGTGTGTGTGTGTGTGTGTGTGTCTCAGTGTGTGTCAGTGTGTGTGTGTGTGTGTGTGTGTGTGTTGGGTAGGTTCTTCCTTCAAAGTGTCAGGCTTGGGGGAGATTGGGGGAGATGGTAGGGAGGGAGGCAGGGCCAGCAGGCTGTCTCTAGGTTACACAGAACGCAATGAGGATTCAGCATCTGTTCCTCTCACTCTGTCTGCATCACAATGCCAGAAAAATACTAATTGCACACAGCGAGCTCAGACCGCACTACATTGTGGGAAAGCCGAGCCCGGAAGTGTCAGTTTCCCCATCCCCACTGTCTAGAAATCTCCAGATCATGGAGTCCAGTGCGGCAGAACATTTGTGTCAGTAATATAACAGAGGTGCTTGTTGCAAGCAGAGCAATGTAAGAAACATAAACAATGTGTACTTACAACAAAGAGTATGTTTAAAGGCACAGACAAAGCAAAACATTGTGGACCACCCTGTAAGATAGCGAATCAGCGATTAATATGTGTTTTTTTTTATTTCTGACATATAAATGCACCCAATAGCATTCATAGCAAGAGCTGCGAGACTCCAGGAATAATGTTGCTTCTCTAAGTAAAGAAAGCAGCTAAGAAAGGGACTTATTGAGAGAATTAAAAGGAATATTTGCAGAGTGCCCAAGTTATCTGAAAACATTAAGCTGCTCTCCTGGCAGTGCCCATCATAACATCCATTACTGGCACATCCCTACTCATAGGTCAACTGCCTGCTTCAACCCCCACCCTTGCCCAAACAGTGCCACACAGATCCCTATTACAAGCGAGGGGTTAAACACTAAATATTCATGACTGCCCTACATACACCAACTCACACCTGACCCCAGAAAGAGAGGAGAGTTCCTTCTGCTCATCTTCCCCCTCCTTTCACGGGCAGCTGCCCTTCTGCCAGCTTATGGTGCCAGTGGGATCCTCTGCCTGCAATCTACCCCCAGCGGGCCCTGCAGCTTCTGCCACCAGAAGGCAGAGAGAGAGAGAGGGAGAGAAGCAGTGATGCAGGAGGAGAGGGCACCAGCTGTGCTACTGTATGTACATGTCAGCACTCACCTCCCATCTATCTATGGATACATACCTATTGTCTCTGTGTCTATACTGCATGGTGAGCTCTCATGTCGGTATGAAATATACAGAGCACAGATATGATATCAGAACACGTACACTCCATAAGAAATTTTAACAAAAGCAAAAAAAATAAAAATACAGTTGCAGATGCTATTACCTTGCAGCAACTGTGTTTGCTTGGTATGACAAAAATATTTTAATAATACTTTAATTGGTCTTTGCCTTATTTTTTTCTTTAATACCTCACAGACTGGCACCTGCCATAATTGTTTCATCACGCAATTCTCCTGCTAGGAGAGGCTGAACTAGGGTGGGTATAATTCCAGCCTAGGATCCTGAACTGGAACACAGGACAGAGCTGCAAAACTGCAGGAACAACTGACTGTATTGTTTGTGCTCTAATTAAAAAGTTAGAGGACCCTTTAGCTCTGGCTACTATGAAACGTAAAACAGTAAATGGTGGTATTATGGAAAGTCTCAAGTATGTAGTGTGTATTTAAAGTCGAATCACAGAGCTGTGGGCCCCTGTGCCCTTTCAGACCATCAAGTATCTGCTATGTGTCCCACTCACACTGGCAAGCAGTGAAAGTGCCATGTGATTGATGACAGAGCTTGTGTTTAAGCGCACCCAATGGTCCAATCCTTGTACCTCTCCCAATTCCTCCCCAGCCCCTATTCAGGGATCAAATTTGTCTCACGTTGGTCTCAGGAGCCCCATTAATTAAAAATACATCCAATTAAAAGGCAGGTGAAAACGTGCCACCCCTCCCTTTTCCTGGCTCAGCTGTGCTTAAGGAAGAAAAAAAAGAGAGATGTGAGTGCCAAAGAGAGTTTGTGCCAATCTGCCCTAGTGCCCACGCCCCACGGCTGCAGTCTGGAATTATTACATCTCATCAGCTGGGTCCTGCTGAAATTAGAATGATATCTAACCTTAACTTCATACGAAGATATCATGCCAAAGGGGCATAGACTGGCTATCATATAGACAGCATGGCACCAGAAATTGATCATGGTATCACATTATTTCTAAAAGTAGTATAAATTGCAAAATATTCTAGATAAATTACAGTAAGCATATAAGATACAGACACATTACTGAACTTAAGTTGCATTACATTTTTGTATTTTTGTATTCATTCCTGTTCAATAAAATGATTACTGCACACAGCTATAATAAACAGAATAAAACGTCTTTATATAATAAAAAAAATCTGGATTTACAAGCAGTGACAAGTTTAAATACACAACTAAAGGTGTGTACACACGGCAGGATATGCCGTGAGATGCGAGTCCCGATTCGATCAGATTGTATCGGGACTCGCATCGCACGGCATGCATGAAGAGGGACAATAAGACTATATAGTGCAGATCTGCACTATACAGTCTTGGCTGCCCTCTCTATTTCACTGCCGATTTGCGCTCACACGGAAGTGCGCATCGGCAGCGCATCGGGCTCGTAAGCCCTAAAAAAGCATGCGATCTGCATGCGATATGGCTTCCGATGTTCACTATATCGGCAACATCGGAAGCCATATCGCCCCGTGTGTACACACTATTACTGTTATCAAAGATCAATGGTTAAAATTACTTCAGTGGCAGGTTCTAAATCCTGGCAAGTGTGTTGCTGTTTTGCAATCTACTTATTTAGTTATTATTTATTGATTTACAGTTTCTTAAATAGCGCAGCAGATTCAGTTGCGCTTTACAATTGTAGACAGTGATAGAACAAACTGGGTTACAACAGACAGACTTGGAGGTAGGAGGGCCCTGCTGCAAGCTTAAAATCTATAGGGACATAGGAGGGAAACACAAGGACAGGCATCAGTAATAGCATAGCAATCCCACCTAGTTCCAAGCCCAGAAGCGAATCTGCAAGATACATAAGTGCCTCAGAGGGTTATGCGTGTGGTACTTAAATATGATAGGCTTGCCAGAAGAGGTGAGTTTTCAGGGACTGCTTGAAATTTTGGAGGCTAGTAGAGAGTCTTATTGTGCGTGGAAGGGCATTCCATAGGGTGGGAGCAGCCCGATGAAAGTCCTGTAATAGTGAATGGGAGAGAGACACAGATCTTGTGCATAGCGTAGTGGTCGAATTGGGAGATATTTTGAGAAATTAAATAGATATATGTTGGTGTAGTATGGTTAATAGATTTATATTTTACAGCTTATTTTCTATGGCTATAACAAAAACACACTTTGGAATAGAACAGTATTAAATTGAATATTAAAGCACTCTCAATATATTAGACCATGGAAAGAATAGCATAGATTTATCATGGATTTATCAAGCAGCAGCCATAAAAACATCACTGAACCTGCTCCAAAATATGTCAGACAGGCATCATTGCTAAAACAACAGGTAAATTAATTGGACTCACGTTTTTCTTATGAGACCGCGTCCCCTCGCGGGGCTTGCTGCGCTCACCACGCTTCGGGCATGGTGGCTCGCTGCGCTCGCCACACTATATAAAATCAACTCCATGCGTAGTTGGATAGTAGGGGTATGAAAAAATGGGGTGCATTTAACATGGGAGTCCAGATAATACATAAGTACCATTAATTGATTTTGACAGGTAAGTTTGAGTGAAAGGAATGTCACCCAACCAGGCTACGGAGGATTATAATGCCTTTCACAAAGCATCACTGAACTAATACACAAACAAAAAATTAAAACATAACAAAACACAATAAACTACAAAAAGATACATACACAGGACTAAAAAAATATATATGGACAACACACCTTAAAACTATAAATATAATAGAACTGTAAGGGCCTCGTCACACACAAAACCGTTAGTTTTTCCTGTGAAACATTCGCTTTCACAAAAAAGTTTTGTGCTGTGTGTCATGTCACGGCTGTACAGTTTTCAACACTTGTCAAACGGCATACTGTGGATGGGTATATTGTGTATACTGTGCATACTGTCCATGCATACTGTGGATGTTACATCTAAATTCCATGGTGAATGAAAGTGTGCATAATGTCACTTACATCACTATCTTATGGTGATGGCATGACAGATACCCTTGGCAGTGGTTAAACACATCTGTAATATGGTGACCTTGCCGTATTTGTCTCTTCTAAAAGCTAGCATGTATTTCTCCATTAATTACAAATCTACAAAAAAATAGTGCGACTTTGTTCTTTTGTTTGTGGAAAAGGCCTAGGGGTTGTGCCTGTACATGCAATTTGTTTTGGTTTTGAGAAATATACTTCTAGGGACTTTTTCTGAACTATGGAGACAATTTTTTTCCTGATTTTTTGTCTATCTAGAGCAATATAGTAAAGAACAGACACATACCGTGGGCCAGTGGCGTAAGTTCATCCCAGTTGCCCAGAGGCAAGATGTTTATCCCCCCCCCCCCATATACACACAAAACCTTATATAAAGTATATACTGTATATTCTGTATGTCTGTTATGAAATATAACAGGCATATATATACAGTATATCTATAGAGAGAGAGAGAGAGAGAACACATATTTCAGAATTCAGATAAGTGATATCAATGGCTTTCAATTAATGGATTAAAAATTGCAGGGGAGGAGAGGTGCCCCCTTGTTTATAAAGGACACTACTGCGTGGAATAAAAAGTAAAAGATGTAATAGACAGTAAAATAAAGTGAATAAGGGGCACTACTAAGTGACTCCTTCATTTAATTATGTGCACTACTCAGTAACACAACCAGTGGCGTAACTATCAATTTTGCTCCCCCCTGCCAACAAGTTTGTGGAGCCCCCTCTCCCTCTCCAGTGTGTTTCCCCAGCGTGTACCATGATGACGTCACACGCATAACAGAGAAGCTGAAGCAGGATAGAGGAAAAGAGACCAGCAGACACTGCTGATTCCCTTGGTTCAGACGCATCCCAGGCCGCCCCAGCACACCCATCCGCCCATCCGGCAGGCAGCAGCATGTCAGTGCGTCGAGCGGGTGCCGGCGCCGCTTGCTCCCCCAAGCAGCAGCTGGGGCTGCCTTACAGTAGTTACGCCACTGAACATAACATGAATAACAGGCACCACTGTGTGTGTTGTAACGTGAATAATGGGCACTACTATGTGATGTAATTTGAATCAGGGGCACTACATGCAGTGTAGTGGAATAGGATTGTGCTTCTGTCTGGAGTAATATGAATTGGGAGTACTATTGTGTGACCACTGTCCCTTTATAAAGTATGGGAGGTAGGGCAAAAAATGTTAAGTTTGTAGGAGGTGCAGAAAACCCTAGCAATGCTCTGGGTCTGCCTAACACTGTATGTGGGGGTAGGTAGGTGTCAGGGGAAACACCACCTCTCCAGGACCACTTTAAGCCCTGTGTCAATCATATTTGATGAATGGTGCTTTCTGTAACAGGAGTATAAGATCATCCCTCAGTCAATGTCTAAGTCGACCAGCAAGAGGTTGACCTGGAAAATGTCAACACATAAAAAGGGTCGGCATGAGTTTTGCCCCATTTTTTGGGACAATCTCGACACCTTCATTTAATTATGTGGATCCCAAATAGAGGACCACCTACTTTACCATTCCTAATCGGATGTTTATGGAAAAGTATGACAAAATCTAAAAAGAGGATAATAAAACCAGAAGCCATGTCAACATTTTGCTTGTGTCAAAGTTTTGTCAATGTCAACATTGTCATGATCTGTCAGCCACCCAAATACCCTATAACAGAGTAGCACAAGTATCTGGATATGAATAGAAGAGTTTCTATTCCGCAGTACTATGATGTCAGGTGAATTTTGTTTCTATGGGCCTTATTCTGGTTGGAGCGTCCGGGCCGTACGCGTACGTCCCGGGGTTTTTCATGATCTGCGCATGTGCAGATACGCTAATGCGCCGGCGCGAACACTCCACAACACTTACGGCCGGTGTCTCAACGTGCGAAAAAACCTGTACGCGAGTGTACGGGTAATGGGGCGGCATAGGGGCGTGTTGATGGGAGCGGCCGAAATAATGAGGGAAAATGGGCGTAAATATGGGCGTACACGGGGGTGTGCACCAGAAATGAGCGGTGCTACTACCGCACGATCGACTAAGGCACCGTTCATTTCGGACACCAAACAGGCGGCCGCCAACCGCCAGCTCAAACCACCCCTACAGATACCGCATGCCAGCGTGCGGCTGAGTTGGCTAATTAACGCTGATTACTACTCAAACACATACACCTGAATGTAATAAGCAATGCTGCAGTCTATTAAGTCCAAACCATGATTTCACTACCTGCAAGCCACACACACAGCACGCAAACACATTGGAAGCTTATGTTTCTATACTTCTCCACAATTAAAGGTTTGTTTAATTTAAGGTAAGAATCTTTTTATACGCTAAGGTAGGTATTTACTAAACAGACACATTCACTACGTGCTTTCATCGACTTTACGCAGTAGCACACTCAATCTACACAAGTCGACATGTGTCAACGTGTTCACTCTAATACTAACATAGGTTTTGTATTTAGGATACAATAACATAAACCACATCTAACACCTACAAAGGATGTTTCAGCAATGTTTGAAGCCCATGACCACTATTTTCCACACAATCTTTGTATAGTACCCAAAATAATGACCTGTACCACTATCTCATCTGCTATGATTTGGATTTGACTACACTCTGGATGTAAGATGCCACCAATCACATTATTGCACTCTCATCTCTCTAACAAAGGATTCCTACATCTGCTTATGACACTGTCAAATCATATATATTTAAACAGTTATGCATGTTTGTTCACAAGCTAATTTATCATGTTTGGCCCATTCACACATCTTTTTTTAGGGAGGACACATATGCATTCCTACACAAATGTACCTTTTCACCCTTGTTTGTCTGCCTCACCCACTCCATGAGGAAAGCATTGTTCTGGACCTGCTTTTACCTACTACTGTAGGAGCTACCTCACCTGCACACAAACTGCTTTCTCACCTATTAAGTTGCTCTGCACATGTGCTGACACAAACTAATTAGCAGGGAAAAGCTGGATAGGAACATGGGAATGGCCATGGAGAGGGTTACACATGGGAAACTTCGACCACACTTCAACAAATGTTCAAAAATACCCTGGTCAGTAAGTACACATAAATCTAGTATTTGTTTCACACAAGAAATGACACATACCACAATTTAGATTTAACCCCTTCCCGACATTTGACGTACATTTACGTCATGGTCGGGAAGCACTTCCCGACACATGGCGTAAATGTACGTCATGGATTTAAACTGTCACCGCGTCTATAGACGCGGTGACAGTTTCAACATGTCTGCTGTCCCTGACAGCAGACATGTCCGTGCATGCCCAGGGGGGGCTGCGATGCCGCCCCCCCGTCGGCGATCGCTGTGATTGGCTGTTCAGTGTGAACAGCCAATTACAGCGTTTTCCTGTGTCACCGGCGAATAACGTTCGCCGGTGACACGGGATCAGAGGTGATTGGTGCTGTAAAGTACAGCACCAATCACCGCGGGGTGTAAGGGTGACACTGGTGTCACCCCACCTCACCCCGCCCGCCCCCAAAGGCCGTGATTGGTCCGTCGGACCGACGGACCAATCACAGCCAAGGAGGGGGATTTAAACTAACGGTGACTGCACTGCAGACGCCATTCCGGTCTGGAATAGCGTGCAGTGCGGTCACCGTACCCCCCTGCCGCCATACTGACCAGAACCTTGCTCCATACTTGCTCCATACTTACCTGATCGCTGCTTCATCACTGCTTCCTGGATCCTGTTGCTACTTGTGCCTTCCTGTGAAATTGTGCTGCTGCAGTGTACTAGCTAGATAGAGAGAGAGATAGAGAGAGATAGAGAGATAGAGAGAGATAGAGAGATAGAGAGAGATAGAGAGAGATAGAGAGAGATAGAGAGAGATAGAGAGAGAGATAGTGTCAGAGAGTGCTATATTTTGTGCTGCTGCAGTTTGATATAGTTATAGATAGAGAGAGAGATAGAGAGAGAGAGATAGATAGAGAGGCCTAGTGACAGAGTGCTATATTTTGTGCTGCTGCAGTGTGATAGTTATAGAGAGATAGAGAGAGAGAGATAGAGAGAGAGATAGTGTCAGAGAGTGCTATATTTTGTGCTGCTGCAGTGTGATATAGTTATAGATAGAGAGAGAGAGATAGAGAGAGAGAGATAGATAGAGAGGCCTAGTGACAGAGTGCTATATTTTGTGCTGCTGCAGTGTGATAGTTAGAGAGAGATAGAGAGAGAGAGATAGAGAGAGATAGTGACAGATTGTGCTATATATTTTTTATATAACTGACTGCTGCCCCCTCCTTTTGTGCTGATCAGTATAAATTAACTGATCAGCAACTTTTTGGGGGCGCAGGTTTTTTTTTATATATAGATATACCTGTCAGTGCTGCTGCTGCAGTGTCATAGAGTGATAGATAGTGAGAGATAGAGAGATAGAGAGAGATAGTGACAGAGAGTGATAGAGAGTGCTAAATTTTGTGTCTGCTGCCCCCGCCTTTTGTGCTGATCACTATATCTGAGGTGATCAGCAACTTTTTTGGGGGTACAGAGGTTTTTTTTTTTTTATATATATACCTGTCAGTTGCACCAAAGGTTGTGCACCTGCTGCACCTCACTGGTAATCAGTGTCGCATCACTGATCACCTTTTTTTTTTGTGTGTGTGCTGTGGGGTATTTTTTTAATTTTTTTTTTACACACACTGTGATTTTGTGGGTGTCCTGTGGCCGCTGTGCGCTGATCAGTGACGTACATCACTGATCATCTTTTTCGGCACAGGGTTGATCGATTTTTTTTTTTTTTTGATCAAATTCCTGTTGCCTTTGAGCGCTGTTCAGTGACAGACGTTACTGACCAACATCTGTGCTCAATTTTTGGCGCAGGACCTTTTTTTTTTTTTTTAACCCCTTAAATTTTTTATTTTTAACCCCTTCATTTTTTTTTTTTTATTGGTATAAAGTATTTTTTTTTTTCTGCACCACATACACACTACACACTACATACCCCCCGGATTGAAATAAAGTTTGTACCCCCCCCTACACTATACACGTGTTGAAACATTTTACTACCAGTAACACAAAAATAAAAATGGCATCCCAAATGGCATCCCAAATGTCCTCCCAAATGTCCTCCCAGTCATCCAGGAGAATGTATTCAGTGGAGGAGGCATATGCCATGCTTGCTTCTGACTCTGACACAGCCAGTGATGCAAGCGGGGAATTTGAAGGATTCGCCTTAAGCTCCTCTTCCTCCTCTGGTGATGAGGGACCCCCTCAAAGACGCCCCCGTAGAGCAGCTGAGACCCCCCCCCCCCAATAATTGATCTCGTATGGACCCCACCACCAGACAATTTTGAGCCCCAGGTTCCTGAGTTTTTGGCCATGCCAGGAATCCAATTTGATTCCACAGGTCTCAGAGAAATTGACTTTTTCAAATTATTTTTCTCTGATGATTTTATAAATTTAATGGTGGACCAAACTAATTTATATGCCCAGCAGTTTATTGCTCAAAACCCCACGTCATCATTTGCTAGGTGGACCCCTGTAGATGCAGTAGAGATGATGACGTTTTGGGGTCTGGTGTTTCATATGGGCATAGTAAAAAAGCCAGAAATTAGGCAATATTGGAGTACAGATGTTCTGTACAGTACTCCATTTTACCGTATGGCCATGACCCGGACTCGATTTGAGACAATTCTTAAATTTATACATTACACCGATAATGCACAGTGCCCACCCAGAGATGATCCCACCTTTGACCGGCTATTCAAAGTCAGGCCGGTCATTGATCATTTCAGTGCCAAATTTGAAGAGGTGTACATCCCTGAAAAATTTATTTGTATCGACGAGTCCCTTATACATTTTAAAGGAAGGGTTAAATTCCGCCAGTACCTTCCCAGTAAGAGGGCAAGGTATGGCATAAAAATGTATAAACTGTGTGAAAGCACCTCAGGGTACACCCACAGGTTTAGGGTTTATGAAGGGAAGGATTCAAGAATTGAACCGCCAGAATGCCCCCCCTCCCTCGTAGGTGTTAGTGGGAAAATTGTCTGGGATTTAGTGCACCCCTTCCTGGATAAAGGTTATCACCTCTATGTGGATAACTTTTACACCAGCATCCCCCTGTTTAAGGCCCTTGGTTCAAGAGGTACAGCAGCTTGCGGTACTGTGCGCAAGAACCAAAGAGGCCTCCCAAAAACGCACATTGCCCAAGTAATGAGAAGGGGTGAAAGCAGGGGAATATGCAACGAAAATATGTTGTTGGTCAAATATAAGGACAAGAGGGATGTCCTTATACTGACAACAATTCACGGAGACAGTACCACCTCCGTCCCTGTACGAGGTACCAGTACCCACACCTCAAAACCTAATTGTATCCTGGATTACAATAGGTACATGGGCGGAGTGGATCTTTCAGATCAGGTACTGAAGCCGTACAGTGCCCTGCGGAAAACAAAAATCTGGTACAAGAAGGTGGCCGTGTATATCATCCAGATGGCACTGTATAACGCTTACGTGCTATTCCGTTCTACCGGCCAGAGGGGGACATTTATGCACTTTCAAGAGGAAGTCATAAAGGGCCTAATATTTGGGAACCAGCAGGCAGAGGGCCCCAGTACTTCTAGTACTGGCCCCCGTATTGTACCAGGGCAGCATTTTCCTGATGAAATCCCCTCCACTGGAAAAAAGGGCAGGACACAAAAAAGGTGCAAAGTTTGCTATAAAAAGGGAATAAGAAAGCAAACTATTTTCCAGTGTGACACTTGCCCCGACAAACCCGGCCTATGTATAAAGGAGTGTTTTAAAATATACCACACATCTATGGAATATTAGGTTCATAATTTCACCGTGCTTCGGGGGTCTTGCTAATGCCACATAGCACCCACCATTCATTCCACCAGAATCTGAGCCGCAAAATCCAAAAATCACTCCTTCCCTTCTGAGTCCTGCCATGCACCCAACTGGTATTTTTTGGTCACATGTGAGGCATTGCCGTACTCGGGAGAAATTGGGGCACAGATTTTGGGGTGCTTTGTCTCCTTCATTCCTTGTGAAAATGAAAAATTTTGAGCCAGAACTGCATTTTTGTGTAAAAAAATGTAATTTTTCATGTTCACTGCCCACTTGTATCAAAATTGGTGAAACCCCTGGGGGTTTGAAATGTACACTATACCCCTAGATGAATTCCCTGAGGGGTGTAGTTTGCAAAATGGGGTCACTTGTGGGGGGGTTCCACTGTATTGGTGCTTTGGGGGTCTTGCTAATGCGACATAGCACCCACCATCATTCCACCAGAATTTGTGCTGCAAAATCCAAATATCACTCCTTCCCTTCTGAGTCCTGCCACTTTTTGGTCACACATGAGGCATTGCCGTACTCGGGAGAAATTGGGGCACAGATTTTGGGGTGCTTTGTCTCCTTCATTCCTTCTGAAAATGAAAAATTTTGAGCCAGAACTGCATTTTTGTGTAAAAAAATGTAATTTTTCATTTTCACTGCCCACTTGTATCAAAATTGGTGAAACCCCTGGGGGTTTGAAATGTACACTATACCCCTAGATGAATTCCCTGAGGGGTGTAGTTTGCAAAATGGGGTGACTTGTGGGGGGGTTCCACTGTATTGGTGCAACATAGCACCCACCATTCATTCCACCAGAATCTGTGCTGCAAAATCCAAAAATCACTCCTTCCCTTCTGAGTCCTGCCATGCACCCAACTGGTATTTTTTGGTCACATGTGAGGCATTGCCGTACTCGGGAGAAATTGGGGCACAGATTTTGGGGTGCTTTTTCTCCTTCATACCTTCTGAAAATGAAAAATTTTGAGCCAGAACTGCATTTTTGTGTAAAAAATGTAATTTTTCTTTTTCACTGCCCACTTGTATCAAAATTGGTGAAACCCCTGGGGGTTTTAAATGTACACTATACCCCTAGATGAATTCCCTGAGGGGTGTAGTTTGCAAAATGGGGTCACTTGTGGGGGGGTTCCACTGTATTGGTGCTTGGGGGGTCTTGCTAATGCGACATAGCACCCACCAAAATTCCACCAGAATCTGAGCTGCAAAATCCAAAAATCACTCCTTCCCTTTTGAGTCCTGCCATGCACCCAACTGGTATTTTTTGGTCACATGTGAGGCATTGCCGTACTCGGGAGAAATTGGGGCACAGATTTTGGGGTGCTTTTTCTCCTTCATACCTTCTGAAAATGAAAAATTTTGAGCCAGAACTGCATTTTTGTGTAAAAAATGTAATTTTTCATGTTCACTGCCCACTTGTATCAAAATTGGTGAAACCCCTGGGGGTTTGAAATGTACACTATACCCCTAGATGAATTCCCTGAGGGGTGTAGTTTGCAAAATGGGGTCACTTGTGGGGGGGTTCCACTGTATTGGTGCTTGGGGGGTCTTGCTAATGCAACATAGCACCCACCAAAATTCCACCAGAATCTGAGCTGCAAAATCCAAAAATCACTCCTTCCCTTCTGAGTCCTGCCATGCACCCAACTGGTATTTTTTGGTCACATGTGAGGCATTGCCGTACTCGGGAGAAATTGGGGCACAGATTTTGGGGTGCTTTGTCTCCTTCATACCTTCTGAAAATGAAAAATTTTGAGCCAGAACTGCATTTTTGTGTAAAAAAATGTAATTTTTCATTTTCACTGCCCACTTGTATCAAAATTGGTGAAACCCCTGGGGGTTTGAAATGTACACTATACCCCTAGATGAATTCCCTGAGGGGTGTACTTTGCAAAATGGGGTGACTTGTGGGGGGGTTCCACTGTATTGGTGCAACATAGCACCCACCATTCATTCCACCAAAATCTGTGCTGCAAAATCCAAAAATCACTCCTTCCGTTCTGAGTCCTGCCATGCACCCAACTGGTATTTTTTGGTCACATGTGAGGCATTGCCGTACTCGGGAGAAATTGGGGCACAGATTTTGGGGTGCTTTTTCTCCTTCATACCTTCTGAAAATGAAAAATTTTGAGCCAGAACTGCATTTTTGTGTAAAAAAATGTAATTTTTCATTTTCACTGCCCACTTGTATCAAAATTGGTGAAACCCCTGGGGGTTTGAAATGTACACTATACCCCTAGATGAATTCCCTGAGGGGTGTAGTTTTCAAAATGGGGTGACTTGTGGGGGGGTTCCACTGTATTGGTGCTTGGGGGGTCTTGCTAATGCGACATAGCACCCACCAAAATTCCACCAGAATCTGAGCTGCAAAATCCAAAAATCACTCCTTCCGTTCTGAGTCCTGCCATGCACCCAACTGGTATTTTTTGGTCACATGTGAGGCATTGCCGTACTCGGGAGAAATTGGGGCACAGATTTTGGGGTGCTTTTTCTCCTTCATACCTTCTGAAAATGAAAAATTTCGAGCCAGAACTGCATTTTTGTGTAAAAAATGTAATTTTTCATTTTCACTGCCCACTTGTATCAAAATTGGTGAAACCCCTGGGGGTTTGAAATGTACACTATACCCCTAGATGAATTCCCTGAGGGGTGTAGTTTTCAAAATGGGGTGACTTGTGGGGGGGTTCCACTGTATTGGTGCTTGGGGGGTCTTGCTAATGCGACATAGCACCCACCAAAATTCCACCAGAATCTGAGCCGCAAAATCCAAAAATCACTCCTTCCGTTCTGAGTCCTGCCATGCACCCAACTGGTATTTTTTGGTCACACGTGAGGCATTTCCGTACTCGGGAGAAATTGGGGCACATATTTTGGGGTGCTTTTTCTCCTTCATACCTTCTGAAAATGAAAAATTTTGAGCCAGAACTGCATTTTTGTGTAAAAAAATGTAATTTTTCATTTTCACTGCCCACTTGTATCAAAATTGGTGAAACCCCTGGGGGTTTGAAATGTACACTATACCCCTAGATGAATTCCCTGAGGGGTGTACTTTGCAAAATGGGGTGACTTGTGGGGGGGTTCCACTGTATTGGTGCAACATAGCACCCACCATTCATTCCACCAGAATCTGTGCTGCAAAATCCAAAAATCACTCCTTCCCTTCTGAGTCCTGCCATGCACCCAACTGGTATTTTTTGGTCACATGTGAGGCATTGCCGTACTCGGGAGAAATTGGGGCACAGATTTTGGGGTGCTTTTTCTCCTTCATACCTTCTGAAAATGAAAAATTTTGAGCCAGAACTGCATTTTTGTGTAAAAAAATGTAATTTTTCATTTTCACTGCCCACTTGTATCAAAATTGGTGAAACCCCTGGGGGTTTGAAATGTACACTATACCCCTAGATGAATTCCCTGAGGGGTGTAGTTTGCAAAATGGGGTCACTTGTGGGGGGGTTCCACTGTATTGGTGCTTGGGGGGTCTTGCTAATGCGACATAGCACCCACCAAAATTCCACCAGAATGTGAGCTGCAAAATCCAAAAATCACTCCTTCCCTTCTGAGTCCTGCCATGCACCCAACTGGTATTTTTTGGTCACATGTGAGGCATTGCCGTACTCGGGAGAAATTGGGGCACAGATTTTGGGGTGCTTTGTCTCCTTCATACCTTCTGAAAATGACAAATTTGGAGCCAGAACTGCATTTTTGTGTAAAAAAAATAATTTTTCATTTTCACTGCCCAGTTGTACCACAATTGGTGAAACCCCTGGGGGTTTGAAATGTACACTATACCCCTAGATGAATTCCCTGAGGGGTGTAGTTTGCAAAATGGGGTCACTTGTGGGGGGGTTCCTAACTTTTAGCATCTTATGGTGCCTTGAAACCTACATGGTGCCTAAAAAATAATCTCATAAAAAGGAGGCTCCAAAATCAAGTAGGTGCTCCTTCTATTATGAAGCCTGTGGTTTGGTCACCGTGCACACTAGGGCCACATATAGGATATTTATGAAAACAAAAGAATTGGGGGAATCAATTTTTAGTCACATTTCTCTAGTAAAATGTACTGTGTTCCTTATAAAAATGTATTAAAATTGCAAATCTGCAAAAAAAAAGAAATTTTGAAATTTCACCTACACTTTGTTTTAATTCCTGTGAAACACCTAAAGGGTTAACAAACTTCCAAAATGCTGTTTTGAATACTGTGAGGGGTGCAGTTTTTGAAATGGCATCATTTATGGGGGTGTCTCACATACAAGTCCCTCAAAGTCACATCAGAACTGAACTGGTCCCTAAAAAAATCAGTGTTTGAAATTTTCTTGAAAATTTGAGAATTTGCTATTCATATTGTAAGCCTCCTAGTGTCCCAAAAAATTAAAAGGAAGTTGAAATAATGATGTCAACATAAAGTAGACATATGGTCTATGTTAGTTATTCACTATTTTGAGTGGTAAGATTATTTGTCTCACAAGCAGAAAATTTAACATTTTGCAAATCGCTAAATTTTCCATTTTTTCACGATATTTTGGTATTTTTCACAAAAAAACACAGACTGTATCGACCCAAATTTACCACTAATTTGAAGTACAATGTGTCACGAAAAAACAATCTCAAAACCACTGGGATAAGTAAAAGCAAAAAAAAGTTATCCCCACTTAAGTGAGACATGTCAGATTTGAAAAAAAGGGCTCTGTCAGGAACGCAAAAACTGGCTCTGTCAGGAAGGGGTTAATTTGTAAAATAAATTTATTTGCTGTTCAGCATCACAGCTTGACACTTTAATGTGAGAAATCAAATAAACAAATAAAATAGACACACAAATAATAAAACAGCCAGAACAAGAGGTTGCATATCTCCAAACATGTGTTACCCTGCAAATGCAATGGTGAAAGAAATGGGGACACCAGAATACGTACTGCAACAACCAGGGTGAATACTAAGCAAGATACACACCACCAAAAAAAAATATCCTGCATTTGTAGAGGTCAAAATACGAACTTTCATGCCCATGGCACGCAAATGGATCGATGGGCAACTCAGGAAGCGGATGTCCAGTGCAATTTAAACCTTTGGGCTCCAACCACAGAGGAAGTGAACCAGGTCTCATTTGGGCCCTTTTTTGCCCCTTTTAGATGGGGCCTTGGGGACAGGGGCCTTTGGCTCAGCTGGCTTTCGGCGTCTTCCCCTAGTCGACACAGGAGGGTCAGCCGAGGTGGAAGGTTGGGGAGCAGCTTGGGGTGGGGCAGCAGATGGGGGATTGTCCCTTAGGGACCTGGCGGTGGACAGCTGCTCCGCAAGAAGTTCATTCTGGCGGCTGAGGTGTTGGCCAATGCTTAGCATGCCAGCCGCCAGAGTTTCATTAATGCGGTTCAAGGCCTCAACCTGCAGCTGGTTTGTGGCCTTCCACTCCGCCAGAAAATCCGCCACCTGCTGCTGACGGATCGCAGCATCCACCCCTTGCTGCTCGATCCTGTCCAGCGTCACCAACAGGCTCTCATTCCATGTCTCCTGTGGCTGGGGCTGGGGGCGACGTCTTGGTGGAGGCTGGACCACTTGCTCCACCTGTGGCTCTGCAGAGGAAGATGCTGCCGGTACATCCTGGCTTTCTGCTTCTGCTAGGATAAGAATTGAAAACAATGTCACCATCACATACGCAATAAAAAATATCTTTCTAAATACAATGCATTACTGTGACTTACCATCAAAAGCAGCATCAAAGACCTCCGCCGGGAGCTCACTGTCCATATTGGAGATCCCCCTGATCTCCCCCACATCGATCACGTCACAGGAGTCCAGCTCCAGGGGGGTATACTCCAAATGGTCAGGCATAGGACCTCTCCCGGTGGACATGCTGTGGTTGTACCGGTCAGTCATCTTCCTCTTCAGTGCACTTTTGAAGTCAGTCCACCTACAAGTTTAAAAATACAAATATCACCATGAGATATGTGCACCACTGTGCTACGTGTAGGGTTACCACCTAGTCCCTTTAATTCCGGACACATGTTACTTACACAGGTTCTGTGGCAGTTTAAAATTAGGTGAAGTGGAGTCTTGAAGTCAGCCAGCCACAGAACCTGTGTAATTAATATGTGTCCGGAATTAAAGGGACTATGTGGTACCCCTAGCTACGTGACATTTCCTAGTGTGGGTGATCTTATGTTTTTTTGCCATATGTGTCCCACACACACATTCATGTCTCAATTAGGAGGCATTTCAGTGTCTCATCTCATTCATTAGGCCACTAAATGCACATACATACATCACTATGCAGAAATGACATCATCCATGGCCAAATTAGGCACCTCCACCTGGTGTGAAACTACACATTCCACCATAGCTTGACAATGTGGTTATTATGGAGTAATTTAACTATGGAATGGCATACTGGGATGTCTAGTTTCTCACCAGCTACATGTGCACAGTTTGCTCATTCTTGTTTCAGTAGCATCATATGGAACATGTTACAACAACTCTTTCAAAAACACACTTTCTCTTGTCCCATCACATACTTCACATGAGCAGAACTGTGCCCATAACCTCACATCACACCAATGGTGCATGTTTCATATATCAATGTGGGTTATTAGACATGGTTGTGTTCACATGTGACATTGAAGTGTAGCACTATCTCCAAACACACCTTTCTATTAGTCTCAAAACATACATGTAACATATGTACACACATATGACATTATCAGGGGGACAAAGACCAGGGCAATTTTTCAGCAGTCTCCAGCAGGAACTGAGGCCCTTATTCTAGTTCACTCTTTCTGCCCAAATATTTCTTTGATGGACAAAACCATGTGCACTGCAGGTGAGGCAGGTGTAAAACCCCACCCAAATCTGATTATCTCTGCACAAGTAACACCTGCCTCACCTGCAGTGCACATGGTTTTGTCCATCTAAGAAATATTTGGCCAGAAAGAGTGAACTAGAATAAGGGCCTCAGTTCCTGCTGGAGACTGCTGAAAAATTGCCCTGACAAACACACTAACCTTTTCTTCACCGCGTCCCAAGTTCTGACCACTGGTGACACCTGGTTCACTTCCTCTGTGATCTTGTCCCAAAGGTTTCTCCTTGCACTGGCACCCGGCTTCCTGGTTGCCAATTCAATCCATTCGCGTGCCCTGGGCACTAGAATTCGCATTTCGGCCTCTACAAATGCAGGGTTTCTCTTTCTGGTGGTGGTATCCTGCTCCGTCCTCACCCTAGATGTTGCAGCCTGTTTTCTGGTGGCCCCAGTTCTCTCACCATGCACCTGCTGGGTCACACCTGTTTGGAGAGATGCAACCTCTTGTTCTGGCTGGTTGCTTGGCCCTTGTGGAGCTGGTGGAGGTTCACCAGGGCCTGTTACTGAGGAGCCCGCTTGATCTTGCAGGCTACTCCTCTCTTGGGCCCTCCTTCTCCGCTCCTGTTCCCTCTTGTTCAGTGCATCAAGCAGGGATTGTGCTGTAGCTCTCTGCAGAGCGTCCTCAGCTGCGGAATCGTCTGAGTCAGACATGTTTGCAGCAATTGTAGGCTGCATCTGACTGAATATTTATATGTTAATCTCCCGCCATGAACAAGGGGGCGTATATTTTTTCCCGCAAGGTAGATGCAAATTTACGCCGATATTTCCCGCCGATAATTCCCGCTTAAATTACGCAGGTCTCAACGCACCTGATCAATCACCTGTATATGCATATACACAGGTTGTGGAGCATTGTGGGCTACATCGTGAAATGTGTGCACCTGTCATCCCAATGATGAGTGTTGTCAGCTGGTATCTGTTGGAGTTCGTGTATGCCTTGTGAGTCACATTTCAAAACATCACGTTACAATGCTTTCCTTACATATGTAATGTGTATGAAATTGTCATACAGCAACATGTCGCATTGTGGCCCTTTAAGCAGCGTAGTTATGAGCAGAGGGTTGCGTGTATTATTTTCCGCACACTGTAAATACAGTACTCCTCTCCATGGATATCGGTGTATCGTGCCCCCTTTAAGCAGCGTAGTTATAAGTAGAGGGTTGCGTGTATTAATTTCCGCACACTGTAAATACAGTACTTCTCTCTTCATTGAATGCATGCTGTTGGTTGTGGTGTGTGTATATCGGAACGGTCCGCGTAAGTTTCTATTCGCATCCAGTTTGTTAATGTAAGAAGGATTAATAAAGTTAATACCAAACAAACAATTTTTTACACCAATCAGCAAGCACCAAAAGTGATATATGTACCTGCAATTAATAACTGCGCCATTGCCACCATGACTTCAACCAGGGCTAGGGCGTTTTCTACCCAGGAGCTATTGGCCTTGGTTGAGGTCATGGACCGCCGCCTGGGGCCCAGGGGCCCTTATGTGGCAAATAGTGAAAAGCGGCGGGCATACAATGCTGCCCGCCGGCTAATTTTCGCCAGGACCGGCGTGGATAGGAGCCTGGGTCAACTGGAGCGGCGCTGGTCGGACCTGCGCCGGCGGCAGCCAGTGTTGCTCTGCACACTTCGCCGCCATATTGCCCGATGTAAGTTTTTATTTACTAGTATGCCTGCGTTATTTTGCAAATGTTTTCTGTACTTTTTATAAATATGTCCCTGAGTATGTGGGTCTATATGGGGTGTATAGGGGGTGTATAGGGGGTGTATATGGGTGTATAGGGGGTGTATAGGGGGTGTATATGGGTGTATATGGGTGTATATGGGTGTATAGGGGGTGTATAGGGGGTGTATAGGGGGTGTATATGGGTGTATATGGGTGTATATGGGTGTATATGGGGGGTATATGGGTGTATAGGGGGTGTATAGGGGGGGGGTTTAAGTAGTTGATCAGTTTTTGGGTGTAGGATATCAAATAGTTTGCATGATAAATGTCTGAAATATCACAGCAATGATAATTTTGAAGGTTATGAGCATGACTAATGTGAATTTTTCTTTCCCCCTTTTTTATGAAACCCAATCTTCGATTTCTATGCCATCAACATGAACATTTCAGCACGGGCAAGGGCACGCATGGAAGCCCGGGAGCAGGCAGCCCGGGACCAGGCAGCCCAGGAGCAGCCGGAAGAGGAGGAGGAGGAAGATGAGGAGGAGGAAGAGGAAGAGGAAGAGGAGGAGGAGGAAGAGGAGGAGGAGGAAGAGGAGGAGAAGAAAGAGGAGGAGGAAGAGGAGAAGAAAGAGGAGGAGGAAGAGGAGGAGGAGGAAGAAGAGGAGGAGGAAGAAGAGGAGGAGGAAGAAGAGGAGACACTGGGTGCAGTTTGGACCCACACAATTTCCCCATCCCCTTCCCCCTCCACAACCCCCACCCCCTCCACAACCCCCACCCCCTCCACAACCCCCACCCCCCCCTCCCCACCCCATTTCCTACCCCCCTACACCTCTCCACCACCCACCCCCAAACCTCTCCACTCCCCAGTCACACCCACTACCTCGGTCAAAACTCCAGGACCATCCCCCTTGCTCCTGCC
Source organism: Crinia signifera (assembly GCF_055691185.1). Taxonomy (NCBI): domain Eukaryota; kingdom Metazoa; phylum Chordata; class Amphibia; order Anura; family Myobatrachidae; genus Crinia; species Crinia signifera. The sequence goes on along the minus strand of NC_139222.1, from coordinate 130,187,940 downwards.
CCCCCCAACCACTGCACAGCCAACCAGCGGCGACCAGGATGGCTCAAGTAGCCGTAAGTAAATAATGTGTCTAATGTTGACCTACACATTTCTACACATAAACAATCACAACAACCACATATGTGTATCCAACATCAACATTAGTTGCAACATATCACTGCAGGCCGACCATGAGGTGTGTCCTGTCCTTCTCCAGGAACAAGGCTCCCCTTGGTGGTTTTTTTGAGTGTGGCCATGCCTCACCCCTTGAATAATTGACATAACAGTACATCCAATGAGATATCCGACATTAGTGGTGTGGTAGTTATGTGGCTCCAGGTGTTGGGTAACTCCAGTTCCCAGCATGATGTGCAACACAGGGCCGGATTATAATGGAGGCGCAAGGGGTCAGTGCCCCTGGGCCCCCCTCTAGCTAGGGGCCCCCTGTGGTTGTCATGTATTTTTTAAAAATAAAATGTTTAAGTTATGTTTTTTTTTTTTTAGCTAAATGTTTTGTGCATGGGTGGGGTAGTGCTGCAGCTTCACCTATCTGCCAATGTGACAATGATTTATGGTGCTGAGCATCGGGAGCCAAGGCACACTGATTGCACAAGTGTGCAGTGCATTTCTGGGAGTTGACTAAGTCCCATGACACTTTGCACCAGAGGACAGAGGCTGAGAAGTTTGTGCTGAGCTCTGATTGGTGGAGCTCATTACATGCTTCTCAGGTCCATGGAGAACAGCAGCAGCAGCTTAGTCATAGGAGGGTTTTTAATCAGAGGCAGCACTAGGACTGTGAGGTCTCCTCCAGAGTAAGGGGCAGAGGGACAAACACAGGCTTTTCATGTGGTGTGTGTATATATATATATATATATGGTGTCTATTATTATTCCGAGTGCCGCCAACCCCCTGTCTCTCTCTCTCTCTCTCTCTATATATATATATATATATATATATATATATATATATATATATATATATATATATATATATCCCCTGCAGGTAACCATTGACCAAGTTTATTCTGCCTTTGCTCTATGTTTTGACAGTATAATATTCGCCCATGCAGTGTGCGGCCAGTAATGACAAGTGCAAGGGGGCCCCCCGCTCTAAAGTACCCCGGGCCCCCCAAAGGCTTAATCTGCCACTGGTGTAACTTAAATGTAGAGATTGTTTTGGTAATAGTGTGTGAGGCCATGCGGATGCATGCTTTACAAACATAGCTGTAGGCCTATAATTTGTACAGCAATGTCCTAAATTTAAAATACTAAGGAGTGCTTAAGCCACAACAATGTCATAACCCTTAAATAGCACAGGCTAATTGTGAGGTTAGAGGACAGTCCCCCAAAACCAAAGTACCAATTGGGATACAGCATACATTCATCGATGAAGGAGTAATTGAATTAATGTTATTTACTATGTACAGTATGTGTGTGTTAACATATTTTTTTTTAGTACTGTGTTTACAGCAGACCCATCTTCAATGTAGTTTCTAAATGTATGTGGCCTTCACACATAACTCTGAACTTTTTATTATGTACAAATACAACAAACATTTGTGTATGTTAGATATTAATTTTTTGTTTTATCCCTTCATTACAGACACTGAACAGCAGCAGGAGGAGGTGGCAGCCCTAATGCGGGAGATTGTTCTCACCCTCCTGTACCTCCAGATCCTGTTTGGCCTTCTGGAGGCCCGCATTTAATTTTTTTTTATCCCCCCCCCTTATTATTTGTGTTATAAATAAAAGTTTATGTACAGTTCGAAATTGCCTGTGTTTTTAATCAGAAATATGTTAGAGGGCTTGTAAGGGTAGGTACATACAGATGTGTACTGTAAGTTATACTTGTAATTTGAGGTGAGGGGTAATGATTGATGTGTGAATGTGTGTGTTTTTGAGTAAAATAACACATAGTGAAAATGCATGAATGTTTAATGTTGTTAGATTAAAACATCACACATAACATCAGGGTAGGTATACATGTTACACATTGTGGACAAAGTAATTATGGACATAATTTAGTACATATACAGAAACACCAACATAACTTGATGTAAAAGTAACAGCAATATGGGGACACATAGATAGTGATTAAAATGCCACATTAGAACATAACAAATATACATGTAATGTGGGTTCAAATGTAGTTTTATTAGGTCTTTATTAAGGTAGACAATTGAGTTAATAGAAAACAATAATTGAATAACAAATAGATTAATTAATCAATTGTCAGATTAGTAGTTGAGAGGCAAGATTTGCAGGTCCATATATGTGAAGGGTATGGGCAAGATTTGCAGGTCCATATATGTGAAGGGTATGCCAGCGTACACGGACGTACGCTCACTCTCACGAGCGGCGACATAAGCTGAGTTTTCCATTGAAAACAATAGGGACCCGTCCGTGCAAAGTGGCGTATGCTCAGATCTCCGCAAGAAGTCGGTGGGGAGACGGAGGAAAGACGGCCGTAAACGGCGCCGTACGCTCAGTTGTACGCCTGTTGTCGGAGTGCAAGGGCTGAGCCGTCCGCGTACGTTGCCGTACGCTCATTTGTACGCCACTCCCCTTCTACGGTATTTCTGGCCGTACGTAAGCGGCTGATTTGTGGGTGGACCTGACCCCAACGGCCGCGTACGGCTAGCGTGCGGTAATGGCGAACGTACGCACGTTTGGCCGCTCCGATCAGAATAATGCCCTATGAGAGCACCTTTAATCCTTAGAGTACCAACATCTCTGTGAGAGATGTGCAAAATGATCTGCTAAAAATTCCAGCATCTCTATGAGAGGTGAGCAAAATCAGCTAAAAATGCCAGTGTCGCTCACATTTGTTATATGAAGTCAAATAAAAAATGTTGTGTAAAAAAAGATTTTATTTCCTATAAAAGGTAAACATTACAGGTCATTATGATGAATACAAATATTTGTTTGGCAATTTTGACAAAGGGTTAAATGAATATGAACCGAAGAGCTTGGGGTACCACGTGTTCAGGTGTCCATATTGACACACAAAAAAACAGGTCAACTTTTCCAACCTTGTGTTAAGCTTGTGCATATCAACCTTATGTCAATGTCCATTTTATTTTACACTTAAAAATAACTACTTTACACGTATATATTCTTTTGATTTGACGTTAGCATCATTTAAGACATAAGAAAACATTACTGTCAAATGAAATGCTGTCCTCATGAAAATTAGTATATTGAATATATTTTAGGCTTATGATTATTTTTGCTATTTTTTTCTTATGAGAAGTCAGTGGCGTAGCTACGTTTTGGGCGCCCCCCCGCCGTTAGAGCCATCAAGTCCCACCCCATTTGCAGTAAGAGCAGCGATTTGTGGGTCTAGGTTGAGGGGGCGGGGCTAAACTGACATAATTTGCATCATTTTAGCCACTTCCGGAATAGCTGCAAATGCTGGCAGTGGAGGGGATGCAGTGATGCTAAAGGCTTGCCCAACCTTTTGGGGGGCTAGGAGGGGGGCTCACCACTTTGGTAATCACTGTATATTCAGTGTGGGAGGGAGATGGGGGCTGTCCAGCTGCTCAGAGAGCGTTGGGCATGCCCCCAAAATGATGCAAACCAGTTTGCAGTGCTAAGCCACGCCCCATCTACCTGAGACTCCATCCCTTCCGGCATCCCAAACCCTTTTACATGCCACGTTCCACTTAAGGGAATAGTATGTATTACTATTGTTGTCATAATTTGAGCCGCTGGCCAAGAAGAGACACCCACATTTGCCTAGGAGTCCTCGATAGATCGCTAAATACGTACATAGAGTGTGTGTGTGTGGGGGGGGGGGGGGGGGGGCAGAAAAAAGAACCAATAGTGTAATGTCCTGAAAAGATATAATGTACACCCACCTATTTTTCTTTTGCTGTTGAAAGGTTTTGTATGACAGGTGTTAATATTGTTTACTTGGCCTCTGAGTTTCCTAGATCTTAATAGGATGGTTTGCATGTAAGGCCCTCCCCCGAGAATGCAGGTGCCATTTCAATCTGGAAATGATTGGAAACAAATGTTATTGGTAGGCCTGATTCATTGACAGAAGCAACTGAGTGACTATCATTATGCTGCTCATGCGTGGGCTTCCCCACTGCAGCACTTACCATCATGCACACATTTGGGAGCAGTCTTTTGTGGGGCTTGTTGCTGGCTGCAAACCCATATGCAAACAGCATGGCCCCATAGTCTCAATCTCATGTGCTGTGTGGCAATTGACTTACTACAGCTGTTGGTTATAGCTCTGTGGGTGCCCTGTAATTGTGTACACAATGACACTGCCTTTGCGATGCCACTGGCGGGCATCTCTGTACTTTCCAGGGCGGCTTGTTTATTTGCATAATTTTGTAAATGTGAAAAACCCATGTCAACCTTTTGACTGTCGACCTGATGCTTGTGTCGACCTTTTGACCCAGCCAACCTTAGGCATGTCTGCCTTTTGTCTGTGTCAACCTAAGGCCTGTCAACCTTCAGTGGTTGACCCAATGTATGTTGACCTTAATTGTGTCGACCTAATGACCGTGTCCCAACAAGCCCTAGTCTAAGTACAGAGTGGAAGTGTAAATAATGCTCTAGTAATACCAGGTGTGTGACAAGGGTGTTCTGTATAAAATGACATACAGGACTACAAATAGACAAAATAAAATGCATAGATTCAATGTCAATCAATCTGCACAGCAGACAAATAATTTAGCAAAGAAATGTGGAATACAGGCAAGACAGACATGAGAATAAGATGAAGTGATGCAGCTAAACTAAATGCCTACATATTCCAATCAAACCAGTTCATTATATCGGGAAACATGAGGAAGACAAGATGTGAACAGATTGGTGGGAAGACTAGGGTGATGTTATGGTGTAAATTACAGTGGATGCTGGAATGGAACAGAGGAAGACATCAAGTAGCAGTAAAGGCCCCCATACACTAGCCGATTTTGGTCAGATTTCAGCCAGATCAGTCGGATCTGGCCGAAATCGGACCAAAATCGGCTAGTTTTGATGTCCCCTCAGATCCGATGCGCGGTCCCATGCGCATCGGATCTGCGTCGGGTGGTCGGACCTGCTGCACGTCCGACCACCCGACTTGGGACCTAGTGGGGCGGCACGGCGGTAGAGGGAGCAGGGGGGGCTGGGGACGCTGCGGGGGACACAGGCGGCATAGAGCCGGGCAGGGGGAGCCGGCGGGAGCTGTCAGTACGGAAAAAAAAAAAAAAGCCCATACAATGAATGGGCGGCCTGTGATTGGCTGAGCGCTCTCTCAGCCAGTCAGCAATTGGCTGAGAGAGCGCTCAGCCAATCACAGGCTGCCCATTCATTGTATAGGCTTTTTTTTTCTAGCACTCACAGCTCCCGGCTCTATGCCGCCTGTGTCCCCCGCAGCGTCCCCAGCCCCCCTGCTCCCACCAGCAGCCCTGCTCTGTAGGCCCCCCCCCCCCCCCCTGCTCCCCGGGTTTTTTACATGTGATAAATCGAGACATACCCTGCACAGCACCTAGGCAGCCATCAGCGGCGCCACTGGTCATTGCAGCAGCCAGGTAGGTAACAATATAAGCAGGGACAATACAGTTATCACACAGGGAAAATATATACGCCGCCAAGCTGCACAACGCCTAGGCAGCCATCAGCAGTGCCACTGGCCATTGCAGCAGCCAGGTAGGTAACAATATAAGCAGGGACAGTATAGTTATCACACTGGGAACATATATACGCCGCCAAGCTGCACAACGCCTAGGCAGCCATCAGCAGCGCCACTGGTCATTGCAGCAGCCAGGTAGGAAACAGTGTGAGTAAGAACAGCACAGATTATAGCAGAGACAGTACAGTTATCACATGGGAGATACAGGGTTACATAAGGCTGAGTGCACAGTGTTCCTAGGCAGCCATTTGCGGCACCATCTTCCTGTAGGGAAGGCCAGAGTGGGGTGGAGAGTCAATGAGGCTGGGGGAGAGTCAATGATGCCAGGGGGGTGCCGCTGCCGCTGTGCGGCCCACAGGTGGGTGGGGGGGTGAGGTGATCCTACTGGCCCCTGGGTTGTGCCGGTGTGATGCAGGTCCTGCCAAAATCCAGGGGTAAAGAGACCTGCGCTTTGTGAGAATAGGGGTGTCGAGGCCTGCGCTTTGTTAGAATAGAGGTGTAGAGACCTACGCTTTGTCAGAATAGGGGTGTAGAGGCCTGCGCTTTGTTAGAATAGGGGTGAAGAGACCTGCGCTTTGTGACAATAGGGGTGTCGAGTCTTGCGCTTTGCTAGAATAGGGGTGTAGAGACATGCACTTTGTGAGAATAGGGGTGTCTAGGCCTGCACGTTGTGTGAATAAGGGTGTTGAGGCTTGCACTTTGTTAGAATAGGGGTGTAAAGACCTGCGCTTTGTTAGAATAGGGGTGTCGAGGCTTGCACTTTGTTAGAATAGGGGTCTAGAGACCTGCGCTTTGTTAGAATAGGGGTGTCGAAGCCTGCGCTTTGTGAGAATAGGGGTGTCGACGCCTGCGCTTTGCTAAAATAAGGGTGTCAAGGCCTGTGCTTTGTGAGAATAGGGGTGTTGAGGCCTGCGCTTTGTTAGAATAGGGGTGTCGAGGCCTACACGTTGTGCGAATAAGGGTGTCAAGGCCTGCGCTTTGTGAGAATAGGGATGTAAAGACCTGCGCTTTGTTAGAATAGGGGTGTCGAGGCCTGCGCTTTGTTAAAATAGGGGTGTCGAGGCCTGCGCTTTGTGACAATATGGGTGTCGAGGCCTGCACTGTGAGAATAGGAGTGTCAAGGCCAGCGCTTTGTGAGGATAGAGGTGTTGAGGCCTGCACTTTGTGAGAATAGGGGTGTCAAGGCCTGCGCTTTGTGAGAATAAGGGTATCGAGGCCTGTGCTTTGTTAGAATAGGGGTGTAGAGACCTGCGCTTTGTTAGAATAGGGGTGTAGAGACCTGCGCTTTGTGAGAATAGGTGTGTCAAGGCTTGCGATTTGTTAGAATAGCGGTGAAGAGGCCTGCGCTTTGTTAGAATAGGGGTGTCGAGGCTTGCGCTTTGTTAGAATATGGGTGTAGAGACCTGCGCTTTTTTAGAATAGGTGTGTTGAGGCCTGCAATTTGTTAGAATAGAGGTGTAGAGACCTGCGTTTTGTTAGAATAGGGGTGAAGAGACCTGCGCTTTGTTAGAATTGGGGTGAAGAGACCAGCGCTTTGTTAGAATAGGGGTGTAAAGACCTGCGCTTTGTTAGAATAGGGGTGTCGAGGCTTGCACTTTGTTAGAATAGGGGTGTAGAGACCTGCGTTTTGTTAGAATAGGGGTGAAGAGACCTGCGCTTTGTTAGAATAGGGGTGAAGAGACCTGCGCTTTGTGACAATAGGGGTGTCGAGGCGTGTGCTTTGTGAGAATAGGGGTGTCGAGGCGTGTGCTTTGTGAGAATAGGGGTGTAGAGACTTGTGCTTTGTTGGAATAGGGGTGAAGAGACCTGTGCTTTGTTAGAATAGGGGTGTAGAGCACTGCGCTTTGTTAGAATAGGGGTGTTGAGGCCTGCACTTTGTGAGAATAGCAGTGTAGAGACCTGCGGTTGTTGGAATAGGGGTGTAGTGACCTGCCCTTTGTTAGAATAGGGGTGTAGAGGCCTGCGCTTTGTTAGAATAGGGTTGTAGAGACCTGCGACCACTATTGGTTGATAGGTCAAAGGTCAACACACCAAAAAGGTTGACATGGGTTTAAAAAAAAAAAAAAAAGTGGTTGACCTAATGCAGGCATGTCCAAACTATGGCCCTCCAGCTGTTGTGAAACTACACATCCCAGCATGCCTTGTCATAGTTTTAGCATTCCCTAATAACAAAACTGTGGCAAGGCATGATGGGACTTGTAGTTTCACAACAGCTGGAGGGCCATAGTTTGGACATGCCTGTCTAATGACTGTCAACCTCTTTACTGCCAACAAGTTGACCCATACCCACCTGCTTAATGTGTCACACTTAAGTACACTGTTTATTTAGAGCTACAGGTGTAAAAATTGGAGCACACAATGCCTGAGGAATGATATACAATGTATGGCATTCCTCAGGCATCTAATGGCATTTTGTACATACTACAAAGCAACATGGCAACGATCCAGTAAGAACCTTTCCTTTTTACGGGTTTGTATTGACATGTTGCTACCGGTTTGCGTAAACCGGTAACCCATGTCACATTGCACCAATTACTGGGTCGAACCGGCAAGAAACCGGCATGAACCCGGTAATTAGGTGTGATGTGAAAGGGGTATAAAAGAGTAGGAAATGATTCTATGGGAGGAGAAAGAAAAAAGAGGACACTTACTAAATACCTTTTGCTTACTATAGTAAAGGAAAACTAAACTTAATAAGGATGTTTAAGAAAAGGATGTTTTACATTTAAATTCAAAATAATAAATCATATTGTTAGATGGAGCAGGAGACCATTTGTGTTGCTTTAACATTTTCTGACCTATTTAAAGTGAATCTGTCAGCACAAACAAATGAATGTTACATCATAAACCACCTGTGTATTATGTTCACCATATGCTCCAGAAAGTATTACTTTTTTCTATTTACTTTACATTGTTACCTTCCCTTTGTTTCTGCTCACAGCTACTTGCTTGCTACTGTGAGAAATTAGCATGAAATAGAGAACATTACACAAATAGTGGGCCGCGGTTACCAACAGGGATTTTGCTTCTGCAGCCTGAAAAATTTGCATTTTAGGGATGGCTCTGAGGCGCAGCTCCCCTTGGGTGTGGTTGGGTTTCCATGGGGTGGCACACTATAATATTTATTTAGCCCAATACATTATTAAATACATTTTGTACTATATTACAGTTTCTAGAATCATTAACACCTTCACCTGTGTAACAACTTTTCACACTTAGCTTTTGCTTCTTTCTTGTTAACTTACTAACACTTTAGCTTCTTACTTGTGTGTTGCCATGGGGTGACTGGCTTTAGCCACCTTTCCTGGGGTTTAATGCTCTGGATTCAAATTTAGTATTCGGAACCCACCAGAGGTGAGGTCACCTAGATGCTGGTTATCCGATAAATATACTTAATATTGCTCAATGTTAGAAAGAAAAGTTTATAATTATTATTATTATTGTAGAGTGTGCCATATTAATTATATAAATGTCACCAAATTAGCAAATATAGTTTAATCATACAAAATGTTTTGATCAGGGTAGTTCCCATCTTGCCCTACACAAAACTTCTATTACTATGAATTGCAAGGTGGTAACTCTGTTGAATGATGACGACATAGGTGACATTCCTATGCAAATATGCATCTTTCAGATATATATATATATATATATTGTGCACGGCCTCAGGCCCCGGCATCTAACTTCGTGGGCATGTGACGTCGCTGTGCAGCTGCGAACGGATGACACTGTGCATAGCATGCACCGGGCCACCCACCTGGGGATGTTGGTGACGCAGCAGGGTAAGGACGTTTGGGGATTTGCTGTATATTAGGCTATGACACAGGAGGACACCAGGGCAATGGAGTTCCAGCTGATTTATCTAATATAGTTTGTGTGGCAGGTGGCACTCACAGGAATGGATGTGGTAGAATAGTGACTAGTTTGTATGGGGGCATTAAGAGTCATTTTTGCAGTGCACTCCACTTGGTCTAGAACCAGCCCTTGTAAACAGGAATCATCTGCTTGTCCTTTCACTTTTACTGGTGGAAGGGCAGATGCCACCAATTGGCTGTCAGCTGTGTGATGGCTAAGTGCCCACGCCTTGCTAGGATAGGCGGCACTGACCTGCAACCACTGATCTGTGGGAAAGACCCTTCACCTCTGCAACAGTAGATGGAGACTGGAGAAAATCACAAATGCCGCGGAGTTGAGACAGCTATTTTTTCATATTCACACCCCCTCCTGATGGTTGTGCCACAGCCTAGCACTCTTCTGCTTGGGTTTCATCTGAAAAAGTGACAACTTTGGCTTGTGCCTGACATAAATTTCTCGATAAGCATTTGCTATCAGTATAAACCTATTGTTTTGATATTGTAAAATCTCCATTTATACTGTAGTTACATTCTATAGGTTGTAAGCTTATGAGCAGGGCCCTCATACCTTTGACTGTCTGTAAATTCAGTGTGTGTATCACTGTCTCGTATTGTAAAGTGCAACGGAATATGCTACACTATGTGAGAAACTGTTAATAAATAAAATAAATAAATACAACTGAAAAACAAAACTTCAGAAGGATCAGCACAATGGCTCACACACACAGCCACAGCAATACACTGAACTCTAATGCCCCCCAGTGGCCAAAGCAAGAATTATACCTCAGCTGTGTCCATTGCAAATGACATCATAGACATTACACAAAGTCTGGTCATTACCCGTTCCAACATTTGACAGTTTGGTCTATAGTTTATGCAATCTTTAGCTCTTTAGCATGATCAGATCTGTAGTTAGACAGCTGAGGTTTGCCTGCCACTGGTCTAAAACACAACATCATAACTTTCTAAACTTATAGAAATTAGTATAAGTGTGTGTGCTGTCTCATTTACCTAATAGCAGCTTTTTGGATGTGTCTGGTAATTGTTTGTGCTGGGATATATTTTACAAACTAAGGGAGTTATTCAGATGTGATCACTGTGCTGCTAATTTGCAATCAGGTATACGCTGCCCAGCCAGAGTGAAAATCTTACCCGTGCAAGCCTGCAAACTGCTTAGCACACTTGCAAAAATGACCTTCATGGGCAATTTGCTGCAAATCCATTTGCAAGACACTCACCATTGAATGATTTTTTTTCAGTGTATGCAGTCTGTGCATAGCCCAGGACTTATTTGGTGGCTGCGATAGAAGTAATCGGATGAGGGCCGGAGCAGATGTCACATGACTTCCCTTTAATCACCCAGGCACGCCTGCGTTTTCCCTGATGCTCCCAGAAAACGTCCAGTTACCACTCCCCAAATGCCAGCTCCTTTCCTGTCAATCAACTTGCGAACGGCCAGTGATTAAAAATTGGGTACTTGTTTCCTAGCACGGCCACAACGATCATGATCGTGGGCATCGTTAGTAAAAATCGGGGGCATCGCATGCACAAAAAAATCGGGTGCGATGGTACCGACGCGATGCCCGCGATTTCCCATAGGGAACAATGTTAAATGCCTCAATTTACCCGCGATGCCCCCGATTTCCCATAGGAAACAATGTTAAATGGCTCAATTTACCCAAATCATCATAGGGAACAATGGTAAATGGGCCAGAAACCCCCAAAAACACCCCTGAACAGTGAAATGTCCCCCCAAAAGTAGTTTACGCCACCCCACGATCAACGCGAACCCGAAGCGTGGCGAGCGCAGCGAGCCCGTGAGGGGCGGCGGTACGCGTCCTCCGACCTTTTCATACCCCCACTATCCACGTCGGCGTGGAGTTGAGAATAGAATAGTGTGGCGAGCGCAGCGAGCCACCGAGCCCGAAGCGTGGCGAGCGCAGCGAGCCCCGTGAGGGGACGCGGATACCTGTGGAGCCCGCGAAGGGACGCGTTTACCTGTGAAGGTATCCGCGTCCCCTCGCCACACTATTCTATTCTCAACTCCACGCCGACGTGGATAGTGGGGGTATGAAAAGGTCGGAGGACGCGTACCGCTGCGCTCGCCACGCTTCGGGTTCGCGTTGATCGTGGGGTGGCGTAAACTACTTTTGGGGGGACATTTCACTGTTCAGGGGTGTTTTGGGGGGTTTCTGGCCCATTTACCATTGTTCCCTATGATTATTTGGTGAAATTGAGGCATTTAACATTGTTTCCTATGGGAAATCGGGGGCATCGCGGGTAAATTGAGGCATTTAACATTGTTTCCTATGGGAAATCGGGGGCATCGCGTCTGGACCATTTAAGCCTTTTTTAGCCGCCTACAACACGACCGACGCGATTTTGACTTTTTTCAATGCATTTCAATAGGAAAATCGGGGGCATCGCGTCGGTCGCGTCGCAGACCACTAAAAATTACACCCGATGCCCGCGATTGTGGCCGTGCTAGGAAACAAGTACCAAAAATTGTGCAGGATTTTATCACAGAGCGGCCTCGCGCATGTGTACCAGGAGCCATACATGTGCATAGTCCATATATAATGGCCTGGCCGGCGAATTTGCAGCAGTGCAATCAGGTCTGAATAACCCCTAAGGGCAATGTATTATCAAATGTAAAAATTATCCCAGGTTTAATCAATACATATACTGGGCAATTTTTCAAATTTAACTAAATATCTCTGCGAACACTTACTGAAAAAAATGTATAGCTTTTCCATATTTATCAATATAGTTACATCTGAGACAGCACTTCCCATATATTATAGAAAACTATGGGCAGTATTCAATGAGAAAAATTCTCCGTGCATGGCGAGAGATTTTTTCTCTTGCCATGCACTCACCCTGTTCCAGAGGGCTCGCTGCCACTCCTGCTCCCACTATTCAATGTGGTTAAGACTCGCCGCCACTCGCGGCGAGTCTTAACCCCTGCAGCGGACGAGCGTCTGCGGCAGGGAGCTGGCAGGGAGCTGGGGGACGGTGGCAGCCAGGGAGATTAAAGTCTCCCTGGCTTCCCCAGAACATATGTGGAGGGGAGGAGGGCTCCCCGGGACCCAGGCAGCACAAGCTGCCCCCCCCCCCCCCCCCTATAGCCAGTGCATATGTAATGATCGGGTGCAGTGAATATATGAATATCTAATGAGCGGCTCGAGAGCTCCGGCCCCCTGCTGGCTGCTCTGTGTAAAAAAAAAAAAAAAATGTAAAGAATATATTTTTTTAAATTAAATATATATTCATATGCTATAAGCACATGAATAAAAATAACATGCCCCTTCACAGAAAAAAAATCCTGTTTTTTTTACACCAAAATTTAAAAAAAAAAACCTTATAGTTCAAAAGTTCACATTCCAATTCTCCATGAAAAGATGGAGAAGTGCTTCACGGAGAGACACGGCAAAAATCACTTAAAAAGACGGCGAAAATATCACATTGAATAGGGTGGTTCACTTTTGGAGAGCAAAATGCTCCTTCCAACGCGAAAATAGCACAAACTCGCCATAAAACAAGGCGAATTTTTCTCATTGAATACTGGCCTATTTAGTGATAACTTCTACTATGACTATACTGATTCCAGGGCAGCTGGGCATGCATTACAATCAGCCTACACATGTGGCAATCAGTCCATAATTGCACATAGTCAAAAATAGGCAGGGGCACCGACAGCTCTGTAGGCCCCAGTAATGAGAGGGGGCATGCCAATGCGAAAGGGTGTGGTCAATTCCCCTCTTATTACTTGAAAGTGTGGACAACACTAGAAGGTGTGACCATTCCCCCCACTTACGTGAAAATAGCATGAGGTTTGTGGTGTGAAGCAGCCACACATTCTGCACGGTGGTGGTGGCGAGGATGGGGGTAGTTTGTGAAAGCTACACAAACCAGAGATATCAATAATATAGTTTGTAAGCTTGCAGCACGGCCCTCTTACCTCCAAGTCTGTCTGTTGTTACCCAGTTTGTTTTATCTCTGTTTACAATTGTAAAGTGCAACGGAATCTGCTGCGCTATATAAGAAACTGTAAATAAATCAATTATATCTCCAGCACAGCTTTAATAAATAGCAAAATTACTTAAATGTGACATAATTCTAGGATAAATAGCATTACATGCTTAAATAAATTGTCCTCACATGGGAGCATTTATCAAAGCATAAAAGATACAACAAGGAGAGAAAAAAAGCATTAACCAACTCAACTCCTAACTGGCATGTTTCAAACACAGCCTATAATATTAGAGTTATAAACCACTAACCAATCCAAATCCTGTCTTCATGCTTTGTTAAATAACCCATAGTGTCCAAACACCCCTTGTGTTAATTAAAAATATCTGTGATCAGTATATAAAACTCTCACTGAAGAAAATACGATATAAGTAGCAAATGACTATTTAAATGTGCCACGAACTAAGGAGCTGATTCAGACCTATTCGTTTGGTTCTAAATTTTGCCCCTTCCCCAATATTCGGGGTCTTCGCATGCGCAAACCTGGGGAGGGAACGGCTTCATTGAGTTTCACACTCACCCACCCATTCACTCCAGGTAGGGAGGGGCGGCAGCGGGGGAATGTCTCTATAAAAATGCTGGGCGTTCCCCTGAGAACGCAGGCACAGCGATGCCTGCTGGAGGCGGGCAGCTCACATCACATGACATCAGCACCTGCCCCCTTTTCAGCGATCAGCGGCCAGTATAAAACTTAGTTAATCAAACATCAAATATTTTCTCTTGCATTCAGCTGCATGCGAGATGATTAGTGCGTACACAAGCCCTCGCACACTAGCGAGGGGATTCTGGTGCTGGGGGTGGGTCAGGCAATCGGCCAGGTGGCAGGCGGCGTTTACCTATTCGCTAGGCTGCGAATATACAGAGCCTAGCGAAAAAGGTCTGAGTCAGGCCTTAAAGGTGTATACACACGGTGCGATTTGAGCTTCAGTTTTTGAAATCGGAAGAAAGGTTAGCACAAATCGCACAGTGCGCATACAGCTTGCGATGCCGGTGCGTGCTCCTTTGGGATTGCCAACGCAATTAAATAAAGTTTTGTAAGCAAGCTAATACTGACAATATTGTGTACAGTCTAGTGTAATAGTACAGCTAAAATTGTTTAGTGTTAAAATATCAAGAAATATAGTTATGGTTCTAGGCTTCCTTTGGTTTGATTGTTTGGTTCAAGGGATATTGCATAGCCAAAATTGTACATAGCCAAAATCACACCGTGTGTATGCACCTTTTGTTTTAAAAGTCACATGTTATATTGAAGTCATCTCATTTGCAAGATCATAGCCACATCATTATTATTCAAATAATAGGTTTGGCTTTCAGTGTACAGAAATGATGTTACTAAGAGACAATAGAGTCTGATTGAAGAACAGCAGGGGGCAATTAGTAGAGAATTACACTACAGTAGGGTGTTACCTTAGCTTGTTGTGGGACAGTATTGATTACATTAAATATGGATGGAACTTTATTGAATGCAGGAGACAATACTTTATTTACACATCTGATAAAAACAGTTACTAGGTACACTGTGATTTTCTGATTTTTACATGATATAGCGCTGACTAACTTTTATGCACAGTTATATTTTTAGCTATGTTCACATATGGTAGTTTTTCATTAATAAACAATAAACAAGTAATCAGGAAGTTTGTTTCTGCTAAGTGTTACTGATTCCATTCCAGTGGCGTAAGTTCGTCGCAGTTGCCCGGAGGCAAGATAAAAATTGGTGCCCCCCCCCAACACACACACATCTTATATAAATATATGTATGCATGTTATGGATATTATGTTTAGAATAAAGAGAGTGTGACATTTATGGTCCTGCTGGGAGGAGGAGACAGACACAGAAGCAATATCGATGGCTTTCAATTAACTTATTCAAACTCACAGGGGAGGAGAGGTGCTCCCTTGGGAGCAGGAGCCAGGCGGCAGATGACTCCATTGCCTCCCAGAGTTCTGCCTCTGTTCCATTCTCATAAGGTCCATGTTTTTGTTGATATTACAGTTTATTTGCATTCAATAAAAAAAACTTTATGTTTCAAAAAAATAAAAAACTTAAAAAATAAAGTACACTCCTATAAAACATAATTTGAAAATTCACCTCTTCAGGCAAGCCTATCATATTCCCGAACCCCCACATAACCTCCAGTAGCTTTCATATCTAATTGCATCCCATCATGACTGTCATGCAATCTGGTAGGAAATAAGAAGGTGTGCCAGTGCTGGCTGTACCAAAAATTAGACAACACTGTTTTCTAAAAAAGGATGTACACAATTTTATTAAAAATCAATTACTGGATGAATCGTTAGACATTAAAAAGTATATGTGTACAAATTTAAAATAATATCACAGGGATACTTTGCGTGATGTAGAATTATGAAAGTTTTCCAATAAACAAGGCTGACGAAATGTATTGGATAGGCTCCTCTTGGATAGGAACTTCCTCTATATACTGGAGTAATTAGGGATCATGCAGGTATAGTGGCGTAACTAGATACATGTGGGCCCCATAGCAAAAATTTGTAAGGGCCCCTATTTATCACCTAATGCCATAGTTGCCTACCCTCCTGCATTCTGCAGGAGACTCCCTGAAATAGCAGCAATCTCCCTCTGTCCCTCATTAGTCTATCAATCTCCCTCATTTCACCTAGCCCACATTACAATGTTACATTTTTTGGGGGGAAAAAGAAAGAGAGACAGATACATTTACATTGAATCATCTGCCCCATTTCCCAGCACTTTACCAAGTATATTAATTCTTACAAACTGCTTTGGGGCTCATCTACATTTGGATATGTCATTTTAAATTACACACCCACGCTTCTAGGTGCCACCTTCACAATATATTCACAATCTCTCCATATATGAAACTAGACACGCCCTTTAGGGCAGAGCTTGACACGCCCCCTCAATGGGGCGCTTTGCAAAATTCTATTACTAAGTATAATCTCCCTGAAACTAGTTTTCAAAAGTAGGCAATTATGCCTAATGCTGAAAAAATATATACTGCACATGATACTTTGACATGCAAAGTGGGCCCCCTTTTAGCTCTGGGCCCCATAGCAGCTGCACCCCCTGCACCTATGGTAGTTACGCCCTTGTGCAGGTATCCCAGAAGGGATACCTGCATGATCCCTAATTACTTCAGTATATAGAGGAAGATCATCTAATGGGAAGCTTGAGCCCTTAAAATTATAGGGCAACCTAGGACTACTGCAAGCTTCCCATTAGATGATCTTCCTCTATATACTGGAGTAATAAGGGATCATGCAGGTATCCATTCTGGGATACCTGCATGATCCCTAATTACTCCAGTATATAGAGGAAGATCCTATCCACGAGGAGCCTATCCAATACATTTCGTCAGCCTTGTTTATTGGAAAAGTTCCATAATTCAATTGTGATAATTCAATTGTCATAATAAAATTGTGTACATCCTTTTTTAGAGAACCGCGTTGTCTAATTATTGGTACAGTCAGCGCTGGCACAACTTCTTATTTCATATCTTTTTAGGGCCTGACAACCCTGTGCCAGCAGCTGTTGATTGCGCACCACACATCACCTGTATATTGTTTCTCTATGCAATCTGGTAGGATTGCCATGCTATGGAATCCTATCCTTATGTATCCCTCCATTTATTCCTATAGATTGTAAGCTTGCGAGCAGGGCCCTCCTACCTCCATGTTAGTTTGTGACTACCCAGTTTTATTTTATCACTGTTTCCAATTGTAAAGCAGAATGGAATACACACATATTCTGCAGTGCTTTACAGAGAATATTTGGGCATTCACATCAGTCCCTGACTGATTGTAAGCTCCAGTGGAGTTTACAATCTACCTTTCCTACCACATGTACACGCATACAGATACACACTAGGGTTAACTCGCGTTGGGAAGCAATTCACATACCAGTATATTTCTGGATAGTGGGAGGAAACTGGAGTACCCATAGGAAACCCATGCAAGCACTAGGAGAATATACGAACTCCACACTGTTATAGCCATTATAGGAATCAAACCCATGACCTCATTGCTGTGTGGCAGTAATGCTAACCATTGCATGTCTGATCTGGTGTACGCTTGGTTATGTTTTTTGTGCAAGCATGGGGAAGGTCAACTCTGCACTAATCCCACAGTGAGTGTCTAGCTGAGACGTGGACAATTTTTTGCTCTCCAGCTATTTTAAAACTAAGCATGTCTAACACATTTTTAGCATTCCCTAATAGCAAAACTGTGGCATGGCATGCTGGGAATTGTAGTTACACAACAACTGCTCTAGATAATGGTATAAAACAGGCATGTCCAAACTGTGGCCCTACAGCTGTTATTTATTTATTAACCGTTTCTTATATAGCCCATACATATTCCACAGCGCTTTACAGAGTATAGTTGAACATTCACGTCAGTCCCTGCCCCAGTGGAGCTTACAATCAATATTCCTTACCACATGTACATGCGCACACAGACATTCTAGGGTTCATTTTGTTTAAAGCCAATTGACCTACCAGCATATTTTTGGATTGTGGGAGGAAACCGGAGCATCCGGAGTAAACCCACTCAAACACAGGGAGAATATACAAACTGCCATGGGGGGTATCGAACCCATGACCTCAGCACTGTGAGGCAGTAATGCTAACCATTACACCATCAGTGATGCCTGTTGTGAAACTACACATCCCAGCATGCCTGGTCATAGTTTTAGCATTCCATAATAGCAAAACTGTGGCAAGGCATGATGGGACTTGTAGTTTCACAACAGCTGGAGGGTCATAGTTTGGACATGCCTGGTATAAGGGGACTTGTTCTATCACATCTATTACAAGTTGCCTATCTATTGATTGCTGTAGTTCTAATGCCAAACAGATTAAATCTATATTATACTCTTTGTAAATGAGTATGCTAACTTGGCAGCTCTGTTCTATAATACATTCCTAGGAAATACATATGCCTTTATCCTCTCCTATTGGAGATTCTAATTAAAGATGAAATATATAGGTGTCTATTTTCCTTAGAACATATGTATTTAGAAGTTCTTTGGTACCTGGCTACTATACTCTCATACCTGCTCTAAAGATAAAACGTAGGTCTTGTTTTCAATGAACAACTATAATTGACAATATTGACTATCATTAGGTTTACATCATGAAACCTGAAAACAATGTATTCTGATTTTATCTAGCATGACTAATAGATATTTGCCAAAGTTAATACTGATGACTACCATAAACTGTTATGTCTTCAGTCTTTTATTTCACACTTTGTATAAATTGTTGTGTGTTATAACTTTGACTCATCAATAAAAACTTATTGAAAAGAATAAATGTATTTTATGCTGATAGATACTTACATTACCATACTTTACTATTCTACAAACAAGGCGTGGAAGTCCTCTGGACACCTCTATTGTCTATTGAAGACATTTTCCCTTGATTTACATGACAACCAGCAGGTGTGTCTCCTCCCTACTGGACATAAATACAGGGCCCAGAAGACCCACAATAACAATCTATCACTGGAAGCTGCAAAGAGAAGAGCTAAGACTGAGGTAAGTCAGTATACAGCAACTATATCTATACTGTTCAACCCACATATGGTATTTTACATTTACTAGCTACAATGACACTAAGCCATAACTCTCACCTTATGTGAAGGAAGCCATGAAAACAGTTTCAAGGCCAGGGAACTAGTATGGAAAGTTGTGAAATGTAAATGTGATTGTTTTATTGCAGATACGTGTAAACTACAGTATGTTACAACGCCGTGCTGCTGGATTTAGAGAAGGAATGCCACCTTCATTCACCCAATCTCCAAGACACAGTCCACAACAAGGCTGGTGTCCTCCATCTCCTAGACATATTTCACAACAAACCTGGAGCCCACAACCCCAACAATGGCATGTCGGGAATGGTCCACACTTTCAGAGCAACAGGAGCCCTCATTACAATCCATACCACAGCCCCAGTGCATACCATCGCTCACCGCACCAATGGTCCCCTAATAGATGGGAACCATTCCCTAATTACCAGCACAGCTGGGGGTCATCTCCAAGAACCGCCTCATTTTCTCTTCATAAGCACAGCCCAGAGAACAAGTACAGCAAAAGGACGGGTGGAATTGCACAAGTAAGATTCAAACATAATATTTATATTTTCTGTTCTTCCTACAGTAGATATTTTAGCAATGCCATAACATATTTGAGATTAAAGAAACACTGGTTACAGTGCATGTTGAAGCAACTTTCAGAAATTCATTTTAGTGTTCAGCCAACACCATTGCAGCACCTGTATACTATTTACGACAGGTAGCAACAAGTTAATAAATGCAGACATGCAATTTATCATGAAAATTATGGGTAGACTTTTGGTAAATTTTTGAATGTGATTGTATTAGTCACATACATTATGCTGCAGTATTGTAACATGTGTGACCAGTGTTTAGTGCTGTGTTGTTTATGTTAAATTTATAGAGGAATACCATATCCCAATGCTTCCCAAACTGTGTGCCTAGGCACCCTGGGGTGCCTCAGGACACTTGCAGGGGTGCCTTGGGTTGGTGGACCAAGATCAATTCATATTATTTATGGTCAATGTACCAGGCAAAACCATTGCTTGTGGCTGCCAATCATAACATATGTGGACAAACAGAAGCAAATCCTGTCCCTCACCAGATAACTGTGACATATAAACACAATGAACTTAATTTAATATTTTTTTTCTGAATTTCTTGATAAGAAGCATTTGGCCTAGGGGTGCCTTGAAAACATTTTGATGCTCTAGGGCGCCGTGATTCAAAAAAGTTTGGGAACTACTGCCATATCCATTAATTAGATGTAAATGTCTTGGGAGTGAGTTTGATTTAGGGGAGCAGGACCATATTACAAAACAGGGTGTGACTGATTATTTACATAGAGCAGTGTTGCTCGGATTTGTCCCTCAGGGAACATACAAACATAGAAATTGTTGGCAGATAAGAACTAACAGGAAATCGGACATCATGTTATGTTAATAAAACAGAACAATGATTGTTCATATTTCACAATTTACTCATATACGTCAGTGTTCCACGTGGACTGCATTGTATATAACTACGTAATTGTATTATATATCCTTACGATGCTTCATCATTGTGCATCATTACTGCATTATTTAAGGCAGAACGCTTGCCTCTTATTCTGTATACATGTAACACGATTCACTACCATAGTAAGTAGCCTTTGAAGTTGGGTTAAATGTTATAGCCTCCGAGTTCCAGAGGTGCAGGACTTTTTGGACTGAAAATGGTTAAAGCAGCAATCATTCACAAGGCAAACCCAGGTTGGATATGAATTATAAA
This sequence comes from Crinia signifera, assembly GCF_055691185.1. Taxonomy (NCBI): domain Eukaryota; kingdom Metazoa; phylum Chordata; class Amphibia; order Anura; family Myobatrachidae; genus Crinia; species Crinia signifera. Next base: position 130,167,118 of record NC_139222.1, on the reverse strand, counting down.
TAATTGCTGCTTTTAAAAAAAAAAAAAAGGGCATACTTTCACAAAAATCCCACGCCTCTCGCACTCGGAGGCTATTACATTAGGGGTGAATTTACTAAGATGGGAGTTCTATTGAAGATGGGATGTTGCCCATAGCAATCTATACGATTATATCTATTATTTTCTAGAAGCTGCTAATTAAGTAAAATCTGATTGGTTGCGATGGGTAACATCCCATCTTCAATAGAACTCCCATCTTAGTAAATTTACCTCTTTGCACGTTGTGTCTAATCATTGGGTAATTTATATATTTAGTGATGCTGTCAATTGAGAACTTTCTAAAGCTCCCATTCTTCTGTTACAGGTTCATTTCAAGCACAGGAAAGAAAATCCCAAAGATATCAGTAACTATTACAGGCCGTCCATGGTGGAGGACCCGTGGGCAGAACTATTGGCTAAGGTCCCTGGGGCAACAGTGCCTACTGCTAACATATAATAAACTTCACTTCCTCTTGTATGAATCAGTCACTTGCAAGGACCACTGGACCTGGAAAAGGAAAACTTTTTTTTTTAAGTTAAGTTTCAAGTATAAAAAGTCTCCTCATGAACAGCATTGCTTGCACGATTTTCTCAGTAATGAAGGGCACTAGTGATAAAAAAGGATAACTTATTAATAACATGCACATAATGATGATAATATGTAACGCTTTCTCTTGGCACCAACCATGCCACTGACAACTTTTTAAAATAGAACATAGCTTAACATGCAAACCTCCCCTAGTACTAATAGATAAACATCTTCCCTTATGTGCATGGCAGCAAGTGCCAACATGTACAAAAATAAATGAAAGTCTGACCTGTGTAATCCACCGTGTCTCCAGAAAAGTCATATGAGTAGCACACAGGGCAATGTTTTCTCATTATGGGAACCTGGGCTGATTTAATCACCTGATAGATATTTAGTTTACCTTATATAGTTCAGCCCAGGTAACCACAATAGGATGAATAATACCCCTTTTTAGACCACAGTTCTGGGTCACACTTGTGACTTCATACATGGGTCCAACCAGACATGTGCCGAACCGGCACTTTAAGCGTTCTCCAAGAGTCTTCATATGCTGTGAACGGGTCCTGTGTTGCACCAATCCAGCTTACCTCTTTGCACTGCACCGGGTTGAACCCATGTTCAACACTGATTGCTCTCCCGGGTTGAAATGTTGGGTCACTGTAGAAGTCTTCCAGGAGTTATATTAACAGGACCATTTCTGACTGCACAAAAACCCAGGTTGCTGCACGTTTACCTGCAATAAAGCGGGTTATTGTTGACTGGCTGAAAGTGGTAATAATTCATAAATGTAGGAACCGAAATACTTCAAAGACATGAAAAGATTGATCTCTATATTTATAAATCAAGCTGGTAACATACAATATTTTGTCTCAAGGTCTGGTTACTTTGTAAAGGACACTATTGTGAAATATAGGATTTGGGAATTCTGTTTTTAAAATCTTAATAAATTGTTATTGGTGCAAATACAAATTGTGGATTGACACCTATGTTATATACGCTATATTACTTATTTATGGTTTAGGGTGTTTTTTGAGGTTGGCTATACTTCTTGTGTTTTTTTTCCATTACATTAATGAACAATTTGTTTATCCTACCTAACAACTGGTCTACTTTGTACGGCAAAAGTTTAGGCAACTTTTGGGACCAACAATTCTACAGCAGCTAAATTGCTGCTGTTTACCTACTTCTGGTCTAGAATACAAGCACAGTGGTTGAAGTCTTGCTAAAATAAGAAAAAAAAATTGTTAGGGACCATACAATTTGGATCGTTATGGTTGGATGGAATTTGTATGGTCCCTTCTTGAGAGGGAGTAGATACCCCAATGGATGGAGACTGTGCTACAGACCACCAAGCAGCTGGGTGTGGGGTACACTACAATACCCAAGTAAGGTGTCACCCAGTGCTTATCTCCACCTATATGTAAAATAATCAACGTAACTCAATAGTATCACAATAATAAATATTTTATTATAGTAAAATTGTATAACAAGTGCATCTAATTAATACAAACTAAAATTTGGTGCTTACACATGGTATTGGGTGAGTCTACAAATTCCATAATACCGGTATACATACATAATGTTAAAATGAGATGAGATGACACAAGACAAAACATATAAAAAATTATTCCCCCAAAAATAGTCCTGATTAAAAAAATAATCCAATGATTATATAAAGTCCTTGGTGTGTATGGGGCATGTCATTATCTTTCTCCTAAACGTGCAGGGGGTCTGCTGGCAGACTTCCCATCGGCGCTGTGTATGCGCAAAACAGTGTTGGCAGGATCAGTTTGTCCACATTCATCAACTAGTTTCGCCTTGATCGGCCTCCTCAGGATGCTATAAAAACAAATAAACACGCACTGTTATAAAACAGATTTAAAGTGATGATGCATCAATATTTCAAGGGCTATGTAACTGTGCAAAAAAGGCAGGCAGATATTATCATCACCTTACCATTAAATTTATATATATAAGTATTGATGTGGGAAAAAAAAAAAATATTATACATATATAAATATATATATAAATATATATATATATATATATATATATATATATGTGGGTATGGTAAAAGGTGTATGGATCATTGGATAGACAGCAACTAGGTCAACAAGCATTAGGTTGCCACCACTAATCGACATAACTGAAGGTCGACATGCAGGAGGGTCAAAATGGGTTAGGTTGACAGAGTGATTAGGTCGACCCAAGCACTAGGTCGACATGTTCTGAATGTTGACACCGTCGGCATGGACACTAAAACTTAGTGCTGCGCTCGCCACGCTTCAGGCTCAGTGGCTCGCCACACTTTATAAATTTAACTCAACGCCCACGTGGATACCGGGGGTATGATTGTGTTAGTGGGTGAAATGGGTGTTAATAGTGTGTGTGTAGTAAATTATAGAACGTTTAGAGAAAGGTTTGTCAGTCGCACAGAGGTAGATTTATTGTAACAAACGGGTGGACCCTCATAGCATAATTGATTAATTGAATATATGTAAATGCGAGGGTGTGCTACCAGAGGCACAGACAGGATATTTTAAGGAGGACAGAAAAGAGTGCCTTTTCTTGGTGCACCTAGAGAAATAATACTTAGTAAAACATCACTTTTATTGAGTTCATTAAAATAGTTGCGAAGATATAAAAAGGACTGGACAACACATAAGACAACAAATAGTGATTTTTAAAAAGGATAAGAATCCTCACCTAGCGGGACCCCACTACCCGTTATCACCGTTATTATTTATAATAGATATAGTGTGGCACGGAAGACTTGTTTATATTACCAAAGTCATGTAATGTGGATAAGTCAGGTTTGTAACTTTATCATATACAATGTATCACAATAGTCCTGAGGCTCACTTAGTGCAGCCACCAGCACGCGCTTGAACACGGATGTGATGCCGTTTCAGCGCTGCTGTTAGGCTTGCTGGAGCCAGTAGTTCCACAACCTGCGTTCCAACCGCAGAGCTGAGTCTGAGGTGTGCCTGTGTGCACTCCCTCGCTCATGTGGATCTAGAACAGGCAGGGACACACACGGCTCTGGCGCCAGAGACCGTGTCAGTGTACTGATTGGGGACCGTGTCCAACGGAAACCCCAATGTAGCCAACAACAAATATATATACAGTTTGTAAGTGGGGAGGGGAAAGTGGGGTATTAGACACACTAGGTGTGTAGTTAGTCGAGCGTACGCTTTCGCAAAAAAGCTTCCTCAGGGTCCTGAGGAAGCTTTTTTGCGAAAGCGTACGCTCGACTAACTACACACCTAGTGTGTCTAATACCCCACTTTCCCCTCCCCACTTACAAACTGTATATATATTTGTTGTTGGCTACATTGGGGTTTCCGTTGGACACGGTCCCCAATCAGTACACTGACACGGTCTCTGGCGCCAGAGCCGTGTGTGTCCCTGCCTGTTCTAGATCCACATGAGCGAGGGAGTGCACACAGGCACACCTCAGACTCAGCTCTGCGGTTGGAACGCAGGTTGTGGAACTACTGGCTCCAGCAAGCCTAACAGCAGCGCTGAAACGGCATCACATCCGTGTTCAAGCGCGTGCTGGTGGCTGCACTAAGTGAGCCTCAGGACTATTGTGATACATTGTATATGATAAAGTTACAAACCTGACTTATCCACATTACATGACTTTGGTAATATAAACAAGTCTTCCGTGCCACACTATATCTATTATAAATAATAACGGTGATAACGGGTAGTGGGGTCCCGCTAGGTGAGGATTCTTATCCTTTTTAAAAATCACTATTTGTTGTCTTATGTGTTGTCCAGTCCTTTTTATATCTTCGCAACTATTTTAAATGAACTCAATAAAAGTGATGTTTTACTAAGTATTATTTCTCTAGGTGCACCAAGAAAAGGCACTCTTTTCTGTAGTAAATTATACTTGAACACAAAGTGAAAAGTCAATGAACACCTGCGCTAGAGCAGCCTATGGAGAGTTCAAACTGAAGAATGGTGACCCAAACACCATCAATTAGGTAAAGAACAACAAGAGGTAGATTGTCCCCTCTGCTGGCGCTCTGATAGGATGGTACCTCCCTTGAAATTGAGGTACGATTCTCTTCTCCTAAATTTATACGACAGCTACGGTATATATATAAATACCATACATCCCTTTGAATACAGCAACGTTCCTCTTCTCCACCTCTGAAATAGTATACTTCTGTATCGCCAATTTGGGTACCCCTGGGAATTCCGCTCCGATAATTATACGAGCTGGCAGGTGGAAGAAGGTGTAAATTAAATTAGGACGCGTCACTGCCCACTCGCTGTTCGCTGTTCCTCGCTGCCCACCCAGCTGCACAGTTTCGTGGCCAGAAGTGGGTTTTTACAACTTGTAAAAACCCACTTCAGGCCAATCCACTCAGCCACGAAACTGTGCAGCTGGGTGGGCATTGAGGAACAGCGAAAAACCCACTTCTGGCCAATCCACTCAGCCACGAAACTGTGCAGCTGGGTGGGCAGCGAGGAACAGCAAACAGCGAGTGGGCAGTGACGCGTCCTAATTTACGTTGCTGTATTCAAAGGGATGTATGGTATTTATATATATACCGTAGCTGTCGTAAAAATTTGGGAGAAGAGGATCGTACCTCAATTTCAAGGGAGGTACCATCCTATCAGAGCGCCAGCAGAGGGGACAATCTACCTCTTGTTGTTTTTTAGTAAATTATACTTACCTAATATCCATCACGATCCCCACAGCGATGTCCCCGGCACCAGCATTCCCCTCCTCCATGACACCCCGGCGGCAGAGTTCCCCTCCTCCGGCAGCCTCCTCCATGACAACCCAGCGGCAGCAATGTACGCAATTAGCGTAGTGCCGCTAGGGGAGCAGGGAAACCAAGTGATGCTCCCCCAGCGGCAGTACGCTGAATTACGAACATTGCTGCCGCCGGGGAGTGACGAGTGACTGCCGGAGTAGAGGAACGCTGCCGCCGGGGTGTCATGGAGGAGGCTGTCGGAGGAGGGGAACCCTGCCGCCGTGGTGTCATGGAGGAGGGGAACGCTGGCGCCAGGGGCATTAGGACATTAGGTAAGTGTAATGCACTACTCACATATTATCAGGGCGCCCGGCTAGGCTATGCTGACAACGTAGCCTAAGGTACGTTGTCAGCATAGCGTAGCCAGGCGCCCTGCTAATACACAAGTACCGAAGCATCCTTCCTGCTGAGTTCCTTCGTAAACTGTGCACAAGCATACATAACAGTACTTAAGGCAAAGGGTGGTCACATCAAATATTGATTTGTTTTAGATTTCTCTTCTGGTTTATTCACTTTGCATTTTATTAATTGATAAAAACCTATAAACATTTCTATTTTTGAAATCATAATTTACAGCATTTTTTCTACACCTGCCTAACGCTTCTGCACTGTAGTGTATATATATATATATAAGTTAAGGGGTAAGCTTGTCAACGTTTCAGGGTCTGAACCCTTTTATCAAGACTTTTTTGCAGATATATAATCAGAATTAGCAAACCAAAGCGCAGTCTTTAAATTGTATAAGCAAATCCGTCCTCTTTTTTTTCCTTGTGTAGTGCTGCTCTCCTCAATGGACCCACCACAGGCACAGTATAGCAGCTTTGAAAACAAGAAGAGGAGGAGCACAAATGAGTAGTATTACAAAACTAAATTTTACAGAAGTAAAAGCTCATATAAATCAAATTTTCCAATAATCAGCTTGCTAGTGCTTGCAAATAAGTGTTTAATATATGCCGCAGATGTAGTCAGTCTCCGGTTCACGGCATCAGCAGTGGAACAGACTCAGATAGAGTCAAACGGCACCAATGCGTTTCATCAGCGCTTCGGACTTTGTCAGGGAGGCTTTAGCCTTCCAAAGCCTCTGACCCCTGAAGAAGTTCGAAGCTGTGATGAAACATCCATTTGGGCAGATCATGTCGCCTATATTGCTCAGCATGTACTGCTGATATGTGAGCTTCCGCAGTCATATGCAGCATGAAGTCAAACCTGATATCACTAGAATCCTAATACCTGCTAATGACGGACGGAATAGTGATCATTAATTAACATTGTGTCAGTGTATACCAGCAATCCCCGCTGATGGCGATTCGTTCCGATGTCGTAATGAATTCCTGTACCTCAAATGTATACCCAGATTTAGAATAATTAGATCAGGCCGGAGGGCACCCATAAAGGAGGGTCTGACCGAGGCATTTATTTCCCTAAGAACAAATTCTTCATAGATTTTCTTAAAATACTAAATGCACACTGCAACAGTGAGTTGTATATTTTGCATTTTGGTTTTTGCTTAAGTAAATATATTTTTTGTTCAAATAGAATATCCTATGTTTCTGTAATCAATCATATTTCTTTTAGATTGATCATAAAAAGGAGAGTAGTAATGAACAGATATGTTCATTACTACTCTCCTTTCTATAATAAATCTAAAAGAAACTGGTAATGTTATTCTAAAATATTTGTAAGCAGGCAACAACTTGTAAGATCATGCTCGGCACGGTCATCTTAATTATAGATATTAGTTTTATGGTATATTTTGTTTTTCTATTAAAGCCAGTTTTTCAGTTTATTATATGCGTAGTTTGTGGCATTTTTAACTAAGTTTTATGTTTAGAAATTAGATGTAATTGTATTATGCTTAATGAATCTGATACAGCTTTCACATCACAAAATGCAGGGTCGCTCTGGGACTTTGAAACGGTTCAGTTCCAGAGCGACCCTGCATTTTGCTCTCTTCAGACCATTTTAGCGACCCATCGATATTGCCGGGTTGTGGACATCATGCGGGGACGGAGCGTCACCGGGGGCAGCGGAGGAGGTAGTGCTTGGAGCAGACACCTCCATCAGTGTGAACAGGAACGTGGCCATGTGTAGCGAGGGCGCAGATTCTTGAATCCACTGCTGGAGGATGGTCTTTTTGGCTTCTGTAGATATAAGTATGATACGTTTTTTGGTCTAGTTTTGGGATTGCAGTCTGATCTGCTAACTATCTAAACAGTGCTCAAGATATAGTGCAGATAAAATACAACTTCAAAGAGAAGGGGCATAGTTGTGCAGTTCAGTCCAGAAGGTTTGGACATGGCTGCAGCTCCAGAGACAGTGTAAAAGATATGCCTCTGGTGTATGGCATTTAGGGCAGTTCTCTATCACAAATGCCCATGAACTGACATTGTCTTGGGGAGAAATAGGCTTGATAAAAGACTTTATACAACATCTCCTGATAGTGGCTGGGATAAGTTTAATGCTGGGTACACACCAAAACGATTTGGATTGGATGCAAAACGTGCAATCCGATTTGCATACGATCCGATCCCATCTGTATTCAGATGAATGGATCTTATACAGATCCTACCTGCAGCAGGTAGGATCGGAATCGGATCCAACCAAACGATTTTGACCCAATCTGCATCCAATCAGTCTGAATTGGGTCCAGATTGATGGGATTGTGCCCAAATCGTTTTGGTGTGTAGACTGAGCAGAAGTGTATTTAGTAGAATATCAGGGGTAAGGGTTGGAACCTGTACAGTCCATTAAGTTAATTTGGGATGATCAGTTTCTGGGTCTAGTTCTGTGCAAGTATAAGCATATATAACGGATATGGAGTGAGTTAGTACAAATAATAGAGTCGAGATAGTAAAGATTGTATATAATGTGTTGCCTAAAAATAAGCAAACGTTTGATGCGGAAGTAGATTACAGTATAACTTGTTGTGGCCTCGTCAAAGGTGAGTGGAGGGGGTACGGTCATTAGGTCTACAAGCATTGGGTCGACATGGGTGTAGGTCGACATTGGGTGTAGGTCGACATGTCATTAGGTCGACACAGACATTAGGTCATCATGGGGTTTTTCATTGTGTTTTGTGCCGACATGGGCCGACAGGCAGTATTTCATGCCCTACCATCCACTAGGGCAAGGTGAGAGAATAAAACAGTGTGCCGAGCGTAGCAAGGCAAGGCACTGTGCCCTCGTATGGCTAGCGCTGCAAGCCATGCGAGAGGACACAGTGCTACGTTTCAGTGTCAACATTCGGGTCAAAAAACCTCATGTCGACATTTTGACTGTCAACCTTGCCCATGTCGACCTAATGCTTGTGTCGACCTACACCCATGTCGACCTTTATGCATGTCGACCTAACTGCTGGAGACCTAATGATCCATAACCGAGTGGAGTATGTGAGGAATTCAATAAGTCCCTTAGGCAAAGGATTCCAGAGCAGCGACAAATAGTGAAAGTTGACGTGGCTTTACCCTCTTGAAATACAGAATGACCTACAAATGAGAGAGCTAGGCAATAAAAAGTATTGCATTTTGAGGGACTTTCTAGCCCGTCTCCAGGAATAAACAGTTGAGGATAAAAGGGGGTTATCAAAATGAGGTGATTTTAATGGAGAAGGATGTGCATGCAGTAAGTAACAGAGAGAGAGGGGGGAGAATAGCTGTGATTCAAGAGCTACATATGTGAATATATTGGTTTAAACATTTCTATAAGAAAACAGTAAAGCACTTCACTCTAATGCCCCCCAGTGGCCTTAGCAAGAATTATATATCAGACGTGCACATACCAAACATTTACCAGAAGCATTTGCAGTCATTTCATCCCAACTCATCTGCTTTGGCAATCAGTTACTCTTGACCTAAAATACAAGCACAAATGTTAACAAAAAATAATTATATATTATAATTTATATATATATATATATATATATATATATATATATATATATATATATATATAGTGTTTGAATTGTAATTCCTGTCTCTCTTAGCTTTATAATTCATACACAATGAATTTTAAACATAAAACATTTATTAAAAGAAAATATAAAAAACAAACACACTTTTTCCATGTCCAGAGGTGAAATTTTCACAAGATTAAGGATGAAACACAAACCCCCGGGTCGAATATATGTGGCTGTAGAGCAAAGTACGGATATAAGGTCGGTCCTGTAGTGGCAGGGTTTACAGCATTCCTCGCACAGCCGCGCCAAGCTCGATGGACCCGTGAGCCAGGCAAGATGGCGCTGGCTCTCCCCGTTCGGGCCGCAGCAGCGAGTCTCAGCAAAGACCGCTAGCTGCTTCGCCGCTAATACACTCCAGGGACAGCACCAGCGCGTGTCCCCCCAGCCCACTTTACCATTTGGGAGCAAGATGTTACACTCTGTGCAGGGCAGCCGACCGCGGGCGACAAGAACGTCCGGGAGCCGGAGCAGCATTAGGCCGCATCAGGTGTTGTCACCGGAGCGGCAGACAAAGACCGCACCAGCGTTCTAGCAGGGGCACCAGGTGGTCAGGTAGGTGTCCAGTCGCTAGTACCAGGTTTAGAGCCGTCTGGTAATGTAGAAAGGATATTATACAGGATGGGATACGGGAGCTCCAGAAAACCGCTGCCGGCACCTAGCTCGTTCAAGTCACGCCCCCCCCCCCCCCCAAGTCCCTTAGTTTTTAAAGTAAACTGAGATTTTCAGTGGTGAAAAGTGTAAGAGGAATAAGTTGCCTAAGAGAAATACAGTGAAATGCAGATTGGAGGTCATACATACAAGGGTGATTCAAAGTACACCCTTTTGTTTCAAAAACTGTGCAGGAAATTGGAAAACTGAATACTCCAGTAAGGTATGTTCAGTACATACCCTAAAAGATAGCCCACCTCACCCATACCTTACTGGAGTATTCAGTTTCCCGATTTCCTGCACAGTTTTTGATACATGGTGTACTGTATTGTCAAACCTTAGCCACTTTGATGTAAATACTAGCATTTTGGTTGAGGATCATATGATCAACAGTATTAACAGTGTTTATTACAGGGTTTTACAGTGTCTAAGTGTCAAATTTGAACATTTGGGCAAGTGAAACCCCAATTAGCGTACAGCTTCGCTTGCCATGCTACTCTTGCATGTCACTGTACCATTTCCAAGTATTCCATGTCGATGGTAAAGTATAAGAAAGTGAAAAAAAAAAATACAAATGGCTTTTCCAGTTTCTATGTACACTTTTATGCTTCTATGTTATGGAGCTATCTCTATTTTGTATCGTGATTCACCAATAAACAAATTTTGAAAAAAAAAAGTAAAAAATAATAAAAATTTTTTGCTTGTGTTGACCTTTTGTCTATGTTGACTGTTAACTTAAAAATGTAAAGGACAAATCTTTTTCGTTTATTTTGTTCTAACCATTTGAATTCTTGCAAGGTTGAAGCACAAAATGCATATGTGCAGAAATCCATCAAGCATGAACTTCAGTCAGCAACCTGTTTACAGCAGCAACAGACTCAGTGTCATAGCTACTGTAAGGAAGACCCCGCTGCCACTTGGGGGAGCGAGCGCCAGCAGGTCTGTGAGGGTGCCGGCACCCGTCCAGTGCACTGGCATGAAGCTGCATACATACATACATACATACACACACACATATGTATACATTTTTTCTTACCAAAATGCCATGGGAAGGGGGGGGGGGGTGTGAGGGAACTTTTATTGCTGTGTGATCGAGAGTATTTTGACTAACTGTGCCACAGGGGCATGTATTAAGCTACAAAAAAAAAAAAGGATAAATGTGAGAATGATAAAAAGAGTGATACACGTGCAGACTATGAGTTCCTAACTAACATGTTATAGAATGTGTTTGAGAAATGGCTGTATATTTATCACTATCACCCTGGTGCTTATCTCTTTTTATAGCTTAAAAGATCAGGTGAAAGCCACACAACGCATTTTAAGCTCCTAAGAGCTTTTCGTCAGAAGTGTGATGAGAATGGCTTACAAACCTGTATTTGTATCCCCCAAAGTCCATAAAACAGCTGTCCGCAATAATGCCGGTACACGGCGCAACGGAAATGATGTCACCACAGCCGGATCCAGTATGGCTGCTATTCCTCAATGGAGCTTGCATTCCAATCTACGCTCCACAGAGCTTAACTAATAGCTTGACTTTGGGGGGTACAAATACAGGTTTGTCAGACATTCTCACTACACTTCTGACGAAGAGCTCTTAGGAACTTCAAACGCGTTAAGTGTGGCTTTCACCTGATCCTGGCACACCCGTAGATATGATTCTCTTATGACGTCTTCACTCCTGACTGATATTGAGACTTACTGCCGTGGTAGCTGCTTTGCCCCGGGATAACTTTTATGCCTTTTATACCATCTTCAATTTGTAAGTGCAATGTACATTAAGATTGTTTATCTTTTCAAATGTGTCTTCTGTTCTATGGTCACTTTTAACCCCTTCCCGACACAGCCTGTTTTTGCCTTCCTGACAGAGGCCTTTTTTTCAAATCTGACAGGTATCACTTAAGTGGGGATAACTTTTTTTTGCTTTTACTTATCCCAGTGATTTTGAGATTGTTTTCCCGTGACACATTGTACTTTAAATTAGTGGTAAATTTTGGTCGATACAGTTTTTTTTTTTGTGAAAAATACCAAAATGTCGTAAAAAAATGGAACATTTTGCTATTTGCAAAATGTAAAATTTTCTGCTTGTGAGACAAATAATCATACCACTCAAAATAGTTAATAACTAACATAAACCATATCTAAACTTTATTATAACATCATTATTTCAACCTCCTTTAATTTTTTTGGACACTAGGGGGCAGCAGAGTCTAAATTTTACACATCACACAGTTTAACGCTGCTTTTGGCTGTTCACGTTTGAACAGCCAATCGTAGCGATCGCCCATGACGGGGGGCATCGCTGCCCCCCCTGGGCAATGAGGGAGGATGTCTGCTGTCAGGGACAGCAGACATCGTCCCTTGGTCACCGCGTCTGTAGACGCGGTGACAATTCAAAGGCATGACGTACATTTATGCCATGTGTCGGGAAGTACATCCCGACCATGACGTAAATGTACGTCAAATGTCGGGAAGGGGTTAAATCCCCAATCTAAGGGATTTAAATAAGACCAGTCTTTTTTTACAGAATTCACCGGGAATCTGCTGTGTTCTTACAAGGGAGAAAAAAAAGGACAAGACCAAAACCATCAGGTCGATGTATTTATGTTAACCTCACATGTATAATGTTTCACATTGTGTTCAAAGGGAAAGCGCCTGTTAAATTTATATGTTATACAATTTATAGTGGTTGACAATAACACTATTGGTGTATGTTTTAGGCTGCATGTCCTGGTAGCGCTATATTCTGAAGAAAACCTTTCCTTCTCTTGTACATGGGTAATGACAATAAAGTTGAATCTAATCTAGCCCTTTACCCGGTAAAGTTACAGATGTGCTGAAGCACACAAAGCTGCAACTTTCTATCTAGGAATTAAGGCAGGCATGTCCAAATAGTGGCCCTCCAGCTGTTGTGAAACTACACATCCCAGCGTGCCTTGCCATAGTTTTAGTATTGGCAAATAGCAAAACTGTGGCAAGGCATGATGGGACTTGTAGTTTCATAACAGCTGGAGGGCCATAGGTTGGACAAGCCTGAATTAAGGGATTAATGGGGGCATTCGTGTTGGCTCAGTAAGCAGCAAAAATTGCTGCTTACCAAGCGCTGAAACGTTGTGCTGCCGATCGCCCCCCCAACAGTATCATGCCAGGAGATGTGCTATGCTCCCCATGCATCCGCTAGCAAGAGAAATCATTAGCTTGTCGCTGCCCATTGGATGATTTCTCCTGCCTTCGGAAATAAAAGTAAGTCTCAACTGACTTTTTTCATTCAGTGTTCCCCAAAGAGGGGACAGGCGCTGATGTCCTGTGACGTCAGTGCTTATTTGTTTTAAGTTGTCCGAAGTGTATTTAAGACCGGATTCTGCACTGATCGATCCCCAGCTTATTTGTTTTTAGTTGATGTTATATATTTTTACATTTTTTTGTCAAGAAAGAAAGACTGTAGGTGAACTTTTAAACAAAAAGAAAGGATTTAGTTATCTGGAGACTATAAGGAGTGCCTTAATTTGGTTACTTAAAAAGTGCTAAGTAGCCCCAAGTGGGCTTCACAGCTACCCATGAGATGGGCTAAGGGTCGCCTGACTTATTTAGGCATAACCCTGCCCAAAAATATACAAAACCTATATACTTATAACATAAGTAAAACTATCAAAAATCTCGCCAGAGATCTAAACAGAATGGGCCATCTCCAGCTGTCCTACTTAGGCAGGGCGAACCTCCTGCAAATGATATATTTCCCCAAACTCCAGGTTTTGCCCCTTCTACTTACTAAACCCGATATCCTCACTTTAACGAAACTGTTCCAAACTTTCATTTGGAACAAGGGAAGAACAAGGATTGGAATGATAAAATTAACTCAACCCCAATGGAATGGCGGCATTAATTTCCCGGATATAATGATATATAATCAAGCGGCGGTATTCAGATACCTAAAAGACTGGTTACTCACAAATCATACTTACGCTAATACCACCCTAGAACAAAACTTTCTACCCCATACCTCCCTAACTGCCTTTTTACACCTAGAAGATAGGGACATCCCTCCGGAAATACATCTCAACCCCATCCTAATGTCTGTCCGTAAATTATGGCTAACTTTACGCCACTCTTTCCACTTGAATCCAAACCACACCATACATCTGCCTTTCCTACGAAACCCCCAATTCCATGATGGTAATGCTCCACCCCTCTTTACGAGTTGAAATAATGCAGGATTATACAGAGTTGGACAGTTAATAGACACCCAAACTCACAAACCACTCACTTTTCTAGAAGCCTCTAAAGACTATCCAATAATAACCACTCTTAACTTAAATTTTATTCAAGCCCAATCGTACACTGACAAAATTTCCAAACTTATCCCGGAAAGAGATTGGAATAATGATCTTGACAACGTACTCTTAGCTCCCCCCCTACCTAAAAAAGCGATCTCTACTTATTACAAATTCCTCCGAAAGCCTATCGACTATTCATCGCAACGCACAGGCCTTAACCAATGGTTAGAACACTTCCCTTCCCTAACAACAGACACTCTGTTAAAGACCTTACAGACCTCAATCACGACATTCCCAATGGCCAAATTCTGGGAAGTGTACTTAAACATTTTCCACTGGTCATACATTTCTCCCTCACGAGGGTTCCAGATGCAAATTCTAGATTCTCCAGGATGCTCTAGATGTAATAACCCTCAAGCAGACCTATATCATTGGTTTTGGGCTTGCCCGCTAGTTAAGAGATTCTGGGAAGATGTTCGTGACTTTGCTAACGAGCATTTGGTAAATTACACTCCGCTCACCCCGGAGTGGGCCATATATGGCATCCTCCCGGAGGAAATTAGTGCCCCTAAACCCATCAAAAAATTAATGCTGGCAATTTCTTCTGCTGCCCGCAAAATGATCCTTCAAGTATGGATCCAAACCTCCCCTCCAGCCTTGGCGATGTTCAAAGATAAACGTTTTTTTATTTTCCACATGGATTGGTTGGAGGCCTCCCTCCAAAAGGACTCCCATACCAAACAGTTCTTTGCTACCTGGAACAGCTACATGGAAACATTACCCAGGTCGACTAAACAAACTCTCCATCAATGTTTCCAAAATACCCGATTGTACGAAGAACAGATGTTACTTAATGATCCTCCGCTAGTCCTATTATAACGTGTTCTCCTCTTCTTTCAAGTTCGATATTCTGTACATATGTTATAATAATAAGGAAACCTATGATTACTATGTAACCTAACCTCACCTCATGTATTTGAATATATGATATCTGACTCACATGCTTGAATATACAGCAATGTATCATGTTTTAATTTGATGCTTTGACTTAATAAAAAGTTGTTTAAAAAAAAAAGTGCTAAGTATTTTCTGAACAAAAAGTCTGACGCTGTAGTGTATCCTCAGACTTTTGATGTTTGATAGTTTGGAGTTGTTTTTTGGTGATCCAGCAGCAGCAGGACAGAGTTTAGCGCTTAAGTTTGTTTTGTCATTTTCAATCTTTTATGCTGGGATGTGTAGTTTCTCAACAGCTGGAGAGCCACAGTAGGTGATCACATTAGTGTCTAAACCGGTAAGGATACAAGGTTCACATGTCAGTCTTTAATTGCCCCACAGTGTCCCAACATTTTTGTGGAGATCTTTATAAAAAGGTGCATGGGTCATATTTAATTAAAGTAAGCAATAAATAAAAGTATCCCCATAGGAACATTAGTTTGATTGTTAATGTGCCACAAAAATGAAATTCGGAAGGGAACGCCATAAAGCAAGTCCAGTTCAATAGCCCAAAACTATCAGTTTGCAATCTAAATTGACTCAGAATCATGTGTAAAAAAAATAACACCCAAACCCAGACATTTTGAGGGGTGTCATACAAAGGGAATCGTTTGTGGCAGCCCAGTTACTATGGGTGAAGGGAGAGTAATAATTGCAATCAATTTATAATGTATTTTTAATTTAAACAGTACAAATATCTGGAATTTAGTATTTGGATGGTGGTAGGTTAACATTTTGAAGAGGCAGGTCCTAGACACCTTTAACAAACCAACAATCAACCAGATTAAAGGCTTTTTCTGCATCCAAGGACAGAAGTATCATAGCGATAGAGCCGAAAACATGGAATAAAGTTAATAACTTTGGTGGTGTGGTCCCCTACCTTTTGGCCTAAAACAAACTCCATCTGGTCCTGCTGTGTAATGTCTGTATAAGTGCTGCGGAACACGTGTAAGCTATATAAGTAACTGGTAATAAAAAATAATATTGGGCACTTTGTGGGGTTCTTGTCAGGATTACTGTAACTAATTTGTGCTTCAAGACAAAGAACAAGTGCCAGAAATTTGCTTTGAGACCTGTTAAAAAAGCTAGGCCAGTTATGATTTATGGTATTCAACCATGAGTACTGGCTCCAATTATCAACTATTATCTTCAAGTGCTATAAGGATTTAGGATTCCCTTAGATATTACCTGTACCAGGATTTGTCCAGGATCAACCTAGTTCAAACTCTGCATTGGATGAGATGATTGTGGTTTGGTGATAAGGTGGTTTACAAAGTGCTGCAGAATATTTGTTGGCTATATTAATATCTTAATAAATAAATTAACCCTTAACTATCCCACTAACTGCAGTAGTGAGTGCAATTAAATAAAATGTTGTTTTATATATAGTATACATTTGCTTTTATACCTGGTATTTGTATCCCATGGTATAAATACTGTAACATTATAATTTTTTTTTTTTTTCCTTGATATGGAGCTATGCCAGCAAAACCAGCCCAGGTTCTGGCTGCTCGAATTCAAAATCAGTTACAGCCACTACAAGAATTGAGCCTTTGGGTCACTTCCCAGAAAGAATCCAGGAAGTCTCCAGCAGTGTCAAAGTTCTGTGCTGAAAACAAAATGGTCTCTCACAGATCGGTTTACAGGGGACCAAAAAGTATTTTTTAAATTCAGAGAGAGTTGTATTTCAAGCTCAAATCATATTCTTCAGGCTCTGAAGCCCAACAAGTGGGAATCATCAACTCCTTCCTTCAGCGTGAACCTCAGTCCTGGGAGTTTTATTTAAAGGCTGACAAATTAGACCTCCATTCGGTTGATGCCTTGTTCAGCACTCAGGAGGTCCTGTTTGATGATCCAGACATGGTAGCTTCAGCAGAAGCTCCTCTAAACTGCCGTAAACAAGGTTGAAATATGGCTGAGGGCTACAGTACTGAATTCCATAGGTGGGCAAGGTGATTCTGGGTGGAATGACCCAGCCCTTCGTAGCCAGTTTCGCCTGATCAGATAAAGTATTACCTCATCCAGTATCCAGCTCTGGAATCCTTGGACATGTAATTAGCAATACATATTGATAGACGCATCTGGAAATGAAGAATGGAAAATATAAAGGATGGTCATTACCTCCTCAAGTCTCCACTGCCAAGGTAGCAGAGGAACCAGTGAAACCCATGCAGACTGGGGTATACCATCTTTCTCTGCAATTCAGAAGTCACTCAATGGAACTGTCTATACTGTGTGGGGAAAGGCCATTGCGCCAAACTCTGCACCCTAAAAGGCAGGAAAAAAAGACAAGAACCAAATTTGAATAGAGAGCTACATTTGGGTCTAGAAGAACCTCTAAATAATTCAGTATTATTGCCAGTTCAGATTCTTGATCAAGAAGTTAGGGCCTCAGCCTCTGTGGACTGTGGAATAACCAGGACTTTTATAGATATATCCTTAGCTCAGTGATGAAGATTCTGGTATTCAATATGTCCATGGTCTTGTCCTTTTCTGGGAGGACAGGTACACCAGAAAACTTCTTTAGTTTTACTATAGGAGATGAATTCGTTCCTTCTTTACTATAGTCATGCCTATTGTTGCTTTACCCAAAAAGGCAGCTGATCCTTTCACGCTGGTCATCCTTGGCTCTGCAGGCTTTAAAAGCCTTTGCTTCTGCTCCTGTCTTGGATTACCCAACTCCCGATCTGCCCTACATTGTGGACGAAGTAGATACTCCTGAAGTTGGAGTAGAGACAGTTTTATCCCAGAGAGATCCCAAGGATGGCAAACATCATCCAAGCTAATTTTTGCATAGATCTTTTCTCCTGCTGATGCCAATTAGGACATTGGGAATTGTGAACTGCTCACCATTAAGTAGTTTTGGAAGATTGAAGGTATCAGATAGAAAAGCTGTGCATATAGTAACCACAATCACTGATCATAGCAATTTATCTTATATTGAATCTGCTAATATATTAAATACCAGACAGGAATTTTCTTCACTGGGTTTAATTATGTGAATGGTCTGGATCAAATATTAAGGCACCTATCTTGCCACAAAGCTTTCTCCAGAATCAAGATATACCCTGCTCCTCAGAACCAACTGTCCCTGCCTCCAATATTCATATGTTGGTTTTGCTCAAAATCTTGTCTCTCAGAGATAAAAGGTCAAGTAGTCTCTTGACCCCCAGAGACTACCGATCTTCTTTGTTCCCATTTTATTCCTCTTTGTAAGCTTTACACTGCCAAGGAATTAGCACCATGATTTATTCAACATATATCTTCAAAATGCATGGATTGCCAGTTTCTGACAGTGGGGTTTAGTTTGTTGCCTATTTTTGGAAATCCTTTTGCTCTGCTTTAGGCATTAATTTCAGTCTTTCCTCAGGTTACCACCCATAATACAATGGACAACCTGAACAAGTGAACCAATCCCTGGAGCATTACCTCTGTTATGTTTCAATGTGCCATCACGATTGGGTTGATCATCTGGATTTTGCAGAATTTGCCTATAATAAAATGCTAATCACTCCTTATAGTCCAGGTCATCTATCTTCTGTCTTTCTGGATTTCATCCGAGGTCTAATGCATTCGGCGTCCTGCAGCAAAATGCTTCCTCCTTTAATTCAGTATCTCATCTTGGAAATGTTTGGAGTAGGGTGCATCAGGCTCTTAATGGGTATAAAGAAAGAGGCTGGCACTTCTTAGGGTTAGGCTGCATGATAGGATGTTAGGCATTAGCAGGGAAGTTTAGGGTTATGTTGGGAGGATTAGACTTCAGGGAGAGGCAGGTAAGTATACTTACCGGACCCCTTTTGAGATTCCCTGCATCGGGATGCCAACTTCAATATTCTGACTGTCAGCATTCCCACCTCCAATCATCTGTATGTGTTCCAGGTGATATTTGACACAAACTATAGAAAGGAAGCTTGGGGGCAGTGTTGCTGGCTACAAGTCAGAACTCTAGAGCGAAGTAAAAGCAAAACCAGTATTAAGTGACATATAAAGGAGAAAAAAAAAAAGTACCTTCAAAAAGGACAACGAAGAGGAGACCTAAGGAAAGTCATATTTTCAAACAATTTTATCCCACAAGTGTGAACTGAATCTCAGGAGGGTAAAAGGTTGAAGCTAACCAATGGACACGAAGGAGCCACAGCAAAATAATATGCTGCTATCAATGAAAGTATTCCCAAGATCCACCCATTTCTTAACACCATTGACAAATGACAAAAAATATATGGGCTCAATTGAACATCATGATAATATCGGAGCAGCATGCCCAAAGCCACTGAGGATGAAGCTTTTGCAACACATCCGCAGTTGATCCTAGGTTTATTTTTCATTTACAACCTGGAATGGACATAGGCAAAGTCTGGAAATTATATAGTAACCATTTTCACTACAGCAAGCAAGAGAGGAGGGTCGCAGGTGACAAGGTCTGGTTTTATAGAGGTTAAGGAGGGGTAATTACATTTAAAAAAGCTAATGATCAGGATTTATAATTTGGACTCTCAGGTAACGAATGGAGGAATACCTCCATCAGAACGCAAAGTTACAAAACCTTATACCCATGTGGGTGGACATGAAGAGCTAATGCTTTAGACACTGAGGGTGAGATTTAATGAGATGAGAGATTCAGAAAGTGAGAGATTTGGTGAGAAATCTCCAGTTTTTTTAAAGCAGCAATCATTTACACTTCAAAATCAAACTGGTTTTGCAGTGTAGATGATGGCCGCTTTAAAAAAACTGGAGATTTGTTACCAAATCTCTCACTTTCTGAATTTCTCATCCCATTAAATCTCACCTTGAATATTTGATTATAGAGCAAGTAATCTGACCAAAAAGATCACAGATCCCAAATACATTAGGAAGGAGACCAAGGAGCTCATTAGTCAGTAAAGACTAATGCAGAAAAGGAAATTTTTAATTACCTCAACTGCACACACTGGGAGCCTCAAAGGTGGAGACCATCTTAGAAAGAACCCCTTAAGGAACAATTACCAGACATTAGTTATTACTCATAGCAAATATTTCATCAATTGCTCTAATAAAGAGAGTGTTGTGCATTCTGAAAGGAACACCCCCAGAAACAGCTGTTGAACAGAAGTACTAGAAAAAAACATAATGGAAGGAGTCAATTTTAACAATCCATCCATGGGATTTAGGACCGCATATAGGTCTAGAGCACATATTATCTAGTTAGGGAGTGATAGCCATTCTCCTTGGACAATAGTGTTAGGAACCATGATTAATGGTTCCTTTCTGTTTTGTGTTCTGTTCCAAAGGGAAAATCCCAGGTGACCGTTTCAGGTGGGATTTTTAGTAACATCGTCCCAGATGTTGAGGTTCCCGGAGTTGCCGCCGATGTTGGCGGTCCAGGAGTTGCCTCTGATGTTGGAGGTTCCGGATTGGTACCCAATCTCCCGGTCCCTGTGGGCGACTCCATTGCCGGGGGCACACCAAGCGAGTCCAATGCCATGGGCCTGCAGTGGGACTCAGGTGCCGGGGCTCACTGGACAAGTCCGATGCCAGGGGCCCGTCGGGCGTTTGGAATGCTCAGGGCCTGCCAAGTGAGTCAGAGGCCGCAGCCCCGAGTGGGGGCCCAGAGGTCTGTTCCATCCCAGAGGGGGAGGGGGACTCTGCCTGTCCGGTCCCAGAGGGGGGGGGAACTGTGCCTGTCTGGTCCCAGAGGGGGGCTCAGTCCATCCTGCCCCAAGAGGTATCTTAGAAGCTGTGTCCCCGGAAGGGGTCCATGGCTGAGGTCCCAAAGGCCACAGCCTCAGCAAGGGTCTTAAAGGCCGTAAACTGAGTGGGGGTTTCTGTCTTGTCAGCTTTTAGGGAGGCTTCAGGAGTTGCAGCCTCTGATGATGTTCTCGCAAAGAGTTCCAGTCCAGAGGTCCCAGAGATGGATGTCTCCAGGTCCATGATATTTGAAGGAGATCTAGCTCATTTAATTTTCCTGATTAATCACTATGCTGCCCTTTTAGAGTTAGGACCATCTTCAGGAATCACTTGGGCTAATATTGTTGACCTCCTTATTTCTGCCTTCAAAGGTAAACCTCTTAAATGGGCTTACAGGCTGATCAATTCTGGTGACCCTTGTCTTTGAGATCTTCCTTCTTTCTGTGATGCGGTTATTAAGAAATTTGGTCCCAGAAAGAAGAGTTTTGTTTCACCAGCTCCTGGAGACATATAGAAGGGGCTTAAGGACCTGGCTTCTGAAAACTCACAGTATGTTTGTTCATTTCTTATTTTGCCTTATCACTTAGTCCAGAATCCAGGAGTATAGCTATTGGTTTTGCCACACTGACTTCTGCCAAAAAAATTTTGGACACATCCAGTACCTGTAATTCTGAGGAATCCAATAAAAATTCTGCCTATGGACAATTAAGTAATTCTTCCCTTTCTCGGATTCCATCCGTTAAAAAGACTCATGATCCCCTCAGATCGGGACTCCAACTCTGATTCTGGTAGCCTAGAGCTGTGGTTTGGTAGAAGGTACCATCAGTTCTGATAATGTGTGGGGCCTAAACTGCTTATACCATCAAAATCTAGGAAAAAGAAAATTAAGCATTGATCTTTCCCTTTTACCCGGATCAGCACAGTTTCTCATTTTTGTGCCCTCTGGTCACCATCAAGTGGGGGGCACTGTCACAAGCTGTTACAGCTTGTGTCTGTTGTCTAATGTTGTATCTGTTGCCCTTCTACCATTGCCCAGGCGCATATACTTTTTAGTAAGTCTGGATACTGGGGTCCGTTGACCCCTACTCAAGGGGGGGGGGGGGGGTGTACTGTTAGGAACCATGATTAATGGTTCAATTCTTTTTTGTCTTCTGTTCAGTTTGTGTTTGGCATTTGAATCTCTGGTGGCCTCCAGTGGTAGGTCTGTGCCATTACGGCTCTATATTCTGTGAGCTTAATTCATTCACAAGTCTGCAAGTAAGGACCTCGTTACTACAGCTTGGGAGCCGTCTGGATCTCTCTCAGCTGATTAATCACTTTAGCCCTTCATAGGGGATTCTCTCTAGCTCTGCCCTGCCAGTGATAGCTCCAGTTACTGAGCAATCCACCTGCCTCCTTTCTCCAGTGCCTGTCTGTTCCAGTCTTGCTAAGCGGTTCCCGGTCCCTTGAGGGGCTTTGCTTCATCACTTGTTACTTATGGCTCTCCTGAGCACATCTTTAGGTTTGCACTCTCTGCCAGGTGTGCAAGGGAGTCTTTCAGTAGTACGCTGAATCCTTGTTTGCTTGTGCCGGTGTGCCGCTTTTGGCACCTTATTCTGTGTTCCATGCATATTGTTCGTTGTGTGCTTTTTGGTGTGGTGTTTATTATTCTTGTGTATGCGACGCGGTCGCTGGTGGTTGGCGACTAGGTCACGGGCTCAATTAGTTGCGTAGTTTGTTTTCGGCAAGTTGCCCTTTTCCTTAATTTTCAGTTAAGCCTTCATAGTTAGCTTGCCCTTTTGGTCGTACCATGAGGAGTTCCCTAGTTCCTTGTCCTCACATAACCCCTGGCTGCACTGGAGCTAGGGTGGGCTTAACTCGCCCTTTCAAACGTGGCGGCTACAGGCGAAGCCTAGTTCCTGCAAGAACCGGTTACCCAACTCGGGGGGGTCAACAGAGTTAGTATAGGGTTCCGCCGTGGCTGTCCTAAACAGCAGTCCCAGCTACTAGTTCACACCCGAAACCTAACAAATAGGAGAGATACCAACACCGCCACAATTTATTGAACACTCATACAGCTGTTGTCAAAACAGAACAGAGTGTGATAACCAAGTAATGACTGTTCTGAAACACAAACTGGAGTAATCTCCTTCCAGATGGGGATATGTAAATACACACCCTTGATTCAAACAAAAAAAATATGAAGCTGCTGTAACTTGCTGTCAATGTGTCTGGAGAAATCATGCTGCGGACATCCTCAAGGTATGGAAAATAAAAGAATGTGAGCAGAAAACAGGAAAGCACATCTGCAAAGACAGGTCAGAGACAAGCATCTGAGGTGACTCATCAATAAGAAAAACACCTCATAAACATGATATTTTGCAGAAGACGGTACAAAAATAAAAAAGAGCTTGGATTAACTTTGATGACTACTGCTTCAGGCTGGTTTCTGCTCAGTGTGAATAAAAAAATGCACGAGAGGAGGTTAATGAGTAGGGAGGGTGAACATCCCCCATGACCCAGACCTACAGTAGTAGCAAACCTGAGACAAAAAATTTTTTTTTACTTTAATCCTAGGGGGAATACGTGCTTTGTATGCCACACATGACTTTTAAGGCACTGGAGCAAATCACAATTTTTGAAGAAGAATGTGAGAGGTTTTCTAGTCCAAAAGGTGTTGGCAGCGGCTTCATAAGATACCAGTCTTTTCTTTCCCAGGCAGTGATTCTGTACTTCAGGACTACCCAGCATTGGGAACAAGGGCTCAGTTGCATTGGTACTATTATACCTCCAGCCCCCCTACAGGCAGCAGTATTGTGCAGGGCTTATGCCTAGTTCACTGCCAGGGTTCTAAACTTCATAAAGTAAAAAAAAAAAAAAAAGAAAACCTCAAATGATATTAAGCAGCTCACGCACTGCCAGTGAACTTAAAACCGAATGCTCTAAAACAAACAGTTATATATAGAATGAGCAAGTGGAAAAGATTTAAAGTGGACATGACATGTACCCATTATAACCCAACTGGAGGACTAAGTTAATAGATTATGAAAATATTATTTAATGGACTACAGCATATTCAAATTCTATGTAAAATGTCAATGCATCAAAAAGGTTACACATGGGGTGATTTATGCTGCTTGGTGCTGGTGTTCAAAATCCAACAGTGCTTCCCTTTGCCATAACTAGGTTAGTGGAAGAAAAACCATCTTTATTATTAAATCATTGCAAAAGACTTGAGGAAATCCAGCTGCATTATCACAGTATGTGCATAAGTATTAAGGCAGCAATACTTTCAAAATGATTAGGAAACAAGGGTGAAGTTTGCCCACTTTCATGTATAAGATACTAAGGGGGAAAGATGGGGGTTCTATTTCAAATGGAATGTTGCTATGGGCAACCATTCAGATATTCTATTATCTTCTAGATTAGAAAGTACTAGATAAGTAGTTTCTGATTGGTTGCCCATAGCAACATTCAATGTGAAATAGTATTGGCATCTTATTAAAATCCCCCCTATGAGGTAAATTTGATAATAAACTATGCTGTCGCGGGTGCAAGGCACTTTATGATGGTCCAGATTTCAGCCCGCAGCGAGTGTGAGTTCAGGTGCCATTGCCTACATTAAAATCGCTATGGCATTCGCATATCATACCCATTGCAAACCGGTCAAGGTGTAGATGATAGACGATGTCTAGGTCAAAAGTGACTAGGTCGACACAGAAAAGGGGTAGTCAAAACTTCATTCGACACTACCAAAAGGTGGATAAGCTTATGGTTGACATAGGCAAGGTCGACATGTGTTTTTCAAGATTTTCTTTGGTGTCTCTGTAATCATACATCTACAAGGACACCATATATATGTACCGCTTCGCTCACCATGCTGCGCTCGGCACACTATTATTTTCCCACTTGGATAGTAAAGTATGAAAACCCATTAAAACCTCATGCTGACCATAAAGCTTGTGTCAACCTAAGGTATGTCAACACTTTTTAGGTGTTGACCTAGTCATCGTTGACCATTAGTGGCCAACCTAGACCTTGTCTATCCACTGAATGCATACCTTGCTAGCAATAGGATTGACCCCCCCCCACCCCACAAGTTATTTAGTGTACAATGGGCAAGTTTTATTTTTGCAGACAATCTTATTAACAAAAAAAAAAAACACACACACAAAAACTATGGGCTGGATGTAAAAGACACCAGAGGTGCAGGTTCCCAGTCACACTCGGATGTTTTTTTTTTTAAACCAGCAATTATTTAAAGGCATTGTTTTTCCTTGTAAAATTTCCACTTAAAAAAAAAACCCCACACCTACGGCCAACTCAGGTGTCAGAGGTTGGAAAGAGACTTGCATCCATCAAGTTCAACCTTATTCAGGTTATATACTAGTAGTATAGACTAGATCGAATCCCCATTTCAGTTTACCCTTTGTTCCAACTATGGGCTAAATAGTGATTCGTATCCTTGAATGTTATTTTCCAGAAAATGATTGTCCAACCTTATTTTAAATGTATTCAATGTCTCTGCCATTATCACCTTTCCTGGAAGAGAGTTCTATACCTTTACTGCCTTGACTCTATAAAAACCCTACCTTTTAAGAGTTCAGAATCCTTCCCTCCTTTAGTCTGAAAGGATGCCCACACATGCTAGTTTCTGACCTCACAGCAAAGAGGTTGCCTGATTGTACAAATATATCAGAGAGCAATATTCTGAACTGAGTAAGCATGTCTCCCCTTAAATGTTTTTTCCAACTTAAACATTCCTAATTTTACTAGCCTTGCTTTGCAGCTTAAACACTCCTTTACTACTTTCTATTTTTATTAGATTGCTTGCTCTTCTCTGGAATTTTTCCAGTTCCATAATGTCTGTTTTATAATGTGGGGCTCTGCAAAATATTCCAGAAAGGGGTACTTATGTAGTATCTGGGCTGCCGATTTTGTAATTGTATGCCTTACCTTAAGGCAGTGGTAGCCAACCCTAGCCCTCGAGAGCTACCAACAGTTCACATTTTCCAGACAACCTAGCTGCTGCACAGCTGCACTCATTAATCACTGACACATTTTAAAAGTTACACAGATGGAGCTAATTAGCTCACTTGTGATTCTGTGAGGAGACCTGCAAAACATGCACTGTTGGTAGCTCTCGAGGACTAGGGTTGGCTACCCCAGCCTTAAGGCATACAATAAGATGCGATGCGATTTTGCATAGGATTCAATGTTAAGAAGGTCCTGTTCATTTCCCCACTATCCAAGTGGGCATAGAGTTGATTTTATATAGCGTGGCGAGCGCAGCGAGCCACCGAGCCCGAAGCGTGGCGAGCGAAGCGAGCCCCGCGAGGGGACGCATATTTCTTAAAAAGTATTCTGTGTCCGCTCGCTACGCTCGCCACAGGTTTATATCCAACTCCATGCCCACTTGGATAGTGGGTAAAGGACCCCTTTTTCCCATTGAATTCTATGTTAAAATGGACTCAGACCATTTTAACATTGAATCCTATGGAAAAATCTAGACCATCGCATCGCATACGATTTGGTCGCATGCGATGTGATCCGATTTCTAAATCGGACGCCCAGATACTACATAAGTACCCAGAAAGGTAGAAATAGTGTCAGATTAAAAGCTGAAGAGCTAATACAGGTTTTGCACTTGGAACATGGCAACAACTGGACTTGAAAACCCATCCAAGGGTCTCCCATCTTTGTCCAGCTTGAAATCATTGTGGGAGGAACACCACCTCTCTACAAGCCGGATATACAAAGAGCTATCCTATTCACACAAGTGGAGCAGCTACATCCTACTTCTGCAAGAGGGACACTATCGGAACAGATACTTATATTCTCATCCACTTTAGACTAATGGTGAATATATATCGAAGGCCAATGCACACCTACTGTACTTACTGTCTTTACAAAGTTCATTTTGACCAATTTTATCTTGATCGTATTTTATTAGAATTACATTTCTAGATTTGATTATCACTGCACTCCTTATTAAGCACAGGATACCATTCTTCACCTTGTTACCGAGGTCTAACCAGTGCCTTATAGCATCACATAATTACATGGTCTTCCCTAGTTTCCATGCCCCTTTTTATACAGGCTAGTATCCTGTTGGCCGTAAGCGGCTGCACCATGAGCCTGACCATTGCACCCCAGTTTGTGGTCAATTTGGACTCTAAGGTCTTTTTCCAGTCTTGATTTGGCCAATTCTGCTCCGTTTAGCTTATAAGTCGCACAATGGATATGTCTCCCGAGATGCATAACCGTACATTTATCTACATTGAACCTCATTTTCTATTTATCAGTCCATTCATCAAGTTTATCTAAGTCCCCCTGTAGAATGGAGACATCCTGGATCATTCTACCCACCATGCACAGTTTTGAGTCATCCGCAAAGATGGACTCTGCTTAGTATCCCATCCGCTATATCAGGCCTGGCCAACCTGTGGCTCTCCAGATGTTGTCAAACTACAAATCCCATTTTAGGAGAAAAGAAGGGAAAGACTCTCTTTTTGTTGGGGCACTCTTGTAATGAAAATTTATATTTAAATGGTTCAATAAAGTATTAGAGTATAGGAAGAGGACACACACAAAGGCCCCCCCCAAAAAAAGCGGTAAGTATTGATTAGGATAATAAGTGCGACATTCGCTTTACATATGTGTATGAAAAGATTTTAAAATTCTCTTTAATAGTATATTTATTAAAACTAAGCACTAAACACAAACGGACAAAAATACATGTAACATAGAACACTAATTGAGCTTCTATTGGTAATGGTAATCAAATTAAATCGGATCTGTAGAGAAAAAATGTTATCTCTAGGAGAGGGACTCTCCTCAAGGCTCAGAATTAACTTTACACTGAGGTCAAAGCCCCAATTTTAGATACTTTCCAAAGTAAGCTCTAATATTGACAATTCTCGTTCTAATAGGGAACAATTTTATCACAGAAAAAAAGGAGAAGAAATAGTACTATCTTGTGTGGCTCATTGAAGCTGAGGTGACAGAGAAAATATGTCTTAGTCAGATGATGGGCTTTGTGTTAGCCCCGGTGTCCACAGTGGCGACACGCTATTGTGAGACATAAACTAAATTTGTCACATCCTCCACAGCACCTAACTGAACACCTACATCAAAAACGTTATTTTTGTGACAAGCTGTCTAATCTACGTCCCTATTTGACAGTCAAAATATGTGTATCAATTTATACAGTAAAATAATCGTCACACATCAATCAAAAGATAGCTATCTTTTGATTGATGTGTGACGATTATTTTACTGTATAAATTGATACACATATTTTGACTGTCAAATAGGGACGTAGATTAGACAGCTTGTCACAAAAATAACGTTTTTGATGTAGGTGTTCAGTTAGGTGCTGTGGAGGATGTGACAAATTTAGTTTATGTCTCACAATAGCGTGTCGCCACTGTGGACACCGGGGCTAACACAAAGCCCATCATCTGACTAAGACATATTTTCTCTGTCACCTCAGCTTCAATGAGCCACACAAGATAGTACTATTTCTTCTCCTTTTTTTCTGTGATAAAATTGTTCCCTATTAGAACGAGAATTGTCAATATTAGAGCTTACTTTGGAAAGTATATAAAATTGGGGCTTTGACCTCAGTGTAAAGTTAATTCTGAGCCTTGAGGAGAGTCCCTCTCCTAGAGATAACATTTTTTCTCTACAGGTCCGATTTAATTTGATTACCATTACCAATAGAAGCTCAATTAGTGTTCTATGTTACATGTATTTTTGTCCGTTTGTGTTTAGTGCTTAGTTTTAATAAATATACTATTAAAGAGAATTTTAAAATCTTTTCATACACATATGTAAAGCGAATGTCGCACTTATTATCCTAATCAATACTTACCGCTTTTTTGGGGGGGGGGCCTTTGTGTGTGTCCTCTTCCTATACTCTAATACTTTATTGAACCATTTAAATATAAATTTTCATTACAAGAGTGCCCCAACAAAAAGAGAGTCTTTCCCTTCTTTTCTCCTAAAATACTATCTTTACTCTCTAGGGAGCACCTCCACAACTTCCATTGTTTTGTAAGGACGCTAGAAAACTAGCCCAATTTATTTTTCTTAGTACTGTGGATCATACACACTATTTCGTCGCTATTTATAATATATGCTAACCTGTGCACTGGTCTACTCCCATATACCCTTTTCCCCTCAAAGAAACTACAAATCCCATCATGCCTTGCCACAGTTTTGGTATAAGGGAGTGTTAAAACTGTGGCAAGGCATGCTGGGAATTGTAGTTTGACAACATCTGGAGAGCCACAGGTTGGCCTGTCCTGCTCTATATCATTAATGAATATATTAAATGGAAGAGGCCCTGTGGTACACCACAAAGTACTGGAATCCACCTTGAAAATGCACTGTTTGCCACCACTCTCTGCTCTCCATCCTGCAGCCAGTTTCTTACTCAGCTACAAATTTTAACCCCTAGTCAAAAATCCTCCATTTCTTTTTTATAACCAGCCTTATGTGGCAGAGTGTCAAATGCTTTTGCATAATCCAGGAAAAACGCATTGCCAATGTCTAGGTTTGTGCCAACTACCTCAAAAACTTATTAGTTAGTTTGGCATGAACGATTCTTTAAAAACCCATGTTTGATTACCACTGATTATATTATTCATCTCTACCACTGATTAGATTATTCATCTCTAGGTATACCATTTCTTAAAATTCCTTCAAATAAATTCCTCACAATTGATGTTAAGGTTACAGGGCTAAACTACCTTCTAATAAATATCAGTAAAGGTACAACTTCCACAAATTTCCAATCCTTTGGCACTGCGCTGAATAAGATTTATAAAAAAATCTAGTGCAGATGATTTGCTACCTTATCTCCTCCTTAAATTAAGTTCCTGGTAAATCATTTGCTTTTAAATTTACTAAGCCCCCCTGAGGCTCTCAGTTGAGGTGAATTTTAGGTTTACTTCTAGCAGGCTCCTCACTTTTGAGGGGTCTGTAGTTCTGCTGTATCCTTGTCCTCAATAATGCTACTTCTGTAAGCAATGCTCAACGGGCCTATGATTTCTTTTATTAACAGTTTGCTATGGATGTATTTAAAAAACCTTTTAGGGTTTGTTTTGGCTATTAGCTTTTCAGTTTCCCTTTTGGCTGCTTTGATTTACTTTTTACTAATTTTATTTAAATCTTCATACTTTGTGCATGCCACCTCATCCCAAGTATAGTTAAACACTTATTTGTTATTGCTTCCCTTACTTTATTGTTTAACCGTGCCAGGTTTTTTTTGCTGATGCTACCCTTATTTCCCTTTGGGATACATTTATTTAAAAGTTTTTTAAAAGTAACCCACATTTTTTCAACATTTTTCCCCTCAAATAGAACATCTCACTCTCTTATAGATTCCCTAAACAAACCAAAGTTAGTTTTCCTGAAATGAAGTATTTTAGTGAAACCATGTTGTGGTAACGGTTTCCCAGATGTTCTATTACATTAGTTTTTGAGATCAAGTCCACGTTATTTGTTGAAACTTAGTCCAATACTGCCTTTTTACGTATAGGTTTTTCGGTACTTATGTAGTAACTGGGCTGCCGATTTCTAAATCGGGTCGGATCGGGAGATCGCATCGCATCGCATGCGACCATGCGATTCGATGCGATGCGATGCGATGCGATGACCCGATTTTTCCATAGGAATCAATGTTAAAATGGACTGAGTCCATTTTAACATGGAATTCAATGGGAAAAATGGGTCCTTTTCATACCCCTACTATCCAAGTGGGCATGGAGTTGGATATAAACCTGTGGCGAGCGTAGCGAGCCACCGAGCCCGAAGCGTGGCGAGCGAAGCGAGCCCCGCGAGGGGACGAATACCGTCCCCTCGCGGGGCTCGCTTCGCTCGCCACGCTTCGGGCTCGGTGGCTCGCTACGCTCGCCACAGGTTTATATCCAACTCCATGCCCACTTGGATAGTAGGGGTATGAAAAGGACCCATTTTTCCATAGGAATCATTTTAACATTGATTCCTATGGAAAAATCGGGTCATCGCATCCGATATCGGATGCGATATCGGATGCGATGCGATGCGATATCGCATCGCATCGCATCTGATTGTATGCCTTAACTTAAGGCATACAATCAAAAAATCGGCAGCCCAGTTACTACATAAGTACCGGTTTTTCTTTAGTACATTTAAAAATGCCCCACTTTTAGCAGAAATGCAGTCTACGTATGGATAGTTTTGTTCTAGAAGGGCAATATCTATTTATTTAACATCTGGTGATTTGTAGCATACCCCTATTAACAAATGTATTCATTCTTTTGCTATTGCCAATTATCTCCGCACATACTGCCTGTGTTATCCCTAATTGTCCCCATCACCATTTGGTTAGGTTTGATCTTACAAAAAAAAAAAAAAAAGCACCACCCCTTCTATTTTCCCAATCTTTTCTGAAAATGGTACATCCCTCTGTTTAAAGCCCAGTCGTGTGTCTTATATATACAAATTAAGTCGTAATTGTCCCTTGAAGCTAGTGATTCTAGCTCCCCCAACTTGCCTGCCAGGCTTCTTGTGTTGGCTAGCAAGCATTTCAATTTATTGTACCCTTTTACCATTAGCCGGATTCCTTTATTTCCTTTTTGTGTTAATGATTTCTTACTAATGCTAGTTTTTCTCCACATCCCCCATCCCCATTCAATACAAAATATTATACAGAAAAACACCTTTAAAAATTGTACAAAAAAACCCCAAAACAGTATGTATTTCTTATTTCACCCAAAGATATAGATGTCGCTAAAGACCTGGCTTTGCTTACTTCCTAAATCTTAGGATATGAGATAATCACCAATCCCACAGCAGTTAGAAAACATCCTTGTAACTTCATTCAATTATTCCTAGCACATAGGAAAAAAAAATGTAAAAGTGTAAACCATATTACAATCTGGATTTAAAATACATAGACATTGTTTATTAAATTGCACTTATAAAATAGCATATTACAAACAACTGGTACCCTTTTGAAAGTATGCAAAAAATAATTAGAGAACATAACAATGTAAAATAGATCCCCAGCCTCAGTCCTTGGATAGATTATGGTTTTGGGATGCAGTTCCAGGATTCCTAGAAAAGATGTTTATGCATTTCACCACAAGTAATGATTAGCCTATTTCAATTTATGATCCGTTTTAAAAGCATACAATTATTTAAACTACAGGTTGCCTACCCCTTATACATATATCCACCCTACATTATACATATGCCTACCCCTTACACATATATACACCTCCGTGTTGCTGCAATCTACCGTCCCCCTGGCCCTATCTCCCAATTTATTGACAACTTCGCTACCTGGCTCCCACTCCTCTGACCTACCTTCTGTCATTCTTGGTGACTTTACTATCCCTTTGGATAACCCCGCTGATTCTGGCACTTCCAAACTCCTCTCTCTCTGCTCCTCTCTTGGCCTAGCTCAGTGGACTACCTCTCCCACCCACATCAAAGGACACTCCCTCAATCTAGTCTTCACCCACTCTTGTTCCCTTACTGACTACACTATCTAGGCTTTTCCTCTTTCTGACCATCACCTCATCTCCTTCTCCCTCACTGCTTCCCCCTCTCCCACCCCCTCCCAAGCACATTGTCTCACGGCATAACGTCAACACACTTGTTAGACGCTGTGTCCTCTTCTTGTCCCAATCGCCACCATGTCATGCCCAAACCTCGCCGACTCCCTCTATAACTACACCCTATCTTAGGCATTGGACTCTGCATGCCCTCCCTCCTCTATCCCCCCTCAATGCTCCAACGCCCAACCGTGGCACTCACCTATCACCCGATTCCTTAAAAAGTGCTCTCGCATTGAGCGTTTCTGGAAGAAATCACGCTCCCTCGCGGATTATCTCCATTTCAAATTAATTCTTTCCTCCTTCAGTTCTGCCCTTGCTCTGGCCAAGGACTCCTACTTTAAGTCCCTCATCCTTTCCCAATCATCCAACCCTTGCAGGCTCTTCGCCACCTTCAACTCCTTGCTCTCCCCCCTCCTCCAGCTCTTCCTTCCTCCATCGTAGCCGCTGATTTTGCTACCCACTTTTCAACCAAAATCTCCTCTCTCAGGACTGCCATCACTGCTGCCATGACCTCACCATCCTCCCCTTCTACATCTCCACTCTCCTCCTTCCCACCCTTGTCCTCATTTTACCCCACCACTGCCGCTGAAGTCCATTCTATCCTTCAATCCACTTCTCTCTCCACCTGCCCACTCGATCCGATCACCTCCAATATTATCCGTCATCTCAGTCAGTCAGTCTGCTCTCGCCTGGCTCACCTTTTTAATCTTTCCCTATCCTCTGGGATCTTCCCTCCTCCTTCAAACACGCTCTTGTCTCCCCAATTCTCAAAAAAACCAATCTGGACCCCCAACTCTCCGTCCAACTACAGGCTCATCTCCCTCCTCCCTTTTGCCTCCAAAATGCTGATGATACCCTAATCTATCTCTTCTCCCCCAACCTATCCCCATCACTCCTGTCCAAGGTCTCCAAATGCCTCACGGCCATCTCAGCCTGGATGACCCAACGCTTCCTGAAACTAAACATGGCTAAAACTGAACTTCTAATCTTCCATCCCATGAACATCCCCTCTTCTCCCACTATCTCCATCAGTATTGGTGAAACAGAGATCACCTCCACCGACCAAACGCGCTGCCTCGGTGTCATCATTGACTCCTCCCTCTTTCACCCCCACATTTGTGCTCAGTCTTGCCACATTCACCTCCGCAATATCTCGCGCAGCAGACCATTCCCTCTCCACTGATGCGACCAAAATTGTCATCACTCTCGTCATCTCCCGCCTTGACTATGGCAACATCCTTCTCTCCGGGCTAACCCTCGCCCCTCTCCTATCCATTCTTAACGCTGCTGCTAGGCTCATCTTCCTCTCCAGCCGCTCTACCTCCACCTCTGTCTCTCTCTTCACTGGCTCCCCATTCTTTTCAG
Source organism: Crinia signifera (assembly GCF_055691185.1). Lineage (NCBI taxonomy): Eukaryota > Metazoa > Chordata > Amphibia > Anura > Myobatrachidae > Crinia > Crinia signifera. Next base: position 130,133,306 of record NC_139222.1, on the reverse strand, counting down.
AGTTCTCTTTAAACTCCTCACCACCACCTATAAGGCTCTCTCCTCCTCCACCGCTCCTTACCTCTCTTCAATGATCTCTATTCACACTCCCTCCCGTCCTCTTTGCTGCACCGCCTGACCTTTCACCTAATCACCTCCACCAACTCCCGTGTCCAAGACTTCTCTCAAGCCGCCCCCCCCCCCCTGCACTGGAACAACCTCCCGCCACCCATCAGGCTGATTCCCTTACCTCATTCAAGCACTACCTCAAAACCCACTTCTTCCGACTAGCCTATCCCTCCTCCTATCCTGCCTACCCTACCCCTCCATCCATTCCTACTTATCCTATTGTTTTTCGTTGTCCACCCACCTCCTTTTAGTCGGTTAACTCTTATGAGTAGGGCCCTCCTTCCTCACCCTACCTCTTTACCTCACCAGTGCTCCGGCCCTGTTCTTTCCTTCCTATACTTCATCTTCAGTCTCCTCGACAATTTCGACACCTATACCCCTATTTATGCTGTATTTTATCAACACACCCTATAATTACCTTGTAATTTGTTTTTTGTTTGCTATGTACGGCGCTGCGGACACTTTGTGGTGCCTTATAAATAAACAAACAAACTACGGTACTTATGTAGTAACTGGGCTGCCGATTTTGAAATCGGGTCCATCGCATCGCACCCGACCAAATCGCATGCGATGCGATGCGATGGACCCGATTTTTCCATAGGATTCAATGTTAAAATGGACTGAGTCCATTTTAACATGGAATTCAATGGGAAAAAGGGGTCCTTTTCATACCCCTACTATCCAAGTGGGCATGGAGTTGGATATAAACCTGTGGCGAGCGTAGCGAGCCACCGAGCCCGAAGCGTGGCGAGCGTAGCGAGCCCCGCGAGGGGACACAGAATACCGTTCGCTCGCCACGCTTCGGGCTCGGTGGCTCGCTACAGGTTTATATCCAACTCCATGCCCACTTGGATAGTAGGGGTATGAAAAGGACCCCTTTTTCCCATTGAATTTCATGTTAAAATGGACTCAGTCCATTTTAACATTGAATCCTATGGAAAAATCGGGTCATCGCATCGCATCGCATCGTATGCGATGCGATATTGCATCGCATCTGATTGTATGCCTTAACTTAAGGCATACAATCAAAAAATCGGCAGCCCAGATACTACATAAGTACCCAAACTACTACTACTACCACTATCCAAATACTCAAATGTCTAGGTTTTTTTTTGTTCAATCCCTTATACAAAATGCTCCTGGTCCCAAGCATTTCGGATAAGGGATACTACACATGTATTTTTTAATAAGGGTTTGTTCTTAAAAAGGTACGGCAAAAGAGCAATTATTAGACAAGGGTGTAAAACAACCATTCAATTGTGTAATGGACAGTATGTACAAAAAGCAAGACTGGAGCAAATATAAATCAGAGAAGAAGAAAGGTTTGAAAAACAGGTAGAAAAGCAAGGACACAAAAGGGAGTCTAATGAGCAGTAGGTTCCAGGTCCAAGGCAAAGAGGGCAGTGTCGAGACCATTAAAAAAAAAAAAATAGTGTGTGTGTGGGGGGGGGGGGGTTTGATTTATTTTTCAATATAATACCCTTTTAGCTTGATACACTTGGCTCAATAATAGTCCACATTTTTCATGCCCTCCAAAAATATAGGATTTCTCGAACTCTGCAAAATATGCTTAAGTTTCAGTTGATGCAAATCTTTCCACCATGTTTGGAAACAAAAAGTTGTAGTGGGGCAAATATAGATTCATAGCCCAATTCTACCAATTTTTCTGTGCCGAGGTGGGACAAGTGAGCCGGCGCATTGTCGTAGTAGAACAGCGCTTTTTTTCTTTCCCAAGTGGGGTAGTGTGTTCTTCAATGCATCATCAAATCTGCCCAATAACTCATAATACTGCCCTGTGATCGTTCTTCCCTTTTCTAAATAGTTGCTGAAGATTATGCCTATCAAATCCCAGAAACCGGTGGCCTTAACCTTTCCGTCTGATGGAACAGTCTTAACCTTCTTTGGTGCACGTTCGCCAAGTGGATCCACGTTTCATCAACAGCCACATAACAGCACAGAAACTCCTTTGGATTGTGCTTAAACAGGTCTAAACACCGATTTGAAAGCGGTCATTAGATTCCACTTGTTGTCCACAGTGAGCCAATACAGCACCCATCTTGCCGATAGCTTTGTCATGCCCAAATGTTCATGTAGGATATTCTGCACATGTTCAAATGAGATGACTACGATCTCCACAATCCCTCTGATCATCACTCGACGGTCTACCACTACAATATAATGAAATGTTGACCACTTCATCCGTAATCATCTCATTTATGCGACCTGGATGCTCTTCAACGAGGACGGATGAACCACTCTAATTAATTGAACCAATATCTGATGGTTGTCATCAGGTGAAAGGTGTCCATAACTGGATTCCAAGCTATCTTTAATTTCCTCAGACGTCTTCCCATACAAAAACTAATCACTGACCGCTACTGCACTGTCTCCAGTTAGAAACAAAAAGTACACAATGAATTTATCTGAAACAGATGACGCTAAACTTTGAAGACAAATGGGGTCACTGATATACAGGTTTGAAGTCAAACAGATACTTATCACCCCTCATACTGTATGTGCAAATTAAATGTAATGTATGCATTTCATATACAGTATTACATTATTGTCTACACTGTTATATATGCTGGGAATACATTTACAGAGTAACGTATACGTTTTCTAACTGCAGGAAGAATTGTGAAATAAGACTTAGGATGTAAGAATATTAATTTATAATATCTAAATCATTTATTCTGTTAGAAAATTATTACTACTTTAAACTTAATTTTTTTCTATTTATAAACTCATGGATTTTTTTTAATGTATACTAAGGGGAGTATTGAATAAAGTAATTTTTGGCTAACCATGAAAACAGACTTCCTATTTAATTGCAGCCGTTTTGACCAGTTTTTAGGCATGTTTCGCCAATGCGGATTCACTTTTTTAAAAAGGCAAATCTGCATCTGCAAAACGAACTTAATAGTCGGCAACGGCTGCAATTTCAACAAAAACACATGGATCAGTGAGCAATTTGTCAATCAACGTGTTTTTCGACCGTGCCAGACTTTTTAGAAAAATCAGAACTTTAATTGAATAGGTCATATGTAAATTTGACCTAAAAAAAGTTAAAAATCCAGCATGCAATTGAAAACCCCCAAGTTGTAGTATAGATAGTTTACACTTTCAATTTTGCTCACTGTTGATTGAAAAACACCAGTTCATTTACAGATGCTAGTGGTTTCCACCATATATAAACTAGGTAGCTAAATAAATGGAATAAAAAAAAATTAATGAAAAATTCACCAACTTATGCACCTTAATGATGATGCTTCCATGGGAAAAATCAAATTATGCCATGATGCTGTAGTTTCAGTGGTTCTCAACTCTAATCCTTAAGTACTGTGTGCAAGTCATATTTTGTTGATTTCTTTTTATTACACATCCGGCCAAAAGTTTAGATACAATTGAATCTTAACATTATTAAAGAAATTTTCGGCTTGAACCGACTCATTTACGCCCTTGATTAATACAGAGTAAAAGTCTGTATATTGTGAGAAAACTTGCTGCACACAAGTGATATAAACCTGCAAAATATACAATAGTCAATTTTCAAAACGGACGATATTCGACTTTTGACGTGTTGAGCAGTTTTTTTGTGTTGCTTGAGTTCTGTTTAAGTTTTGGATTTTTGTTTACATTGTATTCTGAAGTAGGCATACGTTTTCAGTCAGTTCAGTCAACACTGACTGGAGCGTATCAACATCGTCATAGTTTTGCAAAAGTTTTTAGTATAAAATTGAATTTTACATGTAAGACATAAGGAAACAAAACAAATCAAAATTCCCATTGCAACAAGAAGAGCCATAGTGGCATTATATATTGAAGGCAACTTGTATCGAGCAATTGCCAAAAAAAGTGAACGTTTCGTTAAAAGGTGTTGAAACGACAATAAAGATTCAAAGACACTGGAAGTTATAGTGATATTAATCGGACTGGACATCCGAAAGTAACTTATCAAGAACAGCATATAGGCCCTTATTCAGATCTGATTGCAGTACAAATTTGTTTGGAAAATGGGCAAAACCATGTGCACTGCATGTGGGGCAGATGTAACATGTGCAGAGTGTTACATTTAGGTGGTGTGTGTTGAAACTGAAATCTAAATTGCAGTGTAAAAATAATGCAGCCAGTATTTACCCTGCACAGAAACAAAATAACACACAAATCTAACTCTGCACATGTTACATCTGCCCCACCTGTAATGCACATGCAAATTTGTTCTGCAATCAGATCTGAATAAAGGCCATAGTGGTTACCAGTAAAAGAAATAGAAAGTTAACAGCTTCAAAAATCCACACGGACGTCAACAGAGCCCATGAAAAGCACGCATCACTAACGACTGAAATGAAGATTGAGAGCTGCTGGACTTAAAGGGTGTATAGCAGTAAAACAACAACAACAAAAAACCCTTTGCTACGTCCAATTAATAAAAGCAAAATGACATCAATGTGCCATCAAGCATCGAAATTGGACGATAGAACAATGGAAAAATGTACTCTGGACTGCCGAATCTAAGTTTGAGATAGAAGGATATCAAGGTAGAATTTTTGGAAGATGAAAGCTCTGAAAAAAAAAAAAAGGTACTTCAGTGTGTAGTACCTACTGTTAAACAGAGATGGTTCAGTTAAGGTGTGGGGAGCTTTTTCTGACTATGGGACTGGAGAATTGGTGAAAATTGTTGTTATGAAGAATGAACAATATAAAATCATGTGCTTCCCTCTGGACTCAGAACAATTGGCCGTGGTTTTATCTTCCAACAACATACCGACCCAAAACACACCTTTTTTTACCGAAGAAGCTGATGGTGTCATTAAAAATATGACATAACCGCCGCAATAATCTGATTGCGCTTTTGTTTTGTTTTAAAAGGGGCAGCCATTTACAAGGCAAAACCAGATGGGAGTAAAGCTTTCCAGTCTGAATGATCTGCATTTGGAAGTGTGGTCTTTATCCAGAATTTGCATCCATAGACACGGACACCTGTCCCAAAATAAACACTGAAGAGAACCATATCAAAGGTAATTATAAAGCTGCTGGTGGTGGTAAACCAGGTGGAACAACAGGAGCAGGCTGTGCCCTTATGAACGAAAAACAGGAATGTGAAAAAACGTTTATCCCAAACTGAGATGTGATGGATTTTTTAATCTGGACACATCAACTCCCCATGGGTTCAATATAGACTTTGTGGTTTTATATGGTTTTTAGATAAAAAAAAATTAATCCATCAGTATCGCTCCCATCCATTCATTTTTAACCATTTTAAACTATTTGTTTTTATTATAACTCATTAATTCATGTCTTTTATCGGTTTCACTTTGCATATGTATGGAGGATTTGCAGATGACACATGGCCACATTAGGGATGGATGTAGCCTGAACGAAGTAGGGTTTATATTTAGATGTGGCCATGAAAAACTTCTGATTCCCTCACAACCATTGGAATGCCAGTCTCCAAGATGGAGTCTTTGGATCCCAGAAAATCAGTCATCACATCCCAAACAGAAAACGGAAGACATATCCAAAACCAAGAATGACTACAAAGTGAATAAGAAGTAAAAAGAGATTGCAGCTAAAAAAGAATGCAAGTTGCATCTGAATATTCCTGAATTGTCTGAGCCGGAGTTTGGAACGCAAACATGAATTAGATCAGTGGTTCCCAACCCTGGTCCTCAAGTACCCCCAACAGTGCATGTTTTGCAGGTCTCCACACAGAATCACAAGTGCTATAATTAGCTCCACCTGTGGATCTTTTCAAATGTGCCTGAATAATGAGTGCACCTGCTGGGTGACCTGGAAAACGTGCACTTCCGGTCCGGCCAGCACTATTTGGAGACTGCATTCAAAGGACACAGATGACCACATCCGCCCACCTAAGCGAGATGTCTCTTCCAGGCAGTAACGAATACGGAAGTGTTCCACACATGCTGAGGATTTCAGTGTGTTGGCATCCACATCTGAAGAAGGAACCAGTTTCCGAAACCGGTTATGAGGATGCCATCACACTGACGGGAGGACTCTGATAACATCACCCTTGATCCCCATCTAAGCCTGTGCGGTGGTGCGCATATTCTGCTACCCGGAACCTTACCATCTATAGCACCAAGCCCACCGCACCACCCTGGAATGGTGAGATAAAGATCCAGATTGCCCCCGTCCACCCTTATAGTATATGCATTAAACTGCATTTACCTTTCTGCACTTGCACTTTTTATGTGTTTATCCATTGTTTTTATAAATAAAAATAGTTTTTTTCTGGTAAATTAAATCCCCATTGTGGGTCCAGATTATTTATCTACATATCCACTGTTGTGTTACATGCGCCATCTCTGTTGACCTATTTCCCAGAAAACTTGTCACATAAGAGTGGGTGTTTTGCTCTTTATTTGGCAACAGAGGGCTGCGAGTAACCATACAGTATAAATAGTGCGCACGGATAACACCAATCTCCCAATACAGTCCCTTATGAATGAGAGAAAATCCAAGATTTCTGGCTAGAAGTTGTTACTGCTCACTGTATCTGTGAAACACTGGGTACAGAGACAGTCTTGGTCTGGATCGTGAAGAGAAAGTGCAATGGATCAAGTCCTTCATGTATGCACACATGCACTCCCACCACCCAGTATGCTTTGCTCTTGGAAGACAAGGTACAGAAAGCAAAGGTGACCCCCACAGAGTTATACAAACAGTGGTGTGCCAACAAAACCACAAAACAGACACACATATATATATATATGGATATATATATAGATCTGCCATTAAATTGGCTCTTGATGTTGGTGGCAGTGAACAGCCGGTCGCCAGGCATTTTGTGGAATGTCGGCATTCGCTGACATCAATCAGGTACAGAATGTTGGATTATATTACCCCGCCAAAACGGGGGGGTAATAGAGGCAATATGTTGCTGAAAAGAGAATGCCAATGGATTATGCGGTTAAATACGCTTAGTCCATTTGGCTTAAACGATCAACTTGGTGTCAATTGTTTTTGATGATAAACAAATATATATGTATGAGTTCTGTCCTAGTATTGTCTAGTGGTTATTATGT
>NC_139222.1:130096152-130123652 GCF_055691185.1 Crinia signifera | reverse complement strand
GGCTGGGAATATGTTAACTAGTTGGTGTTCAGTTTGCTCTTGCACAAATATGCACACTGTCTAAGCCTGTAAATCCCCTAAAAAAAATAATTGTGTTTTATACAATCCATGTTCCAGGTAATGTAAAGTGCACAACAGTGCCAGGAGTGAAGGAGGGGGACAGTATTAGAGATGAAGGCATATTATTTAATATTTTATCTTCATATCTTCATTAGAAGGAAGTAATCCATATTAAGGAGCCCACACACGCACCGATGCCGGCAGTGCGATGCTATGCGATTGGGTGAGCGCTCCCACGGCACCTCATCGCGCAGTACAAAAAGTATGTGCTGCACATACTTTTTGTACTAGCTTTTTCTAGCATAGCATCGCATGCACAAGGCATACGATGCGATGCTATGTGTGCTAGTTAAGCCCACAACGCACGCCGGGATCGGTGCGTGTGTGGGCTCCTTTACTCCTGTTTTATGAATTTAGAGATTAAAAGGAATAATCAGATCAGTTCTCTTCCTGTCACACCAGGCTTTGAGAAGTCGATGGCAACTGTGAAGCATCCTTCTCTTATTGAAGACACATTTATATCCAGTAGCTAGGAGGTACACACTTTCTATTTTGACTTTGGTGATCTACCAAAGTCAAAATAGAAGGTGTGTACCTCCTAGCTACTGGATGTAAATTTGTCTCCAATAAGAGAAGGATGCTTTTTATATATTCTATATGCAGTTTGTAGCAGGAAAAAGTATAGCGGTATCAACATGAGGTTTTCAATTTGTTTTTGTGTCAGTTTGTAGATCACATAGACCCCAATTGTTGTACCACTTTATACGCCATGCTTCGGGCAAGGTACCTAGCTCTGCAACTGCTGAGTTTGACACAATAGCACTCCGCATCAGTCCATGTAGATGGTAAAAGTATGAAAAAGTAAAAAACCATAACCTCATCTTAACCTTTTCACGTGTCAACTTTAGCGATGTAGACCTGTTGACTTATCTAACGGAGAAAGGTGTTGTAGATCTAGTCTTCTCCAGAGAACATATACAGTTTCAAATATTGCAAACGCAAACAAAATTAAGGTTATTTTTTCATGACCTCTGTTAAAAATGGCAGTGTCATAGGATATTGCAGGTTACACATTTGCCATCTACTGTAACAAGCATTTACAAAAGTTTAGCAGTTCTCCTGGAACACTACAAAATGGAATTTGTGTAAACCTCACCATCCACAACATACCCATAGTTCAAAATTATGGTTACATTATTCAGGGTATATTCTGAGAGAGAATGCATTGTAGTATAATAAATCCAAAATCATCACACATGCACTGTAACTCGATAGAAGCCCATCTCTCAATATCAGGGAATGTGCACACCTATGGTTTTTGGTCACCTGTCATTTACTTTTCTATTCTACCTGTTATTTTAGAACGGTAAACACACACAAAATAAAACATTTTACATTTTAAAAATGTTTTTACTGTATCATTTTTCAGAGACTTCAAAAAAGGTATATGGTCACTAGGTCTACAATCATGGGTCGACAAGCATTAGGTAGACACCATTAGGTCGACCCAAGCATTAGGTAGACACGGGGGCGGTCAACAGTCAAAAGGTCGACATGGGGTTTTTCACATTTTTTTGAGCCAACAGGCAGTATTTCATGCCCTACCATCCACTAGAGCAGGGGTAGGCAAGTAATTTTTACCGGAGTCCGTATATTTTTAAATATTTTGGTCGAGGTCAAGAACAAAAAAAAATTATATATATATATATATATATATATATATATATATATATATATATATATATATATATATATATATATATATATATATATATATATATGTATATAAGATAATTTGAATAAAAAATAAATAAATAAAATATTTAATGGGATGACAATGAAACAATATATAAGTAAAAAGACAATCGTATACCAAAGTACATATGATTACACAGTAAAAGCTGGTATTCAAGGTATACAGGTGTAAAAACAATAGATAGGTAGGAAATAGGGTGAGGATATATATAAAAAAGGGGGGGATTTTTTTCCTATAAATCAAAAGTAAAAAGTTTTTTTTTTTTTTTTACTTATTAAAAAAATATATGATATAAAAAATACTGAAAAGATATATAAAAAAGTTATTAAAAAAGTTCTTAACTTTTGGAGTAATGGGAGGTAGGTGGCCCAACGCGTTTCGTCGAAGTGACTTCTTCAAGGGGTGGGAGACAAATGAGCTCAGATCTGTATTTATACCTGTATGCCTGTCAGTATCAGCTATGACATCATTTCCTGTTCATTAGTCAATTACTAAGGCTAAAATCGTTGGAACATCATATATTAGGACTGGACATATGTTTAAAGGTTAATTCAGGTGCAGAGGTGTAAAACGCTATATTTACAACATTTTTAAGTGGCTAAAAACGTTCATTTGGTGTAAAGTACATAAAATCGCGGCACTTCCGCCACGTTTCCGGCGTCCATACGGCGCTAGTGCGCATGCCCGGCTGTTCACTGTTTACATGAAGCTGTGACCTTCTCCGCTGGGTGCGCTTGCGCAGGAAGGCTGCGAGACTGTCAGAGGTTCTCTTGTATGGCTCTTGCGGATGTGTCCTTATCAGTGAGCGCCGGCGGCCATTTTGTTGGAGTTTTCCCATTAAAAAAGGCTGCTTGTAACGCTTCTTATGGCTATTTTCATTGCGCCCATGTCATATATAAAAACAAAAGGAAGGATGGTTAATGCATTTGTTCTGGACTGTTGGGATATAATAGTATACCCATATAAATTAATAATTCGAAATTGCGAGGCTAATTGTAAGTGATCTCATAAATAAATACACCAGTGTGTTCATCTGAATAAGGTTTACGTGATGGTTTGTATGTCAATACAAATATAGTGCATATTTAATAATCAGTGAAACTGACCCAAATATGCACTATATTTGTATTGACATACAAACCATCACGTAAACCTTATTCAGATGAACACACTGGTGTATTTATTTATGAGATCACTTACAATTAGCCTCGCAATTTCGAATTATTAATTTATATGGGTATACTATTATATCCCAACAGTCCAGAACAAATGCATTAACCATCCTTCCTTTTGTTTTTATATATGACATGGGCGCAATGAAAATAGCCATAAGAAGCGTTACAAGCAGCCTTTTTTAATGGGAAAACTCCAACAAAATGGCCGCCGGCGCTCACTGATAAGGACACATCCGCAAGAGCCATACAAGAGAACCTCTGACAGTCTCGCAGCCTTCCTGCGCAAGCGCACCCAGCGGAGAAGGTCACAGCTTCATATAAACAGTGAACAGCCGGGCATGCGCACTAGCGCCGTATGGACGCCGGAAACGTGGCGGAAGTGCCGCGATTTTATGTACTTTACACCAAATGAACGTTTTTAGCCACTTAAAAATGTTGTAAATATAGCGTTTTACACCTCTGCACCTGAATTAACCTTTAAACATATGTCCAGTCCTAATATATGATGTTCCAACGATTTTAGCCTTAGTAATTGACTAATGAACAGGAAATGATGTCATAGCTGATACTGACAGGCATACAGGTATAAATACAGATCTGAGCTCATTTGTCTCCCACCCCTTGAAGAAGTCACTTCGACGAAACGCGTTGGGCCACCTACCTCCCATTACTCCAAAAGTTAAGAACTTTTTTAATAACTTTTTTATATATCTTTTCAGTATTTTTTATATCATATATTTTTTTAATAAGTAAAAAAAAAAAAAAAAAAAAAAAAAACTTTTTACTTTTGATTTATAGGAAAAAAATCCCCCCCTTTTTTATATATATCCTCACCCTATTTCCTACCTATCTATTGTTTTTACACCTGTATACCTTGAATACCAGCTTTTACTGTGTAATCATATGTACTTTGGTATACGATTGTCTTTTTACTTATATATTGTTTCATTGTCATCCCATTAAATATTTTATTTATTTATTTTTTATTCAAATTATCTTATTTACAATAATTAGTCGCCAATATCTTTTTACATTTCTACCTATTTACTCGTGAGTGACATACCATCGCTCTTACTTAAAGACAGGCTGACACCCTCTATATTATAAGGGAATATTATTGTTTGAAGAATATACATCTAGCACAAGTGGCGCCCCCTATCCAAAACTAACATATATATGTATATGTAGGAAGAAATTGGCATCACTCCAGGGGACTTTCAATAGCGTATTTTTATGTGAATATGATAATCAATACATGCACATCGACTGTGTCGACGTTTCAATGTCAGCAAGACATGGGCATCGAGTCTTGAGAAAAAGGTCTTGCTGACATTGAAACGTCGACACAGTCGATGTGCATGTATTGATTATCATATTCACATAAAAATACGCTATTGAAAGTCCCCTGGAGTGACGCCAATTTCTTCCTACCTGCACATAAGCTGGAAGGCACCCGGGGCACCTTACTTTTCATCTCACACATACACACATATATATATATATATATACATACATACATATACACACACATATATATATATATATATATATATATATATATATATATATATATATATATATATATACACACACATACATATATATATACACACACACACACACACACACACACATGGAGTTTTGTACCCCTTAATAAATAATTATACGAATACATACATACATTATATATATATATATATATATATGTATGCATGTATGTGTATATATATATATATATATATATATATATATATATATATATATATATATATATATATATATATGTATTCGTATATTTATTTATTAAGGGGGCACAAAACTCCATCCCATTCACCTGAGAGACCCCCCCCCCCTCCCCATTCCCCTCCCACTACATAGCATCCATTAAAACAAAACCAATACTCCCATCCTATATTAAATCTTACTGGGAGTTGGCTGTCATGAACCCTGCTGTTCCCTGCTGCCGCAGCTGCTTCCGACAGGTCCACATGCTGTCACAGCTCCCGCTGGGCCTTCCTGCCATCGCACAGTCTTCTTGTGGAGCTGTGGCAGCCTCTACACATGGCGCCGATTGTATCTCCTCACTATCTGCGTGCGGGTGCGCGGTGACATCACCCGCGCACCAGCCGCAATGCATCCCTGGGACCGCTGCAGGCAGATAGAAAAGTGGACCATCTGAAGTCCTGAAACTAGCAGCACCGCACTGCTAGTTTCAGGAGTTTAGACGGTCCACTTTTCTATCCTCTGCGGTCCGGAGATGGACCGCGGTCCGCCAGTTGCCGGTCCCTGCACTAGAGCATTTGTGGGAGAATAAAGTAGTGTGCCGAGCGTAGAGAGGCACCGTGCCCGAAGCATGGCGAGCGCAGCGAGCCATGTGAGCGGACGTTGTTCTACGTTTCAGTGTCCATGTCGACTGTCAAAATTCAAGACAAAAAAAAAAATAAGTGAAAAAACCCATGTCGACCTGTTGACTGTCAACCTTCCCCATGTCAACCAACATGCTGTCTACCTAATGATCCATACCCCTTCAAAAAGGCCTCCAAGTCTTCCACCAGTAAATAAGTGAATGGTTTCTTCGCAGGAGCCCAGGACCAACAAAAGAAAAACAAAAAAACCTGTTTACCTGTTAAGATAAGGCATAGCATTTATTACCAACAACATGCTTTAGCCTGGAACAAAGATCATTCCTGAGATTTAAGTTAACTAAATGAAACATTGTTGCAACATTTTATTAACAGATATTTATGTAGTGCAAACATTCTGCAGTATTTAGAGAGAATATTTAGAGATTTGAGTCAGTTCATACTAACAATCTAATAGAGGGTACACACGGTGAGATATGCACTTCTTTGCTATTCAATTTTGCTTAAACAAACAAAATCGAATCGAAATCTAATAAAAAAATTGAATTGGCATTGAATGGTTTTTCTAGATTTGATCCCAATGCGTGCTCCCGTGTAATGTAAATCAAGAAGAAAAAAATAGTATTGGCAGGCAAGACCATATAGTACAGATCTGTACTACATGGTCAAAATCGAATGTGAACACTAACCGACCCAGATTGAATAGGGGTCGAAAAGAAAATGAGATCTCACCATGCGTACGCACATCTCACAAGATACGACCAATTGGCAGAACAAATTTGAGACTGAATGACTCAATTTATATAAACTGATTTCCATTGAACTCCTGGGCAAACGCGTGTACACACCCTGTGCAATCTTGCAAAACATATAGTCAGTGGCCACTTCCTGAAATATGCAGTCATTAACAATGTATAAAATCTTTTTAGCATGTTCAAAAGATCAGTAGGATCAGCAGAAAAGTGCATCTGCATAGTGATAGAGCGAATACAGTAGTTGGATGAAATCTTGCAGTGTGGGAGCAAATGGTAATCAGCCGTTGCTCCCAGACTGTTGAAAAATGCCCAAAGAGTCAGACAGCTAGTTGTAGAAAGCACATTTGTTTGATTTTAAACCCAACTAATAATTTAGGTGTAAGGGAGAAACTTTCCCTTACATTCACGACTGAACGATAAGTAGGCGGACACTGTCTAGCAGTGTCCGTTCAAATTCTTCACAGGCAAAGCCTGGGGTATCCGTCAGTGGCAGCAATAGAGCCGGAGGGGGATCAGTGCCGGAGCAGCCCCACAAGCTTTTGCGACAATATTCCCCAGATCTTAGCACCCCCGCAATGGCAGCATTACACAACCGCAAATGAGTCCACGCAACCAGTACCTATCCCGAGCAAAAGTGCCCCCCCCCCTTCAACAGCCTTCGTCAGTTTGACAGTGCTGGTCTCAGCATGCCTGTGTGTATCAGTTTTTCCACCCCAGCCTGCCTCACCACTTGTCATCTTAAGGACACTCCCCCTTTTCCTTAAGTGTGCACATTAACAAGGGATAGCTGTAAAAAGTTACTGAGGTGGGTAAGGTGGTGTTTTAGTTGGATAGAGAAGTTGAACAGTTAAAGGGAAGTTGGTCTGTGTGTATGGCCAGCATTAGTACTTCAAGTTGTGGGGATATTTTTATAGTTAAGTCTCTCTTCTGGGTACTAGAACCTAAAGATTGGTTGGATGGTCTTCAGCTTGATCACACATCTGTCACCTCCCAAATAGCCTTAATCTATTGTTACCAACAATATCAGTCTTAAAATGCTGCATTACAGAATAACCAATCCAACCAGATGTTGGAACAAATTCTCATCGCTCAAGGTTGTACCCTGCTTTAGCCTAGCTGAGGCGTAAAATATTTTTTTCCCCTGGGAGGAGTAACGTTTCCACTGAAAGTACATACCATTGAAATGTACATAAAGTCTTATGCTGCACAGTCTTTTGAAGCCAAATATGTATATAACCCTTAGGAATGTTATCAGAAAACAGGGATTTTGTACTTACCGTAAATCCTTTTCTCCAAGTCCACAGGTGTCACTGGAGTAACAGTGGGGAATAGAAGGGTGACTACGGGGAGCATGGGCACTTTAAATTTAAATGTGTGGCCAACTCCTCCCCTTCTAGGCAGTCCTAAGGATTGTGCCCTGAAGGGAGCTGGAAGAGAGAAACACTTCGGAAGGGGAGGTTAAACACATTAACAATCAAGCAATGATGGATTGAAAAGTGAAAGACCAGTGAGAAACAACACTGGGTAACCTACACCACACAGTAACACACAAGGAAGTTCCAACAGACATAACTGGAACCAGGCCTGGTAGGAAGAAAATTTAAGGTTTCAAAGACGGGTTACTAACTGAGTAAAAGAAAAGCGCTGAGGCGGCCGTCCAGTGACCCCAGTGGACACGGAGAAAAGGATTTACGGTAAGTACAAAATCCCTGTTTTCTCCTTCATCCACTAGGTGTCACTGCAGTAACAGTGGGGACGTCCCAGATGTCCCAACATGGGCGGGACAGCGCTGAGACCCCCTTAATACAGAGCGCCCAAACGTAGAAGTTGGAGCTGCAATAGGTGTCAAACCGGTAGGATCGGAAAAAGGTCTGATGACCCCACCAAACCCTCAGGCAGACGCCCACAAGGGCCCCACAGAGCCTGTAGAATGCACTGAGCTAGAAACAGGAGGAGGCCGAGCATCGGCGAAACAAGTCTGCCAGATAGCAAGTCGAATCGGTCAGGCCAAAGTCAGCTTAGATGCCAGCCAGCCATGCCTTACAAGATCATACAGTACGTGACAAAACATCCGACTCTGGCAGAGGCTGTCTGAGCAATCTAAATGCGTAGAGCTCAGACCCCATACAGAGACCTTGCATAAGAAGAGTCATCCAAAAACGCAGATATCACACTCGGCTGGTTGATATGGAAAACCGAGACGATCGTAGGCAGAAAAGAGGCTGGAACGAAGCTCTGCACGGTCCCTTTGAAAAAAAACAAAAAGGAGCCGACAGGACAGAGCTCCCAACTCAGAGACATGCCTGGCCAAAGCCAAGGCCAGCAAGAGCATATTTACCACGTATGATACCTGAGATCCACATCCTCCAAAGGCTCAAAAGACAAGGATTGCAAAAATCAGAGGACCAAAACTAAATCCCATGGGGCCGTCGGCTGACGGAAAGGGGATTGCAACCGCAACACTCCCTGGAAAAATGTGCATCTCTGGTAACAGAGTAAACTTCTTCTGAATGAATATGGACAGCACCGAGATCCAAGATGCAACCCAGAAGCAAGACCAGCTTGCAAAAACAAAACAAACCGTGCTTTCTTAAAAATAGTGGAGCCACCACGCTCCTAGCACCCAACCACATATGCAAGCCAGAGGCGGTAGTAGTCTGTGGTAACCTCTTTTCTGGCCCACATCATAGTTGGGATAACCGTAGCAGGGAGTTCCACACACCTCAAGATGGACCTCTCAGCAGCAATGCCTTTAAATGAAGATGCCTGAAGTCTGGAAAGACAAAAGGTCCCTGGCTGAGAAGGTAGTCTTGAAGAGGCAGAGGCCATGGCTTGTCTATAAACAAAGACATTGCAGAGATCGGTGCACCAAGACCGGCGAGGCCAGTCCAGAACAATCATGAGAACCAGGACTTCTTCCCTCTGTACGTGTTGAAGCACACGGGGCAATAACAGGAAAAAAAGGTAGACAAACTGGTAATACCAGAGCGCCGACGGGGTGTGCACCCCCCCGCAGCCGGATCTAGCGTCCATGCTAGGTACGGGGCAACTTGCGATTGTGATGAGATGCCATCAGTTCCACTTGTGGGCAACTCCACCATTGCACCAAGCATTTAAGACTGGAAACACCATTCTCCTTGACATATGGTTTGGATGTTAAAACTGAATTTTGTTGTCCTGTCATGGGGCAATGACAATAAATGAATCTGAATATGTCTCGTCGACTTAGGAAGTCGACCTCACAATGGTTCACGCTGGGTATGAAGGAGGCCCAAATGGTGTGTGGGTGGATCAGGGTGCAAAGCAGAACCCATTTCACCCCCTTCATCTATCAGGAAGGACAGGCAGGACACACATACTGGTATAACTGCCCATAGACAAAACTAATGCCCATGAACCTAGGGCAATAGCAGGTCAGAAAACGGCAGTGTCACTAGCTTAAGCCATCTCTTGTTTATAATATATGTACATGTAGATACGTTAGACAAACAGGAAACTATATAGAAACACTGTTTGAAAGTCAGAAGCAAGAATGCTGGCCAAGCAGCGCTATATTAAAAAACGCATACAAATATATGTATACCTGTACCTGCATATCATAGGTCATACATATAAGAGACAGCAACTTGGCATATGGTGTTGCTGAAGCGCACACGGCCGTCATCATTGGCAGCCAGTAACAACCTCGCTTCCCAAAGTGAGATTGCGTCCCTAAAGGGATGCTTCGTGTCAAGGCCATATCAGCCAGTAATTATAAAAGCTGCAGCCAGTGTAAAGTGGCCATACATCTACAGATCTATTGTCAGATCTGGCTGGTTGGAACAAAATCCTGGTAATTTCTGAATGACAGTTTTCCAGCATTTCAAAGCAAATGGTCAACTGTCATTTGCTCTAATCCATTACCAGGATTTTGTTCCAACCAGCCCAATCTGACAAGCGATCTGTATATGAATGGCCAGCTTTACTCCACTAAAGTAATTTAGAGGAGAATGTCAGAATTTAGAAACCTAATTGCAACAGATGCATCCACCCAAAACTCTACCCCGCTGGGGTGCAATGCTACTAGTGGCCGGGAGAAATACTACCTTATTCTCCAACTTCCATTGAGCAGGAACCTTGAAGGTTATTCCTGGTGAAAGTACACTTCAGAGTCCACTGTTGCTGGAGCCTGCCATAGTGCCCTGTCAGGAAACGGGCATGAAATAAACAATGGTACTGTAGTCTGGGCGATGGCAGCTAAAACAGACTAGGACTATGGCCAGGCAGTGAAGTTTTAGAGGTCTTTTACACTTCACAAGTATCTGGACCAGAAACTGTAACCAGCTCTGCATATGTACACTGTAGTGTTACAAGCCTTGTATGTGTGATCATGGCATCAGATTAAGGCAGTGACCTCTGGGTCACCCTGAGTGTAACATCCACATAACCCTGATAGAGAGTTAGCATGTGGTCTATGAAACATTGTAACAGCACAGCAAGGCTATAGCTTCCTGCTGTCCTCTGTATGACCGAGCTGTGCAAAGTGTCCCCCCTCAAACTGCATGTCCACACTGACTGTAATAACCTGAGTGAGACACAGTGTATATTTATGTAAGAAAGGAGGGGGCAGGAGACAGAGCACATGCAAATCTCCGCCTGCAGAGGCTACATTAGTGCAGAGATCTAAAGATCTCACCATCCCTTTGTGTAGCAGTAACTCAGTAGGACCATTATAACATATCAGTGAGCTGAGAAGCCCAAGCAGCAGGGACATCCTTTTGGGATGGTAACACACGAATATGCTGCCTAATTATCACAGAGCAGCTATACCTCAGAGGAAGGTGTAGATCTAGCTGTACATTTCCTACAAGCCACCTTTTTGGTGCTTCCTCCTGCCCTGATGTTATACAGTCTCTGTCTCTCTGAAGCTGTAAGCTCAGAGGACAGGTATGACATGTGAGAGCTGTGAAGCCCCGGCAGGAGATTCATCTGGGGCTTGTGCCAGTGGATGATCTGGAGTGCACTTATCACACACCCTCAGAACACTGTAAACTTGGAATTACACCTCTTACATTTTTGGGAGTTTCCTCCTGCCATGCTAACATTTTATATATAAATATATAGTAATATGCAACAATATGTAAGCTTAACTGTACATACACCTACACAGGGATAGTACAGTATACCAGGATTGAAACACTGGACAGGAGAGACAGTACATTGAAAGGAGCTGCCACAGGCCACAACAGCGCTATGGTATATACCCAGGAGCGCTATAGCCTAAGTTGCATACAGCCCAAAACTGTCTCACCTTGCTCTAACCCCCACTGTCTGTTCACAGATCTTGGGGGAGCTGTAGTAGGTCTGGTCACCAGGAGAAGCAGTGCTGTTCTTGAGCCCAAAGACTGTCACAGCTTTGTGGAGCCTCCAGCAGCATGCAGAGACGCCCTTTAGCTAAAATGGCCGCCGGTGCTGCTTGTCACGCTGTGGAGAAGCCGGGGCCACTGGGAGCACACCACATGGTAGCTCCGCTTTGCCCAGCAGCTTCCTCTCCTATCATGGTGCCAAGTTTAGAAAAAAAACTTCTGTACCGCCATCTTTGTAGAACCTGACCCCCGCTGCTAGCAGGGGGGTCATGCAATACTCACAAGTCTGCCTTGCTGGCCAGGGGCGGTAGGCTGAAGGAGGGGGCATCTGTCTAACTCCGGAGATGTGGTCTCTGCAGCCGGGGATTGGGGCCCGAGCCGCACGCAGCTGCGGCCAGGTCCGCCCAGCAGCTCCCAATATGCAGACAGGCAGCAGCAAGACTGTCAGGTGACCTGCCTGTCTGTCCACACAAGTTAGAACTTGCAGATTTTTCTAGCTAGACATTTGCCCTGGAGTAAGCCAGATTTTGACCAACTCCCATGAGGGCACAATCTAAGACTAGGAGGGGGAAGTAGAAGAGGAGGAATTGGCCACACATTTAAATTTAAAGTCTCCATGCTCCCTGTAGTCGCCCTTCTATTGCCCACTGTTACTCCAGTGACACCTAGTGGATGAAGCAGAAATATAAGCAAAGCAGCTGTATTTTATCAGGCAAAATAAAAACATAGAAAATCGGGAATTAGCTCTTTGTTAAAGACTTAACCATATGGTGAGCCATAAATTCTGACCTGGCAAACTTATGTCAGGATGGCCCTTCTTTCCTGGTTTCCCCTGTGTAGAAACAGTTCACACCTTTTACTAATGAAGTCTAAGGCCAGGTACACATCAGAATGATGTATTCCCAGCTGACAGGCTGACATACTATACTGTGCATACACATTGTATGATGAAGTGGTGTGACAGGAAGTAGTAACATGTCCTGCTGCATTCGGCAGCATGACATCTTTAATGATATTGTCAGATCGGCCCCCAATTTACCAATCGCTGGTAAACACTGCACGATTTGTAGGTCCAATTTGTCCAGAAACGTCAAAATGTGTCAATATCATTGTAGTATGTACCCGGCCTTAGACGCTGTGATATGTCAAGACTTAGCAATTAGATACTTTGTTAATTGCTTTATGTCAGACTCAATGTAATACACTACAGAAAAAAAGCCAACTCCCCAACTTACCTTAAATGCCTATTAATTACAGTACATTCAAACTAATAAACACTGAAGGACACAGCATTCAATTAGCATTATAAAAAATAAAAAAAAGTTCACTATATCCACAAATGTCAGTGTAGTGAACTATTTAAAGCAGCCACTGACTGCAATAGTGAGGCTTACCAATAGCATTTAAACTCCAATAAAAATCAATAAATATTAAATAATAAACTTCAGAATGAGTACTAGATCATTACATAAGTAAGGCTTTACTTAACAGCAACCCTATTTAGTAACCATGTAAAACACAGCATTTCATTTTAGTAATTCTTGTTTATTTCTCTAGGCCCTTTTACAACTTTTAAAAAAATGATCAACTTTCATGGCGTCAAGCAGAGAACAGAGGAAATAAAAAGGAAGTAGTAAGGGGACAAAAAAAAACAGAACAAAAACCAACAAGTCAGGAGTTTGTGTCATATTGGCCTAAATTAGCCCTAGAAAAAAAATATACAACTTTAAAGAAAAAAATAAAAAATAAGTATATATTATATACACTCAATAGGGCATAACAAATCTATTCATTGGCATGGTCTGTTCCATTGAAATTTTATCTAAGGGCAGTAGGATGTTCTGGGAAAAGGCAAAACAAAAAAGATTTTCGTTGGTGAACAGTGTGAAATTGTATGTAAAATCCAACAGTTCGACACAAGAAAAACATAAAACTCCACTTGTATTAAAAAAAAAAAAAAAAATTAAAGAAAAATTTTGTACACAGCCAGCTGCATTCTCGTGGAGTCTCTCGAGTTAGATTCCTGAGAGGTGCCACTTACCAATTAAGATGCCAAAGGGACCTACAATACCAATAGCATTGTGAGACCTTTGGGGCAGAAGATATTTTAACACATTCTGTGTTATACAGCCCGACTTTAACCATTTAATAACAATACTTGCAATCTCTGATGAACAATTACATGTCCAAGTTACAAAACTTGGAAACAGAACAATGAATAAGGGATGCAAAAACTAGGTCACAGCGTATTCGTCCAAAACACATTAGTGAAGCAGCAATTGACCATTCCCAAGAAAGTCCCACTTTCCTCTCAATTCCCCCTTTTTTGTTTTTTAAAACCAACCAATTGCAAGGCTCTGTGGGTATATACCTACTGCAGCTACTACAATAAGCTGCGGTTTCTCTGTAACCCTAGTGGGAAGCAGAACGGAAGAATGGAGGTTTTACGGCTGTGTCACAGGTTATCAATAAGGGACTCCTCGTCCCCTCCCTCCTCTTGGAGGTACATGAGTGGGTGCTCTGTATGACTTGTTGAATGCCTGAGATGGGGCCACCCAAGCCTGGTTTGTTCCTGCTGCAGCAGTCCCTGTCCCCAACTCATTGTAGTTCGAAATTTTGGCTTCTTGGTAAAGATGAGAACTGTTACTGCTCCCCTCTATTTGTCCAGGTGGAGGCACTGTGCCAGAGTGCATTCCTAGAGGGACCCTTGTAAACCTGAGGTCCTGATCCCCGGGGAACTGTAGGGATCCTGTTCCCTGGTAACCACTTGATTCCCCCAGCTGTCCTGGGAATGTCCTGCTTTTCCCTACTGATGGCGGGGAATGTTCCCCAAGCAGCTGCCCTGAGTCTCTGTCTTCTGGCCCTACATTAAATATGTCTTCTAACCCCTCAGAGCTATAAGTCCTAGAGGACAGTTTCCTTGTCAAGTCTGAGGGCAACTTGTGGCTGTCTCTGGCACCCTTCACAGGTGCAGGCTCTACTTCTGGCTGAGTGAAAAACTGCATCAGGGCAGCTGTAGCCACTGGATTAGAATCTGGAACATCTCCTTCAGGAAGGGGTGGTGGTGGTGGAGGCGGTGGCCCTGGTGGCTCAGGCGGTCGCTTTTCTGGTGGCAGGATACGTGGATGACAAGCTGGGGAAATGTTACTTCCTTTGACACCATCTTTAAAATAAAAAATACAGATCGAGAACAAATGGGGAAAAAAAAGAAAAAAAGAAAAAAAAAGAAAGAAAACATTTTACATATTAAGCCGCGCACTGCTTGCGGATGCAAAAATATTAGAGAACAAACAATATAAGTGGACAACAGAGAAACAAGATTTTTTTTTTGTCATCAGTAATTTCTTTTTACCCAATCAGCTCCTCATCTGCCAACAGATTACCAATCAATTTGGTCTTGAAGCTGATAACAGGCATACTACAATCAGGACATTTCACAGAAACTTTCCTAATTCTAGATTATCCCATACTGGGAGGTTTTCTAAATAGTGTAAAATTGTGTAAGTGAAGTTTTTGAAGTGTAGAACTCTTCTACATTTAAAGGGGGTATTCAAATAGCAATTGTAGCGCATAGACAATTCAATCGAATTCTCCCAAAAGACTGCTCCAAGATTTCTGAAACAGAGGTAAAGGATCAAAAAGACCCACTAAACTACAGATAAAAAGTATGCAAATGTGGCAAAAGTGCAAAACTTCAGACTCATGTATTATAAAAAAAAAAAAAAAAAAAAAAAGGAAAAACCTAGCTTGATTGTGTGTAGTTAAGCTAGGCATTGCTTTAGGTGAACTGTAACTAAATCTGATCTGTGCCTTCAGCCAATGATAGCCCTGTCAGTCATTGGTGACAATTGAAACACATTTTCTACCAATGCATTTACTGGTATTTTTAGATCTACATATTAATACAGGGTACACAACTATTCAATTCATGAGTGATCGGATTAAATGCTTCCAGAGCAGCGTGTAACCAATTGTGACCCCTGTGAGGCAGGGACAGATCCTCTATGTGATCGAACTTCAGCTGGGCATCACATTAGCTGCATGAGTATTGCAGGAGCATTAAACAGTTGCCGAATGCTCTTGCATCAGCACTATACAGAAGTTCGCCAGATACGGGAGAATGAGTTGTCTATTGGATAGGTGTGCACCCCAGATTGTTATAAAACCACCATGTATGTCCATTCCAGCTAAGAAGGGTCCTGAAGGGTACATAATAGTTTGTATGTTAATTAAAAATGTACCATGGCATGGAACATAAAACTATATATATATTTTTTTTTTTATTACTCCTGTGGCTGCTATTTATAATGCTTTGCCCAATAACTGCTCCATTTACAAATGTTATGAAAACAATTTTATCATTACGGTCTGTAAGATATATGGGCTGTATAAAGCTTAATTCCACACATTTGGAATAATGCTGGAATTAAAGCATGAGCTTGCAAATACGGTACAGTGAGTGGGGAGTGGGGAATTTTCATACAGTGGGCTGCGGATATTTACAGCAGCTTCTTGACTAACCCAGGGCTATTCTATTAGCACTGATGCCGATCTGAGATTGGGTTTCAGATAATTCTGCGACAGCTGCCATAAAAACACAGAGGTATGTGGCATTTTGCAGACTTCATGTGTTAATTCAGATGGATAGGGATCATTTTTCAGAAGGAAAAAACAAGCTATGATTGGATATACAATAAATAAAAATTACCATAGGCAAAAATTTAATTAAAATGCATGTTTTAACTGTGAAAAGTTGTGTAGCCAACCGAGTACAACCCCACCACAGCACTCTAACAGAAGGACAGAAAGCAAGACTAGAATGTCAGAGGAAAGAAAATAGACAAAGAGGGGTAGGCAAACATAACAGAATAGGCTAGGCAAGTAAATATATGAATGAAGGAAGGAAGGAAGGAAGGAAGGAAGGAAGGAAGGAAGGAAGGAAGGAAGGAAGGAAGGAAGGAAGGAAGGAAGGAGAATCAAATACTGGGCTTTCTGAATTGCTTATTTTACCATATCATACTTGCAAACACATACTGCATTACTTATATTATTACTACACATTGTGCAATAAATGCTGCAAATAACAAGATTAATAAAACAGTTTAATTTTACAGTTTATTATAAACCAAAATACATGAGTGTGAGGACCCTGAATTCTTCACTCCCTGTGCTGTAAAGCCTGTTTCTCTCTAGTACAGAGACCACTTCACAGCACACAAAGTGATGCGTTATTACAAAATCTCTTCACCTCTGGCTCATTTATAAAATCCCTACCATCCCTACTTAAATGCAGTGTGGATAAGATGGGTGACTCAGGGTGAGCAGAATTTACCTGCGTCATCCTCCTCCAACACCGCACTTTCTTCCTCCTCTTCTTCCTTGGGTCCTAACTGTACAGTTGGATTAATTCCACTCTGCTCTCCATTGCTCTCCCCAGGAGCTTCCACTGCCTCCTGGGGTTTGATAAGCTGGCTCAATAGAACAGCTAGAACATTCTGCACTTCTCCCTGAGTTCCCAGCACCTCTGATTCTGCTTGTTCTGGGGGCAGAATTTCTTTATTGGGCTCCACCTCTGAAGAGGTGGTTGTGGTTAATGCAGTAATGGACTGGTTGAGAGCCTCCAGTTGCTGCTGCATGTCTGGGTTAGCCTGAACGTTTAGAAGCTGAGATATCTGTGTGACACTGAGATCTGTTTGACTTTGGAGAAGATTCAACAGGATTGCCAGTTCACTCTGATTTAGCTGCTGTGTGATATCCCCCAAGATAGCTATTGAAAAAAAGAAAGACAATTGAATAAATACAATAGTAAAGTAATTAAATTCTAATGGACTCAGTTTCCAAGCATTAGCAGATTTAGAGGGCATTCACTTTGAGGGTCACGGCAGTCGAGCTTGCTCGACCGCTGTGACCCAGTCCTGCTCTTGTTCAGCTCGACCGAGAACATGCAGGCGGGATTCAATGTCTCGCCTGCTGGGGAGCGAGAAGGGGGCATGGCCGTGAGTTGCGGCCGGGAAGATGTGAGCTGCAGCCGGCAGCTCGTCACTTCCCAGCAGAACGAACCTGACAGCTAGTGATGTTCGGCTCGTTCTATCCGAGAAACCCTGCTCTATGCTGTCGGGGAAGACCGCATTGATTAGGGCCCGGCGAGCATCTCCCCGACGGGAGATGCTCGCCGGGGATTGAATATCCCCCTTAGTAGCATTGAAGTGTCTCCAAATTACCATTTCTAAAAATGTTCATCATCCACCACCTAACTTGGTCTTGCTATATCCGTTCAAGCAAAGGGTGGTCAAACTACATTGTAAAGATGTGTGCACACACACACACACACACACACACACACACACACACTAGTAAGCCTGCTCAAACAAAAGCTTTGAAAGCTAGTCTGCCGCCTTCTGTGTTTGCACGTGTAAGAAAGGTGTAGTTCCACTGTGTGTCAGCAGATGGCAGTGTTTGAGACTCACAGACACTAGACATAGATGACAGCCACTCACCAATGTCAGTAGTGACAGATTCCACATTCACTGATTGAAGTGGTGCAGGACTACTGTTCTTGATACTGTCTACTCCAGGAGTAATAACATTTTCTTTTCGTGGAGCCTTAATGGCAGGAGGCTCTTCTAAAGTAATGCCACTCTGCCGTTGCCTTCTGCGCTTCTTACTCCACAGTTCGTGGCAGTCTTGCCAGTGTGGGAGACTGCAAGATAACAACATTACAAAACAGTATGATTATGGCACAAAAAATAATAATTCTGAATCAAAATATCTTAAAATCACATAGTTACTGGGAAGATACTTTAGTTAAAAAAACATATTGTAACATCTTCATCTTAAAAATTATTGTAGTATTAAGACCAAAAGTGATGACTAGGCATACAAGATTTAAAAAAAAAATATATATATAATATATATATATATATATATATATATATGTGTGTATGTATGTATGTATGTATGTATGTATGTGTGTATGTATGTATGTATGTATGTATGTATGTATGTATGTGTGTGTGTGTGTGTGTGTGTGTGTGTGTGTATGTATGTATGTATGTATGTATGTATGTATGTATGTATGTATGTATGTATGTATGTGGGGGGCTAGATTGCAATGCATCTTTCCCAAAATAGCCAGCTGTTTCCTTTGGACATTTTTCATCAGAAGCGATGCTGGAAAAAGCTTATTTCTTTTGTCTTGCCTGTAAAATGATTTTGTCTGAAGCCATGGTGGAAACTAATCAAGGGTATAGGGTGCAACTGGAGGAGGAAAAGTTTGATGCAGCGGAACAGGCTCCTTCTCTATATCCCACCCCCAGTCCAAGCATAGGGAGTCGGAGAGGATAATATGAAGAACACAGAAATGAGTCACGAATAAGACTGTTGCTAAAAAAGAACTCTTAGCCATACAGGGGCATAAAAGGTGGATGCAAAGTGTCCACCACATACTCAGAAAACAGGAATTATACAGCCAATACCCCATTCTCACAGCCAATACCCCATTCTCTCTGTTCTGAGAGGAAGGCACAGAATTACCAGTAAGCCCCAGTGATCTTGAAATCCTAGTGTAAAGCCTGGTGTGCTTTCTGCAACCAATAAGGCTCCAGGTCATAGGAGGGCTGTTGCAACGCCCAACTAGTCAAGCCATCTGAGTTTCAAGTGGAGGCTTAGGCCCCGGGACAGAAATGTTAGCCCCAAAGAAAAACTCTCGAGGATGGAGGGTCTATGTCAACTGGCAAAGGTCCCTATAGCACTGGGGTTAACAGAAAAAGCAATCAGCCTATTAACCTAGCTCAGTGATGGCTAACCTTGACACTCCAGCTGTTGAACTACACATCACAGCATGCCCTACATCAGTTTAAGCATGGTCAAATAGTAAAACTGATGCAAGGCATGCTGGGATCTGTAGTTAAACAGCTGGAGTGTCAAGGTAAACCTTCACTGACCTAGCTAGAGGAGAAGGGCAGAGGTAGGAGGTGGTTTTGGAGACTAAGGGGGGTATTCAATGTCTGTCGAGGTGTGCGGGTTGTCGAGCTTGATGGATAGCTCGACCGATTTTGGGTATTATTTAGAGCTCGCATATTCAATGTGGTTTATTTCTCGCCTGGGTTTTTTTTTTTTTTCGTTTTGCTCCCCAGTCGAGAAAGAGTTTTCTCCCCTAGTCGAGCAGACCGCACAGATTGTTAGCTCGACTTTAGGTCCACTCTATTCAATGTTTGCATTTTTTCCCCTGCTCGCTGGGGCTCGGGCATGTGTATACCCGACTACATCTGTTGGCGTACTGCAGCCGGCACCTGTCAAACTATAGACAGGCAGCGGCACCGTCAGTGAGCTCGGCACACCCACAGCTAGCACAGCGGAGCCCAGAGTGAAATAAACGTTGAGCTGCTGCTGTCAGCGTCACCCAGGGGAAAGCAGGTGCTGGAACTTCCTGGAGTTGTAACCCTCCCGCATTTAGCGGGAGGCACCGGGGTTTTACACAAGCCTCCTGCTGCCCCGCTAACCCAGCTTACCCTCCCGGGTATTGATGGTTAATTACCTGAAAATCCGGACCGCGCATCTGCTAGTCCAGATAATCGGTGCCCGGGGCATAGGACGCATCATGATTAGATGTCGTTGTAGTCCTACATCCAAAAGCCAGTCAACGCGGGTTTATGAGCCGGTGGCCGCTCTGTTGCAGCACAGGACAGTGCTGGGAGAGGGCTGCAGAGCTTGCTCAATGTACTGAGAGCTCTGCACAGCACTGATGCAGCGGACTACCGTTCTCCTTCTTCGCTATCTACTGCTGCACATCTGTCACACTGACAGGCAGTAGGTTAGCAGCAGTGTGAGTGACAGTGACCACGGAGGTTCACTTACACTGCGTAGTGTTACAGCAGGACATGTCCCCGCCTCCTCCACAGGCTCCGCCCCTTTAGCAGCCAGAATACAGGATGGGACAGGCGAGGCGGGAAACGACGGGGAGACGAACGCCCACAGCTCGCACCAATGGGCTAATCTCGACGGGCGGGGACTCGCGTGATTGGCACATTGAATAGCCGTGACCTCGCAAGGTCGAGTAAAAAAAAAAAAGGCGAGCAGAACGAGAAAAGAAAAAAAAATATTTTTGAAACAGCTCGACAGACATTGAATACCCCCCTAAATCGCAAAGTCCTCTTACTACACAGCTGGACCTGTCTGCTCTGAAGATCAGGCAGATGGTAACAATGTAGCCTTTTCCTCTATAGTCTCAGACTAGGTGGGAAAGATTAAAAGGAACAGAGATCACCGTTTAACTATGCATAGTTAGACTGTGATATTATGCAAAGTAGCCCCACAGAGAAGAGATCGTACGAAATCCCAAAACAGGGAAGCCCCCAGTATTAACCAGTTCCCCACCAACTGACATGGAAACACTGATTGCCCAAGTGGGCAAAAAAAAAAGGGAGGTGTCCAAACACAGGATTCACCTACCTTGTCAGAAGATCACGCATTTAACTGGGTAAATAAGTTTGATAAAAGTAAAACTGCTCATAGCATAACTGAGGCAAGGACCCTAAAGGTACATGTGGTGAACTGTTCTAGAAGGAATTAAACAAAGACACCATAGTCCAGCCTTGTACAGGAGGGACTAACCAGCCTCTTTGTATAAGCTATAACTAACTCCGGACTGACTAGAGGTAAAGATTCCTGTCGAAGTAGCACCTGTCTTTGAGAACAGAACTTATCACAAAGAGGATCTATTAGCACCACAGCATGCCATTTAACTACAATAAGTAATGCTACAGTCACCCATCAAGCAGTTAGATACAGAAGATTGGGTAATGTAATAGGTAAAAAACAGGATACCTTAAGCAGTGTGGCCATGGCTGCAGAAAAGTGCATCCAAGTACTAACACTATGCAAGCCAAAAGCACCCGAAACCAAGTGGTAGCATAGTGGCCACACGCACACTAATTAGACAATGCAAAAAAGAAAAAAAAAAAAAAGGGAAAAACAGCAAACAAGATAAATACCGCCTAAAGAAACTGGTAAGTGTCTGAGGTCCACTGCAATGATCTGTGAAGCATTAGCACTAATATTGTTGTGAAGTGCTGACAGTCATGGATTTTGCATGAGGCACCTAATCTGAATTGTGTGGACCCAAGTTAAAGTGTACGCCTGTCACGTTAAGACATGTCCTCCACAATAAAACATAAAAAGAAATGAAGTACAGCGTTACTCATAGTATAGTAAGGAGTACCTCAGCATTAATATTGTAGACCAATCAATATTCACTTAAGGAGTCCAGTATGGGTCTAGAATAGGAAGCACATAGATACTAGAAAAAGGAACTCCTGTGTGGAACTCCTGTGTGGGATGAAGCGCAACTTGATGCAAGGAAATTGTAGAATGAGAATACTCTGAGTTGACTATATAGACCAGTGGTAGCCAACTCCAGTCCTCGATAGCTACCAACAGTTCACAGTTTCCAGACAACCTAGCTGCTGCACAGGTGCACTCATTACTCACTGACACATTATAAATGAACCACAGGTGGAGCTAATTATTTCACTTGTGTTTCTGTGTGGAGACCTGGAAAACATTAACTGTTGGTAGCTCTCGAGGAGTGGAGTTGGCTACCCCAGATATAGACTATGCCTAAAACATATGTAGTATTGCTTAAGCTTAATATTCAGAATGTACCCAGCATCAAGTATGGCTGAGGTCATCTAGGATTTGAGGTAGAAAATAAACATATGTACAGGGTCTGCCTGGAAAGTAATGAGACTAAATCTGGGAAAACTATTGAACCTTCAGATACATAGGGTTAATAATCTTCAAAGTATAACCTCCAGGTAGGCATTAACCAGAACATTCTTGAGTGGCCTTGTCGCAGCTGCTTCCACTATGTCTATTGTCTGAAACTGGTGTCCTTTTCAGCTGCTTTTAATCCAGAGAAAAAAAAAAAAAAAAATCAATGAAGGTGTGACACTTTGCGATCTGATCTCTGAATTGTACGCAAAGATCCAAGTTTTGTCACCGGTTATCACGTTTAAAAAATAAGGTACATTTTGCACAGGCCCCAAAATTCAACGAGAATGCCACATGCTTTTGGATCATGAGTCAAAACCTTGGGAACCAATCGGGCACACACCTTTGGGATCGCCAATACTCATGCACAGCAGTTTGGGAGTGCCCAACCTTTCTGCTACTGTTCTAACACTTAAGCGATGGTCAGTGTTCAAAACATCATGCACTTTTCCACATTTTGCTTGAAGGTCGTCCAGAGTTTGGATCATCCTTAACGTCTTCTCTGCCTTCCTTGCAGAATTTAAACTAGCAGTAAACTTGCGCCGTTGGACACTGTTTAGTCCCCAAAGGTTTTTTTTTAAAAAAAAACATGGCAAGCATCTCCGTACCAGATTTCAAGAGCTTAGCACACAACTGGATCGCATAGCGTTGCTTGATGGTACGCGCCATCTCGAACCTCGTCCAAAGTAAATAAAGGACAATTTGTTTACACCTTGATCCATACACTATTATGGCTCACGGGCAACTGCAGCTGATGGGATTGCATAGTGAGAGACACCCCTCCACCAATCCCACCTTATAGTGCAGCCATGTGCCTATCCTGTGTAGTGTGAAAAAAATAAATTGGTTGCAAGAGCACAGGCTGCTGGAGAAAATGGCATCCCGCAGTTCAACAGAGATCCCCCAGTAGGCTGTTCATGGAAAAGCTCTGCACAAAGTCTGAAACGCAGCTGAACATTAGCCACATCCATCAGAGGGATCACGCTAAAAGAACAGCCTCCGATTGCCTATGCACTCAGTGCGGAGTGACCACAGGTGAACTATCTATTTAAGAGTGGAGTCTCCTATCAGTAGCAGATAACAGGAGGGCTACAGAGAGTGTAAAGGTAACGCCTCTCGATAGAGCCCAATACGGACCTGCACGGGGAAGGCCAGTCCACACTTCTTAATAATCAAGAGGATTAAACCTTCAGTTGCCTACTATAAAGGAAGTGCTGTAGAATCAGCTAACAAAGGTATTCCCTCCTAGGAAGGAAAGACTGGCCTTCCTTATGTAGCCATATAAGCCCTTGCATGCAGAGGAATACATGGATCACACCACTTTTAGCATTCAACAGAAATAGTTAATAGGTCTACCCCAAAAGTTTGACATGCACTCGGGTCAAAAGGTCACCATGGGTTAGAACAGAGTGTGTCAAATTGTCCACATTTTTGTGTGTCAATGTCGACACCTTTCAACATGGACCCCTAATTAGTGTAGCTCTCTTCACTCACCATGCTTTGCACTCGGCACACTGTTATATTTCTTCTGGAGAAGAATGGGGCAGATGTATGATCCGTCGTTATGGGGGAGAAGGGGTATCAGCGCACGTTATGTGCACTGATACCGCTTCTCCCCCATGTATGACGGCGCCAGGATGCGGTAATGGACAGGGGCGCTATGCGCCCCTGTCCATATCGGCGCTGCTATCAAAATGATAGCAGGCCGAATGTATGAACGGTCAGCATCGCTGACCGTTCCGCACGAAGCCGGGGTTGGCTTTGCCAGCATCAGGCTGGCGAAGCCCTATCTAAACAGCAGGGACAGCGCTGTCCCTGCTGTCAGCTGTGGGCTGCGCTGGGGATCTCGCGTGAACAGCGAGATCCCGCGCATGCCCAGTGCGGCCGGCCGGGGGACAGGAGATAGCGCAGTTGATGCGCTATCTCCAGAAAGGGACATCGCCGGAGGGGGGAGTTAACGCTCCCCCGCTTCGGCAGACAAGATGTTAATACATCTTGTCGATGTCCCTTCCTGCTTCGCCTCGTTATTGAGGCGAAGCAGGAAGTATCATAGCGGCGCGATAAGCGCTGCTATGATACATCTGCCCCAATGAGTCTTAAAAAAAAAAAAAAATCTAATGAAAAACTCATGTCGAACTTTTCATGCATCTATCTTGTTCATGTCAACATTTTGACCCTGTTGACCTATTTTATGTCGACATATTGACTATCTATCTATGCCTTGTAGATATATCACACATCTATAACAGGAGTGGCCATCTGATGGGGAGAGTGCGGAGACCAGTTTGCTAGTTGCAATGTGCATAACAAAAGTGTGGCTGAGGCATGCTAACTCCATGGCTTACCACCATGCACTAGCCACCAATTGTAATATCCCAAGTGCCTCTTGTGGTTCAGTGAGTCAGTGAAGAGAACCATGTTCCCCTCTGCACAATCTCCTCTGGAGACTTGGATAGGGCATGTTGCTGCATTCTGGCTCATTGCATTGGTGAGAGCCTGCAGCTACATTGCTCTGGCTGCATTGGGTCTGACTCAGTTGTCAGTGCACTGTACCGTGTCTGGCCACCACACCGCTCCCACCCAAGATGATACAAGGCGTATCCTGCTGCTATCTGACACCACTGCCCAACCCTGTGTAAGTGGCATTGCAAAAATGAACTCCACACGACCTGCACTGAACTAACTCAATCCCGGGCATACTAGGAATGAGGATTTTTCGATTGCCATCCCTAATGGGATAGGACACCAGGAGACACAGACAGGGCAAAAATTCCTGAAAACACACCTATAGTTTTGCAGCATGACCTGCAAAGTATTGACACTCAGTATGTATCTAATACTTTTTCCTAGTTTATAATAAATATATATTCACCCTCAATTGGTAGAACAATAGGATGATATTCATAGACAAGACAAATGTTGCCAGTTTGACAGCTAATGAAGCCTAGCATCTGGTAGGCTTAAGTGCTGTCTCTGTGGCTCCACTGGCCACCAAGTGAAAAAGTGCAGATGAAACTGGCTGCTGAAGGCAAGGGTTGGGGTATTGGGTATGTCAAATGCCGCTGCTTCTACTGATGATACCCATATAAGGTTGAAAAGACGCAAGATCACATTTTTTGTGGTCAGTCTCCATATTCACCTGGGAATACAGTATATTTTCTGACCATAACTTGGTAACATAAATTTGGTAACATTTTCAAATTCTAAATCTTCATCTTTGAATGTCTGTGCTGCTTTGGTATTGAATGTTCAGATTGCATTTGGCGGAGATCTTAATGAAAATTATTTTTTATTAACCTTTTTTTTATTTTTTACATCAAATTGTATTTTTTTTTAGGTTTGCACGTAGGCTCCAATGTTTTTCTGCTATTTGTGGTTATTGAATATTTCCTCCCTCCTAAAGGTGGCCATACGCATGCAGATTTTGGAACAAAAACATGGTTATGGATGAGAGCAAATGACAGTTGACCATTTCCTTGGAAATGCTGGAAAACTGACAAACTGTCACTCATAACATAACCATGTTTTTGTTCCAACCAGCCAGATCTGAAGAAAAATCGGTACTTGTTTCCTAGCACGGCCACAACGATTTAGATCGTTGTGGTCGTAAGATAAAAAATCGGATCGATCGCATCGCATGCGATTTGGTCGCATGCGATGCGACCGATCCGACCGACCGATTTTTCACCCGATTTTTTTTTTTTTCACCTGATTATTTTCAATTGCCCCCCCAAATGTTACTAAGTGGGCTAGACCCCACGATAGACGTCAACCCGAAGCGTGGCGAGCGCAGCGAGCCCGCGAGGGGCGGCGGTGCGCGTCCTCCGACCTTTTCATTCCCCTACTATCCACTAGGGCGTGGAGTGAGAATAGAATAGTGTGGCGAGCGCAGCGAGCCACCGAGCCCGAAGCGTGGCGAGCGCAGCGAGCCCCGCGAGGGGACGCGTATAACTTCACAGGTATACGCGTCCCCTCGCGGGGCTCGCTGCGCTCGCCACGCTTCGGGCTCGGTGGCTCGCTGCGCTCGCCACACTATTCTATTCTCACTCCACGCCCTAGTGGATAGTAGGGGAATGAAAAGGTCGGAGGACGCGCACCGCCGCCCCTCGCTGCGCTCGCCACGCTTCGGGTTGACGTCTATCGTGGGGTCATGGCGGGCACATAAAAAATGTGAAATGGGTCATATTGGCCCATTTCACCTTTTTTATCATTTTTCCCTATGTGAGATGGACTTAATCAAGTCCATCTCATCTTGTGCCATTATAATGGCACAAGACCGACAAGATCCTCCCGATTTCAATGTTAAAAGTTTTTTTAACATTGAAGTCTATGGAAAAATCGGGTCAATCGGTCGGTCGCATCGCGGCCGATTTTAATTGGTCGCGACCGACCGATTGACCCGATTTCTGTCAATCAAAGGGAAAAAATTGTAAAAATCGGCCACATCGTGAGGATCGTGTCCCTTAATTAAGAGCCACGATCACTCACGATTGTGGCCGTTCTAGGAAACAAGTACCGAAAAATCTTACTAGTGTATGGGCACCTTAACAGGTTATTACTGAACAAACTTGAGCAGAGGATTTGCTTTGTACTCAACTGTAAAATTAATTGATCATAATTCCGGGAGGCATTGTTACACTGGGGTAGAGGGCTCTAGAAGGTCTCCCACCATTATCCGTGCTCACTCGGAGACCTCCAAAGACTTAGACGCATATCACTTTGACCATCATTACCGGTAATTTGATCCTGGACCACCAACTCAAGGCACAAGAGTCTCATGACATCCAGGCTCGGGACCACTGCCATAACCTGAAAAGCAGAGCACTTGGAACCCTGGAGTGAAGAACTCCCTGGTCCTTCTGATATACTGTCGTCGTCCCCCCCCCGAATACCAATATGTTGCTGAACATGAGAAATCTGCTGCAAACAATGCTCAGATGCTATGCATGTGCAAATGTTATTTATGCCAGTAGGTAAAATACTCTAAAATAAAGTTTTCAACCAAGCATTTGCTTTGTTGTGTTATCTCATTTGACATCACAAATTAGGTGCGAGAGGCTTACTCTGGTGGTGGCATCTTGCCAACATCTACATCCTTCAAAAAGTCACTTAGAAGCGCCTGCTCTGCAGTGCATCGCTTGTTGGGGTCCAGTGTCAACATGTGGTCCAGCAGATCCAAAGCAGGAGTAGGAATGCTGAGAAAACAGAATAGAATAAGGATTACAATATTCGCAATACCTTTTGTGAGGCATACAAAGCGGGTTCTCAAGAAAATA
>NC_139222.1:129953652-130091152 GCF_055691185.1 Crinia signifera | reverse complement strand
AGCGATATCATTTGAAATATCGCTTAGTGTGTATGGGGCTATAGGTATACTTCCTTGAGCTTGTATTTCTTCATTTGGTTTAGGACAGACCTCAAATACTTCAATCTTGAAAATACCCGCCTGAACAGAATTTTCAGGGAACTGGCCATCCCGGATATGATTAATGACAAAATGTTTTCCCCTAGCTGACTTTTTGTGTAAAAAAGGCTGATGGTGTACAAGGTTTTAGGGATCAGTACACCAAGTTAAATTCACAAACTACACCCTTTCACCCTGGTATCCACAACCACTAATACCAGAATAGATGTAGATGGGTTGCTAGAAGAGGAGATCATATTAACACTAGTAGATTGCCCATCAAAGTTAACATTTTTTCCTCCATATTGTCCACCATTAGAAGCGGCGTTTTGCACTCTGGACATTTGACTTCTTTCCTTATGCTGAACCTTAGTGTCCATCTGTCCTTTCTTGATGGGCCCAAAGGAAATTTCTCTACTGTAGTCTGGCTGCAAATTCTATCTAGTTCTAGAACAAATAAGACATGACCTGCAAAGGATAGGACGAGTTGTGTCATCTTAAATTCAGCAACTACTCTTAAGACAACATATAGCATGCCAAACACACTAAGGTTCAAATCCTATTTTTAATAAGCAGTACATATGAAGTGGTTTTCCCCCAAATATTGGGACTATTATATATTGTGTTTGACCCTGTTTTCAGTGGGAAACAGTGTGGAAAGGAAACCAACAAGCAAATGCTAAGCTGCCTGATATTTGCATCTTCGCCAGGGCTATGCACAAAACATGGTCAACTTTTTAGGATAGGCCACTATGCACAATATATGGGTTCTTACTCGGTAGTCATGACTTGACCCACCTTCCAAACCGTAAACAAGTATTGAGAATGTACTCAGGATGTGGTGGAGGAGGGAGGGAGGAAGGGAAGAGAGGAAGAGAGGAAGAGAGGAAGAGAGGAAGAGAGGAAGGGAGGAAGAGAGGAAGGGAGGAAGAGAGGAAGAGAGGAAGGGAGGAAGAGGAAGAGAGGAAGAGGAGGAGGAAGAGGAGGAGGAAGAAGAATAGGAGGAAGAGGAGGAGGAGGAGGAGGAGGAGGAGGAGGAGGAGGAGGAGGAGGAGCCTTATTAGCCACCACCAGCTATTCCAGCATCAGTTTTACAGACAAATGTCCAGGCAGGCTTTTATACCCTAGACTTCTCCCTTTCTCTTCCCCACCCCCACCAGACTGACAGGCAAATGACACTTCAACCTTGCCTTAAAAAATAAGCTGATGACAGCTGCTTAATTTTGATTACTGAATTCCAAAATGAGTAAAACACACTTTAGCCTGGGCTTAATAGATAAGCACCCCTGGTTCCTTTGTAGCACACTGCCACAATACTGTACGTATGCTGCCAACTGTAGCCGCAGTTGAAGATTTAAATGAGAACCAAGACTAATGTTGACCAGATGCTACTCTGTGCTCAGTTTTGAATAGGGAGATGTAGAAGACTATAGATTAGCAGACTTGTAATATATTTCTTAAAGAGTCAAACTTCTATACTCCAGCGGTAAGATCCCCAAAAGACAAACGATAAAGAAACATTTTATAATTTACATGGAATCTGCAAAACTACATTCATTGACCAGGAAAGTTTAGGAATCAATGCACAGCTTGGTATGTGGCATAGGTAGAACTACCATTGGTGCAGTTTCCTGAGAACAAAGGGGCCCACTACTGCCCCTGTCGCCCACTATTTTTTTTCCCGGTCACACACCCTCTGCTTCTCCATGTCACCCAATGCAGTGTTGCATATGGTGAACTTGGGATGATGTGGAGGAGGGGGGCTCAAATTATATTTTTGTACCTGGGCCACAAGTTGCACCACTGGTATGTGGAATATTCATGTAGGTATAAAAATGACAGGTTATTGGCAGATTACAAGTTGCCATTATGCTATAAAATGGGTGTGGGTATGAGCTAAGTACAGATATTTCATGTTTTTCCCTAATTAATACATGTGAAGGTTCACCCTTTGAGTGCCAACGTTGCTGTAAGAGAGCCTCAAATATTTGCTAAAAATGTATAAAAATACAAATACAGCCAAGCCAATTCATTGACGTTTAGTTAAATATTGCACCCAAAAAAAGAACAGACGCTGTGAGCGACGCTGGCATTTTAGGGGATTTAAAATGCAACGTTGGCGCTCAAAGGGTTGATTTCTGTTTTTACATTTATATGCCTCCAATTAAAACTTTTTCATCTTTTTTTCACTGATGACCAACAGTGGATGAAAATGAAAAACTACAACATTAGGCATTTTAAGATGGAACACACACACACACACACACACACACACACACACACACACACACACACACACACACACACACACACACACGGCTTTACAAACATAACTAGACTCACAAGGAAAACTCCTCCCTTAACCGTCGTCTGTACTGCTTCTTCGGTTTCATGGTGTTAAAATATGGTAACTTGATGACATCTGGCCAGACAGCTGGACAAGGACTTCCACAGAGGCGACTGGGAAAGTTACAAAGAAAAATACAGATAAATAAGTTAAATGTGATGATCACGTTACCCTAAATAAATTTTCGTATCAATATGGCCTAAATTTTGTAATCTTAAAATTACTGAGAGCAGATGACTTCCTATAGACCACTAAACAGGGCACAGACTGAATAAAATGTATTAAAACTAAACCTGCTAGGCTGTAAAATGGTCATTTTGCTTAAATAAACATTTCCAGCAAATCATTTGATTATACAGAGGCTATGCATATATCATTCCCAGCAATAAAAACAAAGACAAAAACACAACATACTGTACATACAGTGACAGCTGAATTGAAGAAAAAAAAAAAAGGTGTGGGAAGGGTGTGTTGGGACCCTGACACTCCCCTTAATTACAGGCTCCGGGACCTTTCTTCTTTACAAGTTAAAAAGGGATAGAATAAATGGGAGAATAAGACCCTTGGTAATTTGTACATTAATGGGATTTTTAAGTCATTTCAGCAACTTCAGCAATACTCTATACCAGTGGTTCCCAACCATTTTTATCTCCCGTACCCCTTGATTAGAGTACCCCCATCTCAATTTGAAATATCCACAGTACTTACAAGTGTAGTGGAAGTGAGCAGTATGCGTGTACTAATGCGTGTCCTTATATTAAGGAGTAGTGGAGGAGTAGTATGCAGTCAGGAATCCTCTGTGTCTGGCCGCTGGCTGTATACTGTCATCGGGGTTCCCACTAATGCCTGTAGGAATAATGCCACTGCTTTCTCGACACCTGACACGGGGCAGATGATTGCTGATGTTTGAGGGCAGCGTAGGTAGCTCCTAGTGGATTGCTTGTCAAGGAGACACTAATGACGCTGCAGACAGAACCAAAAGTGACACAACGTGGTTCGTCTCCATGGCAATGGGAGTCTTCTGCCGCCATCAAAAGACTTTTCCTTCTTCCGCCATTACCAATGTTATTTTCAAGTACCCCCAATTGGTCTGCAGAGTAACCCCAGGGGTACTAGTACCCCAGGTTGGGAACCACTGCTCTATACCATGCACCGTTTTTATAGATACCTTCAGCTTAGGCACGCACTGGCTACAAAATTTGTTGGAGTTTCTCCACTAATTCAGGATTCCCCAGTAAAGCTTATGTTAACATTTAAGGGTTATAGACACCTGGTATCAATTTTGTATTAAAATTTGCTGCAGACCCACCATAAAAATGACCAATGATATATCTTACGCCGGAGCTGTTCACTATTGGGGGAGAAATAAGTAACTGCCCTAAGTACAGTTCTCCAGAAGGGCATTTTTGGCACTTGCTGTGGAAATGCCCATGTATTGTCCCCTTCTAGGGTGGTGTAAAATGTACTTAGGTTTCAACAGGTATACCAGTTGACTTGTTAACCACTTTAGTTAGTCTCAGATAAAACATGTTAGAAGTTATGTTATCAATACGTGTATGCTGGCAAAAGTATACATAGCCAGAGAGTGGATGGCTCCTGAGGGGCCAGCTGTAAAGGCCTGGATAACTTATGAACAAAACTGTTTCCCA
The DNA here is from genome assembly GCF_055691185.1 of Crinia signifera. Taxonomy (NCBI): domain Eukaryota; kingdom Metazoa; phylum Chordata; class Amphibia; order Anura; family Myobatrachidae; genus Crinia; species Crinia signifera. The sequence goes on along the minus strand of NC_139222.1, from coordinate 130,087,078 downwards.
TAAGAAGCACATTTATTTAGCCAAAATTATTTTGCTATCTGACCCAAATGATTGGACTCCCCTTATGCTCTTGGTACTGAAAGAATAGTTATCTTGAAGGTGTCCATCAATATTAATGATAGGTCTGGATGAGTGAGACCTAATGGAGGTATTATAGGCATACTATACTAATGTTACCCACGAGATGCTCTATCACTTTATATAGTCAAAATCGTATGCGGATCGCATAGGTTTTTTACCTTTCGATCCCGTTGAGTGCTCCCGTGAAAGCACAAATCTAAACCCAGATAGACAGGGCAGCAGTGACTATATAGTGCAAATCTAATGCTGATTGTATGAACTGTATGTTAAAAGTACAGAGATAGCAAAGATTGCATAGCACTTAAATCTTAAGTCAAATAGCACGGGAATCTCACAGTGTACGCACCATAAGGTTTCTTTTGTGTATGTTTCTCTATAACTTTAATAAAAATGTTTGCATAAAAAATAAAAAACCCATGACTTTCAGTAGCATCAGAGATGCCAGAAGTAGGCAAGCACAGCAGTGCCTATGGCTTAGCACAGGGCTGGGCAATAGCGACCCTCCAGCTGTTGATGAACTACACATCCCAGGATGCTTTGCATCAGTTTTGCTATGTGGCCATGCTGAAACTGATGCAAGGCATGCTGGGATGTGTAGTTCATCAACAGCTGTAGGGCCGCTATTGCCCAGCCCTGGCTTAGCATCATGACATCTGTCACAGAGTACGGAGCAGGCAACTGTAGAATCAGTGGTATAGGGGGAACTTAGAAGAAAGAAGTCAAAAGAGACGTTAACTACAATGGTTAAAAGAAGGGATGGGATGTGGGTTGGTAAAAAAAAAAAAAAAAGTATGCGTGAAAGCGAGTGCTTTGGGTACAATAGCGTTAATTTGCAATTATGTGTAGAATTCGATAAATTTGCACTAATCGTAGCATGTTTTTTTTTTATACAGTCATTAATTTTTTTACAAATCTAGACACATCAAATAATTTAGATAACACTGTTCGTACTAGGATTGGTCCCAATTTACTACATCTCAAATGTATACTTCTGCTCATCCTGCTCTTAATATACAATAGGTATGGTGAAATGGACAACAGGATTTCGAAACCTCTCCATAAAACAAATACTTAAGGCATATATCTTTCTAAATAAAAACCTAGATCTTATTTCACACCCAAAATTGAAGTATTTAATAGGAGACTCAAACTCCTACAAATGTGGAGAACATGATGCAGATACAAAATTCATTGCTTATTGTAATGTACCCAAGTACAAACTCTCTGGATGGCTCTGGAGAATTACATTACAGGATAGTTAAAAAAATTCTTGAAAATTGATAAAATGTTGGGCCTTTTGGGAAATGTTTAAGAAAGATTACAACTGATTTATCAAAAAGGTAAATCAAATACAATTATTGAATTTGGCATTTGACACCAAGAAAACCATACCTATCCCAGTAACTTGAGTATTCAACTTCTATACCCCAGAATATCACATTTTCTATGGATGTAAATATCTTTAAATAAAGATAAATTGACAAAAACAAAATCTTTGCCGTCTGGCTCCCATATGTGCATGCATACATACATACATACATACATACATAGATCTTAAAAAGACACCTTGAGATATATTTCCATCTCACTGAATGGTACAATCTTGAATCTCTTATTAATGGTCCTCGTTTCGGAGATAATACATATCTTTATTCAAGACTATTTGTTTGTATCATGCTTGATCATTGTGATTGTTGTAATCTTTTGTTTTACTAGATTGCTTATTTTGTTTAAAGGTGTATCAATCCTCATGTATATTTCTTAAGTTTTGAATTTTGTAATGTTAAGGGCCCCATACATCAGCAATTAATTGTGACAATTTTCAGATATGGATAGGATTGCCACAATTAATTTTAGATGTGTGGGCTCCCCCTTTTGGCAATCCCAATCAAAATCGCCAATCGATTGCTTAATCAGGTTATTAAACATGTTTAATAATCTGGTATTATCTGTAGATCTTTTTTATATGTGTGGGCATTCCCAATTCGTCTTCTTCATCTATTTACATTATGAACAACTGAAATGACAATGGATTGGGAGATTTCCAGATATGGAGATGCAATCTTTAGATGGAAAAATCTGCCGATCACTGAAATAAATCTGTAATGTGTGGGCAGTCAGATAGATTGTAAAATCCATTTATCTGGCCAAAAAATCCCTGTATCTGGAAATCCATAAATTGTGATTGCTGATGTATGGGGCCAATTATATTTAAAAAATAGAACTACGCACTGTGGTTGGAAAAACACTGAAGGAAGGTATGACAGCCTTCACCTTTAGTTGAGCGCAGCCACCTTACAAAGGCATGTTTGAGGATGGCCTATACTGCTTGTCAAAGCCATAAGTTAAACAGAGAATCCAAAGGGCTCTGGTCCTGTCCACATAAGTGGAAATAGCTCTGAAAGCATCTACAGAGGAATCCTTTGCGGAAGAGCTGGGAGCATCATACAATGGTACAGCAATATGCTGACTGATGTAGAATTACAAGACAACTTTGGGTATATAGCCCAACTATGTTCGGAGAACAGCCATATATGCATGAAAAATGAGAATGGGTGAAGAGCAAGATAACTTGCTTAGATTGGACACACACTGGGCCAACACAATAGCAAGTAGTTTTCCACATGAGCCAAAGCAAACCTGCAGTGTCCAAAGGCTCAAAAGGAGCAGACTGAAGCATCTGAAAACCCAAGGACAGGTTCATGTAGCCACCGAAGGAACTAATGGCAGCTGGACTTGTAGCTTACCAAGCAAAAATGCCATGGAAAAAGCAAAGTAAGAGTGGAGACCTGTATTTTATAGGTCGAACTCCCGACTTCCAAAAGCCAGAAAGATCTAGGACTGAAAGTCCTGGTCGAACATGAGGCAAAGTAGGATCAGTTTGCCTTCTTTGGTAAAACCAATAAAAATTACTTAAATTAAAAAAAAAAAAAAAAAGTAGGCCTAGTCGAGGGCTTTGAGACAGAAGACCAGAATGAAGTCGCAGAAGATCAGCAACAGAGATTTAGAAAATGGGCATACCACATTTGGGCCAAACCGAAGCCACCAGGATCATCATGCTTTCCCCGGCTTGATCTTGTGAAGAACTCCTAGGATTAACGCAACTGGAAGGAAGACTTACAACAAAAGAAAAAGCCAAAGAACTAGCAAAGCGTCCACTAGAAAAGCACCTGGCATGGAAGCAGTACCTCAGCAGCTGGTGATTATGCCGAGATGCCATCAGATCTATGTCCGGCAGACTCCAGCAATTGACCAGCTACCAGAAGACAGCCAGATGCAAAGTGCACTCCCCAGCATGTACATCTTGGCAGCATAGAAATCCTGCCTCCCAATCCTAAACACCAGCTGATGGTACTTCTCAAGCGGCCACAAATGACTGCTGACTTGACACAGCCTCCCAACCTCAGAGATTTGCATCAGTAGTGAGCAGAAACAAGTCCTGGATCCAAAACGGGTTGCCCTTATCCACAGGAGATGCTGGAGCCACCAGAATAGGGAATGGCGAACCTCAGGCAAGAGGACTATTGTCTGTGCCTTGATGTGTTCCACCAGGCCAAATCTTCCAGTTGTAAATGTCAGCAGTGGAACAGAGCATATACATACATGGATGAATACTCTGAAGGTAAAAAAAAAAAAAAAAAAAATATGAGGGAACCATGGACTGCAAGTCTGAATCTTGTCCGGGAGAACGTTCCATTAAAGGCCAAAATCCAGTAGAGCACCAGAGAACAAAATTTGCAGAGGAGTCGTCAATTGCTTCTCAAACTGTGGGACTACAGAAGTTCCACCATTAACTGGCTGTGGCTCGTCAAAAGTGCTGGAGACTGGGCCAGGAGCAGGTGGTCATACAGCTATGGAAAGAATTCTGAACACCTTTCAGAATGTGTAAATACGCATCATGTCTCTCTAAATATTCCATGAAGTCCCATGTTTCCATAGTCACAATAATGGGTCAAAGGAACTCAGTGTGAAACCTGTATCTGTTCAAAACCTTCAAATTTATGATGGGGCGTAACGAGCTATACAGCTCCTGATCTAGAAATAAGTTAGAGTAAAACCCCATAGCTCTTTATGATAGGATTTCTCTGTCAGAATACTGGCAAACAAATCGCACTGGAAGCAGCTTACGAACAGGTCTGCGCATATCAATGAGAGACTACTACTCTGACTTGTGTGTCCTTCATGACCTCCATCCAAACCATAGAGGAAAAAAAAAAGGAATCCTCTGTGAGGAAAACCCCATGTCATGCGGTAGTCTTGTCAGTTGTTTTGGAAGCAGGGAGCCTTGCAGCCCAGGATGATTACCACAAAGCTTAGTAGCCTTTTGGAAGAGGCATCCTGGAACTGAAACTATGCTTGCCCTCTGGCCTTTCCTTGCAGGCAAAAGGAATATAAAAAGTAGATGTTCAAGTCCTAATGCTTCAATGTGCCAGGAAAAGAGAATCCTCATGTACTGTGTAAGTTTCTACCACTGAGGAGACAGACACACTAACGTCATTGGTCAAAGGAAAAGTCTGAATCAGATTCCTCAGCAGCTAAGGGAGAAAAAGTTTGCCTGCCTATATCAGGATGCCTTCTCCGTACTTCATAGCTGTGATAACCCCACTAAAAGGTCCATACACACTGGGCGATTTTGCCCAGCATGTATGGACAGCGAAGATCATTGTCATCGATGGGGGGTGAAAGCCACTCAGCGCATACACACTGAACAGCTTTCCCTCTGCCCGGCGTTGTCAGCACAGGGTGAATAGCTTTGATAGCGCAGCGCTATGCAAAGCTTTCAAAGGAAGAGAAGCTTGGCCATCGGTAGTTAAGCTACCCCCATGGGTTCAATAAAAATATGATCAGTACAAAAAGGACAGTCCTCTACTGGTCACAGTGGGACAGATGTATTAAGCCTGGCAAATACATAAACTGGAGTTAAAGTGGAAGGCGATAAAACACCAGCGTCAACTCCTTGCACTTAACATCTTGATTTTGACTAAGCCAACTCACTTAGTCAAAATCTCCCATCCCGAGCCTGTGTGTACACCCCTTTGCCACCTTAAGAATAACGGTAAAGTGCACACAAATTATTAATTTCAACATTTTTGGCTCCTGTTTGCACTGGTTTCTGGCTTAAATGTACCCAACCCTTTATTACAGTGTGCTTCCACTCATTTACTAGCATATACTTATATTTACATAGAACAAAATAGCTTTTTTTCATGCCAGATAGTGATCTGACCTTTACATACTGTACAACAGTTTGACACCTCTCACTGGTAGGAGAATAGCTATGGCTTTTAGCATATGAAAATTATGAACTAACACGATCTTCAAAATGTACACAAGTGCTTTTATTTTAAGGATGGGCACAGAGACCTAAATGGTGGTAATAAAACAAGCCTTCATTGAAAGTTCAGGCACACATCTCAGTGTAACTGTTGCAATCACATCAGTTAAGAAATCAGGAAACATCTGTAATGTACACTGCAAAGACAAAAAATTACCTGATCAGTTCTAGCTGAGCCAGCTCCTGATTAGCCTGGAATATCGGCTTCTTTGTGAACAGTTCACCCAAGATGCAGCTTAGAAGAAACAAAAGATAATTGGATCAAAAGGTGATAACTATTTCTTTAGCACTAGCCAAGTCTTTCAATGGACAAACGAGACAAAATGTGGAACTACAGCAATCTTTGACAATACCCAGACAGCTACATCTTACCCACAACTCCACACATCTATGGCGGGGGTATATCGTTCCTCTCCTAGAAGCAGCTCGGGAGGTCGATACCATAGTGTTATCACTTTATTTGTGTATGGGCGACTGGAAAGAAAAGCAGACATTAGCCTGAGCAAAGCCTGTACGTTCCACAATAGAATATAAATCATATTGTAACAATACTATCGCAAAATATGACAGATAATTGTATAATGTAACGGATAAAGCAGAGCACTTGGCTCAAGCAGTTAAATCAGTGACTTAACCAACCACACCATAGTTGAAAAGTCAAATGGGAGTCCTACCCTAGGCAGACATTTCCACTTTCTGGAGCAAATGTCAAAATAAGTGAAGGCAAATGTTAAAGGTGATGGTTAAATATTGCAGACACTTGCCTTAACTATATGAATACATGGAAATGCTTTTTATAAAAACGATAGCCAAGTCTTACCTTTCTTCAGAGTTGTATAACCGTGCAAGACCAAAATCTGCTAGCTTGATCTGCCCACTGCAATGAGCATAATACATTTTTTTTAGTGAATTCCCCCAATGGCCAAGAATTAAAAAAAAAAAAAAAATCTAACTCTGTTTTGTTACCTATTATTAAGTAAGATGTTGGAGCACTTTATGTCTCTGTGCAGGAAATTCTTCTTGTGACAGTAGTCAAGTCCTTCCATCAGTTGTTTCATAAAGGACTTTATATGGTCTTCTGAAAACTGCACCAAACCAGACTCTAGCAGCCCCATCAGGTCATGGTCCATGTATTCAAATACCAAGTAAAAGGCACCTCAGGTACAAGAATAAGTATTGTTACAAATCAACTGATTAATAGACACACAATGCCTAGGACTTAAGTGTAGTCACTGCACTTTGCGCTCACCTTTGTCTTTCTTGAAGTCCAGGGCGTCCTGCTTGTCAGTGACAATCTCTTTCATGTTGACGACACTACGGTGTATGAGTTGCCGAAGAATCTTTATCTCTCTGATTGCAGTGATTGGGAATCCCTCTTTCTCATTATCTAGACGCACTTTCTTTAAGGCCACAAGTTCTCCTAACAGTAACATTACATTGAGTGTTAGACTCTAGGTAACAGTGGCATTCAAATATGCAGCCAGAAGATTAAACACAAATGAATTAATTTCTTAAGAGTTTCTTATATAGCACAGCATATTTTGTGGTTAAAAAAACACAGCTATTTAACACTAAAAGAACAGAACTAAACAATAACAGTAAGGAAGGCCCTGCTCACAAACATAGAATCTACAAGGAAATAGACATTGACACACAAGGATAGGTGCTTCCTATTGCATAATGGTCCTGCCAAATTACAAATGATCCTAATGTTCTGTATATTACGACCCAAGGAGCACGTAAATGTGAAGAAAAACATTTCAAGGTGTTGTGTGGATGGTAGAGAAGTTATGCAATTGGGTAGCCAAATTATGAAGGTTGTTTTGGAAGCTGATCAGCTTGGCTAAGGAGGGGAGTTGTCAGGGAACACTCACCGTAACTAGAAAAGAATATTGTTGTGTAAGGGAGGGCATTCTATAGAGGCAAAAATCCTTAGTCCTGTGTCAACATAAATATGGAGAGGCCTCAACATCTAAAAGAGGCCTCCACCAATGAGTAAGGTACAAATAAAGAAGGGACCACAATCTCCTGGTTGATGTGAATCTTAAAAACAACCTTAGTAATTGTGTCAGAAGAACAGTTAAGAAACAGAGAAACAAAACAATGCGCTTAAGTCTGACACTTTCCAGGACGCTGTGATTGCAAGAAGGGAGTGTTTTCCACATAAGAAAAGGAATGACCCAGAGCTCTATGAATCAAGAGAAGTTCCATGGAGCCAACAGAAACAGAGGTTGCAGGTGGAAGTCACACTCAAGGAAAGTCCGTATATCAGGCAACAGTGCAATCCGCCTGTGGAAAAGAACACAAAAAGCTGAAGCCTGTACCTTTAACAAAGAAAGATAGAGCCCCAAATACAAAACCTAATGATCGAACTCACAAGAGCTGGCTGGGGTTGAATCCTGTAGCCGAACACAAATCAGTCCTCTAAACCATTGATAATACTGGCAGAACGAGGATTTCAAGCATTATGGAGGTCTCAAAAACTAACCCATCAAAGTGAGTTAGTCAGATCTGGATGGCAGCATAAACATGGAGATCCTGCTGTAAAGGAAGAAGCAGGGGAGCATCGATGGAGGTCCCTAGAAGATCTGCAAGCCAAGCTCTGCACAACCAAACCAAAGCCACAAGGATCAAGGTGCCTCTCCAGCGTCACCTTGCATAATCATTGCGATTGAAGGAAAAAAGTATGAGTGGGAAGGTCCACCAACCCGCAGTCACCGCTCCCACCCTCAAAGACTTGCATCGGTCATAAAAAAGACTCATGGATCCACAACAGGGAGTGATTGACATCAGTTTTGAAGAATAACAAGGTTTCATTTGTGTGGGCAACGCATAGCAAAACAGAAGTGATATTCATGTTGAAAGGCAATGAGCACTAATGAAGAAATCCTAAGCAGCAAAGGGACTAAAAAGCACAGTTTGAAATCTTTTATTACCCCATGGCCAGCAACTTCTGCTGGAGTCTAAATATAGCCAATCTGAATACGCTGCTCTCCCAGCCGTTAATTCAGCAGCGCCTTCTTTAGGTATAATACACAAGTTAAGTATTTGTTCATCCCTCATAGGTGAATTGATACCCTTGATAATGGTCCTTGCTTCTTACCCAAGTTCTGCCATTCTTTGGACATTAACTCATTCATCATTTAATGAATAGGAATGTCTCTACCTTCTTAGGACCTATATTCAAATAAAAATGTCTCGACTTTAACAGATCCACCGGATGTTTATAATTAATGGTTTACAAATGTTTTCAACATACTTTCTACCATAATGATATTAAACGTCATGGCATCTTTCTTTTTTCACATCCAAAAACTGGAAATTTCTATTCACCAGAAAAAACAGCATTCATCGTTAAAATCAGCCGGAGATCTTGGACCTCTAATAACCCTGCAGCTCCAAATACAATAGTTGTTCTTCAGAGTCATCACAGAAATACTTATCCTGGGATCCAGAGAATATTTGATCAGAAACTACACAATCAGAGAAGGGAGATGGCCTTTTCTTTGGTGCTGCATGTATACTAATGCTGGGTACACACCTAAAGATTTCTGTCCAATCTGTCGGGTGGGAACAAAAATCTGGCATGTATTGAAGAAAATGACAATTGATCATTTGCTCCCAAATGCTGAAAACAGACAATGACCCTGCAGACAATTTGGTTAAATATGTGATCGCACAATTTTTCATTGCATGCCATACACCCGATGCACTGCGATGCAAATTTAGCCCGCTATGCGATGAAAAATTGTATAAGCACCCTAATGGGTGGCTTACAATATTAATTGCACCCCCACGCCACCCCCCAGTATAAACGTGGAACCGAAGCGTGGCTCGCGCAGCGAGCCCACGAAGGGCGGCGGTAAGCGTCCTACGACCTTTTCATACCCCCACTATCCATGTCGGCATGGAGTTGACTCTTTAAAGTGTGGCGAGCGCAGCGAGCCCGAAGCGTGGCGAGTCCCGCGTATACCTGTGAAGTTATGCACGCCCGCTCGCCACGCTTCGGGCTCGGTGGCTCGCCACACTTTATAAAATCAACCACGCCGACGTGGATAGTGGGGGTATGAAAAGGTGGTTGTGAGCCATTTCATTGAAATTTTGGTTCATAGAAAAATGTGATAGTCAAAACTGTATTATACAAGGGGATTTGCCCTCCATCTCTCCTTTTTGTCATTTCATAAACTTTCTACCATGAAAACAATGAATTGAGGAGACTCATCGTGACATATCACCTGAACAGGGGAGTAGCTTCTTTTTGTCATAAGCGCCCATTTTCTTATAATTGAGATCTCTTTCCTACTTTTCGATGTTACAAGGTACTAGGTCATGGGTCCTCAAATTGCGGCCCTCCAGATGTTGTGAAACTACAATTCCCGGCATGCCTTGCCACAGTTTTAACACTCCCTTATAGGAAAACTGTGGCAAGGCATGCTGGGATTTGTAGTTTCACCACATCTGGAGGGCCGCAGTTTGAGGACCCATGTACTAGTTGGTAACCTTATCTCAGTTTGATTATAGGCAGCTATCAACACGCAGACAGATATACACTCCATTTTTCTACTTAGCAATTTGGTTAAATCCATTTGATCTAACAGATTTGTACAAATAATGTTTGTCCATATTCCAGCATTTGGGAGCAAATGAAATCATATGCTTTCATTCATTAACAGATTTTTGTTGCCACCAGACAGATTGGACAGATAAATCTGTAGGTGTGTACCCAGCATAGGATAACAAAAATAGTCCATCACTAACCAGCTAAACACAATATCGCCTAGTGTGTAAAGCTCCATGTTGTTAAAGCGCTCTCCCACGTGTCATTACTCTCCCTCATTCGGATGAGGGAGTCCTCTAACGACGGTCATGCTGCAACAACATAACAGCTCTCCGCACCATCGTGGCTTAGTCCTCTTGCCGTCCGCAAATCCTTGAAGCAGCTCCAGTGCAGTTTTTTGGCAGCTACAGCCGAATAAGCAGGCGGGCAGGACTCTGAAAAGGCCACACTCCCAAAGAGGTACCACTTGCAGGAACCTAGACAGGCCACACTTCCTTCTCCCCCCCCAGGGAGCCACTCCATTCAGCTCCTATGCCGTCATAGAGGTAAGCCCTAACAGGAAAGAAATAGAACACTCCCTACATAGCCAAACTAGTTTAGGAGACAAGAGAAAAGGAGGAAGGGGAAGAGTGAAATCATATACCACCAGGTGATCAGTTCCGAGAAAAACATCCTGTCTAAACTAGAGAGGGAGAATATTCCAGTGGCTGCCATGGGGATTGAAGAATAAATTTAAATAATGAAAATAAACCTAAAACAGCTTTATATAAAGTGTCTGAAATTGCCAGACCTGAGATCAGTATCCAGCTCCAATGGACAATAATAATAATAATAATAGTGCCTGGCAGCCAAAGGGTATAGGAGAGGAAGAATATGAGCTTTGGATGGTAAGTATGAAGAACCACCACACACTACTGGGGTGTATTTAAGTCAGGGATGGGGAACCTTCGTCCCTCCAGCTGTTGTTAAATTACACATCCCAGCATGCCCTGCTACAGTTTTGCTATTTGGCCATACTAAAATGGTTGCAGGGCATGCTGGGAGGTGTAATTCAACAACATCAGCTGAAGGTTCCCCATCACTACACAGTATAGTAGGTATTTTCTGTTCTCACCTCCATAGATTGTGAACAGAACATGCCTTCTAAAATTAATGTGTGGGAGCCACCGGGATCCATTACAGAAGCTTCCGTGGAAAATGCACTCTGTTCTTGTACTTAAGCGTTGAAGTTTCAACCATGAATGAAACCAAACAGATTTCTTACCAAATTACTTTTCTTAACTCAAGAGTTACATTAACCAATCTGTTGATTTTCACTTACTGTACTCGAAAAACAACACCTAAAACATTGTTGTTATGTAGTACTGCAGACATTTTTTTTCTATTAAACATAAAGGGTCTATAACAAATATAATCTTATTACACATGCCAGTCTAGGTAGCACAAGCAATGTAAGGTTAATGTGGAAATGCTACAACATGTATATTTTTCATACCTGTATCCTTGTCCTTGGCTTTGTACACCTGACCATAGGTTCCTTCACCAATGATACCAATAATATCAAATTTGTCCACACAGCGTTTACCCCAGTCAATTTCTTTTTGTTTCCTTTCACCATAACGAGGACAGCATATTCTGAGAAACCAAATGAGCACCATGAAAAACACATTTGCGCTGGAAAAGTTCTCTCTAATCCATGGTTAAATTATTAGTGAATTGCAGCTAAAAATCAGTATTTACTACTTAAGGACATGCAACTGAAACCAATAAAAGTTGAGATTGTTTTTAATTGCAATAAATGTCAGAGTAAATCAATTGATGTCTCAACGTGGCGCACGTGCTGCGGTTGCCAATTAATATTTGCTGCCAATCAGCAGATCTAATTTAACATTTCAATCTGAAAAAACTGCAGTTCAAAGAGAATAGCTATGTTCTACTTCAAACTACAAGTATCAAACAATATTACCTGAAAGAAAAGTACAAACTTACTTTGGTCTTTTTCTTGCAGGTTGTGGAGCATTTACCATTTTGGGGTCTGGCGATTCAGGAGGAGAAGGATTTCCCCCTGGCAGTTCAGGTGGCAAAGGGAGATCTGTTAGAAGATGCCGGGGTCTGTGTTCCTTATTCCTTTTGACTGGCTTGGGAGGGATAATCTCCATGGGACTGTGAATGAGAATTTCATTAAAAAAAAAAAAAGATCAATATTACATTATTTGTTAACAGTTTTTTATATAGTGCAGCAAATTTGCGCATTGCAAATCAAAAACCTTGATAGGGGTATGAAAAGGTCGGAGGACGCGTACCGCCGCCCCTCGCGGGCTCGCCACGCTTCGGGTTCACGTTGATCACGTGGTGGCGTAAACTACTTTTGGGGGGACATTTCAATGTTCAGGGGTGTTTTTGGCCCATTTACCATTGTTCCTATGATAATTTGGGTAAATTGAGCCATTTCACATTGTTTCCTATGGGAAATCGTGGTCATCGCGGGTAAATTGAGGCATTTAACATTGTTCTCTATGGGGAAATCGCGGGCGATTTTACCCCCCGATGACCGCGATTATGATAGTTGTGGCCGTGCTAGGAAACAAGTACCGGGTAAATTATTTACACTAAGATGAAGTGAGATTTTGATCAGGAAATGATTGCTGGTGCCAGACGGCATGGGTAACTGCTGATATCAGATTTTCAATCTCTATAGTTTACAAATGGTGGCATGCAAAATTGAAAACTGAGTAAAAGGTGCATGCACTAAGCATTTTTGTCCATGCACGATATATAATAATAATAATCATCCTGTGATTTTTACAGTGGTGTCCACTTTCTATAGTAGGAGACTATGGAAAGTAGTTTGCTCGCCTTGTAATACAGGGGACGTACATTAGCGCTCCCCACCCGTCTATACACATTAGGTGATTTTAAGAGCAAATTAGCTCAAAACAGGGAAAAGGGGAGCTACAGTACTTTGAGCTCAAAATCGCATAGTGTGTATGGCCTTAACAATATGATGAACAAAAATGCATTGTTAATGGAAGAGGTCACAGAATACTGGCCAAACTGGTTCAAGCTGGCAGGAAGGCAACAGTAATGCAAACAAATCATTACAACAGTGGCAGGTAGAAGAACATGTCAAATGTTGTAGTGGTTGGGCCATGATAGACAATTTGAGGCTCTACCACACATGTCTTCAACCTGTGGCCCTCCAGATGTTGTAGAACTACTTGTCCCAGCACGCCCTGACAGTTTTGGCATGCTCTCATAGGAAAACATGTGCAATGCATGTTGGAACATGTAGTTTCACAACATCTGGAGGGCCACAGGTTGAAGACCCATGCTCTACCACATTCAGATACAAACAGTAAACAGAGATTGCAGTACAGTAGGAATGTCTGGAAAGTTGAAGATCATAAAAATGATGCGACAATCCATCCTGTCTTGTGTTGACAGATCTGGCTGAGGCAATGGTGTTTTGAATGTTTCTTGGCATTCATTGGGCCCCTTTATACAAACTGAGCCACAGCCTGCTGGAGTGTTATTGTTTTTTCTCAAGAAGGTTGGAATGATTAACTGCAAACAGTTATTGCTTCCCAAAAAATACAGCTTTACTCAACTAACATTTCACAAAATACTGAACACAAAGCAATGAAGAATACTGCACATGGAAATTGAACAGGAGAGAAAAGGAAATTCATTCAAGAATATCACCTGTCATTTTGGCAGATGTGTGTGCAACAGGGCATTGCAACGGTACAATGGGGGGTATTCAATGCTGTGAGCAAGCGGTGACAGCGAGCAGAGCTTCCTGCTTACTGTCACCACTCACCCTGTCAGTATTCAACGCAGCACCCCCCCCCCACCCCCCCTCATATGCCAATTCCCCCTCGCTCCATTTTTTGAGTGAGGGGGAATCAGCGTATGCGGCTCCTGAACCAGCGAGACTCGTGGCTAAATACAGCGAGTTTTCTGCATTAGCCGTGGGTCTCGCTGTTTTGGGGAATTCTCGCCATCCTGTGAAAGAGAGGATTTCCCCAGAACATTGAATAGAGCGAGCGGCCGGCGTGGGGGTTAAACCGCGAGGATCGCTGGTTTTCTGCAATCCTCGCTGTTTAACCCCCTCGCCGGCCGCTTTGAATACCTGCCATTGTTTACAAATGAAGTCTCCAAAAATAGTGCCTGATATAATTTATCAAGGACAATTTGATATATTACCCGTTGCTCCTAGTAAAGCTTTGCAATTACAAGTACCATTTAATTGTAGCAGATTACACAAATTATACTTTTTTAATTACAACTTCTTATTTTTTAATTTTTTCTAAAACAAGCAATCAACAGAATAAAGATGTTTACACACACATTGATTTGCTTTCGATTCGCTTTCCATTTGCCACATCCACCCCCTTTCGATTTGGCCTTTGCTTTCCATTCGATTTCACATTCGATCTGCACTTTTGCATCAGATATCGATTTCGATGTGCTTTCAAAGCACAGTGTATACATTCGATTTACCGGATCGAATTAGAAATTTTCTTTCCACAACAATCTATTTTTTTTTCGATATAGAAAAACCAGGAGGGCGCATCAAATGGAATGCGGATCAAAAGTGTTAAAATGTCTTAAAAACCGCTTGGTTGCCATTGGATTTTGCTTCTGTAAGCAAAAGCAAATTGAAAACTTGCCAAAATCAAAGCGTGTGCACATCCCTTTAGATTCAGTAAAGATTTCAATCTCATTCATTGAATCTGTGATGGCAATATGGCAATCTGGAGTAAAATGGTTTCCAAGCATATCCATGTTTAAACAGCCTCTATGCTGTAAAAATAACACTGTTTAAACTAGAGATGTGCAGGCTCTGATTTACTCTGACTTCAAAGCAGGATCTTATTGGCTATCCCAAATCACATGACAGTTGTTAACAGTTAATAGCCAATAAGATCCTGCTTTGAAATCAGAGTAAATCAGAGCTGCACATCTCTAGTTTAAACATCCTAATTCTGACATTTATCACAAAAGTGTTAGGTGTCCCACTTGGGTAAAATATTTGCAATGACATTTAACACCAAACAATGGAAAGCTCTGCTTAATTTTAAGAATGTTAATCCATGAAATGTTCTTTTACACAGCACCTTTAAAATGCTAATTCCATATAGCCAATAATTTGAAACTCAAGTTCAAATATAGGGTACTTATTAGCAGGGCGCTCGGCTAAGCTGACAACTTACCTTAGCCTACGTTGTCAGCATAGCCTTGCCGGGCGCCTTGCTAATGTGTGTATTGCAGTGGTTTATACTTACCCTCAACGATGTCCCCAGCGTCAGTGTTCCCCTCCTCCGGCACTCGCCTCGTGTCCCCGGCACCAGCGTTCCTCCTCCATTACATTCCCCGGCGGCTGTATGTACGTAATTCAGCATACTGCCACTGGGGGAGCATCACATTGTTCCCCTGCTCCCCCAGCGGCACTACGCTAATTGTGTACATTGCTGCCGCCGGGGAGTGTCATGGCGGCCAGCGGGAACACGGAGGAACGCGGGCACCGGGGACACGAGGCAAGTGCTGGATGAGGGGGAATGCTGGCGCCAGGGACAATGTTGAGGGCAAGTATAAACCACTGCACTACACACATAACACACTCATATCCCCACTATCCATGTCGTACCCCCAGTGTCTACGTGGGCATGGAGTTAATTTTATAAAGTGTGGCAAGCGCAGTGAGCCCAAAGCGTGGAGAGAGCAGCGACCCCCCGCGAGGGGATTCATATCCGCGTCCGCTTGCCACGCTTCAGGCTTGGTGGCTCGCTGCGCTCGCCACACTTTTTAAAATTAACTCCACGCCCATGTGGACACTGGGGGTATGACGTGGATAGTGGGGATATGAACCATTGTGTATTAGCACAGTTTCTGAACAAGTTACGTAACTTACGTAGTTTACGTAGCCAGCATAGTGGTGTATTAGTATTCTCAATACACCACTACGCAAACTACTTAATGGGCGCCCTGCTAATACATAAGTACCAATATTGTGATATTAAATTTAGGGGTGTGGATTATTAGGGGTGTGGATCGACAGTCATTAGGGCGACACAAGTCTAGGTCGACAGTCAAAAAGTCAACATGGGGTTTTTAAAATTTTGGCCCGAATGTCGACACAGTCGACATGGACACTGAAACGTAGCACCGCGTCCCCCGGAATGGCTCGCTGTGCTCACCATGCTTCGGCCACACTATTTTATTCTCCCACCACACCCTAGTGTTTTTTGAGATTTCAGAGGAGAAAGAGGGGGGAGGTATATCTTTTTCTACATCAGTTACTCCCTCATTTGGCGTCAATACCTCCTCCTTGTCAGGCATGAAATACCGCCTGTCAGCAAATCTGCTCAAAAAATTATGAAAAACCCCATATCAACCTTTTGACTGTTGACCTGACCAATTTCAACCTAATTAATGACCCTGTCAACCTAACCCATGTAGACCAACATACTTGTGAACCAATGACCGTATCCCATATTTAGTCAAATGTAACAAACAGTACATGTCGGCTATCCCTTCTCCAAAATGCTCGGGACCAGAAGCATTTAGGATAATGGATTATTCTAGATTTCAGAATAGTTTTATAATTCATTAAGGTACCTTGAGAACAGGACCCATGTGTGAACACAAAATACATTTATGTTGTATAAACACATCAAACAAATATATTTTATTTGTGCATAAAACAAGGTTTCAAAACATGAAACAAAGTTTGTGTACTATCTCAGGCACTGAATTTGAATGCCAAGCAATCATTTTCTTGCACATATTTAGAGCTAGTTACATATCTCCCCAGTAGTGCTTTTAGCAAACTATGGTTTGCAGAATAACTTGGATAACCGATATCTGGATAAGGAATACTCAACCTGTACTTTCATACATGAAATATGCTGCATTTGTAAAAAATAAAGTACATCAAGACCACAATGCAGAATTCTGAAGAAAAAAAATAAAGATTAAGAAGCAAAACTTTAAATTAAAGTGCATAAAGAAAAAAAAAGAATAAAATTTATTTACAGAATCATGAACCTTACCTCTCCATGTCATCTTCTCCTGGCAATAATGGCGGAAGTGGCAATGGAGGAAGAGTAGAGGTTTTCATATGTTGGATAGTGACAGTAACAGGGGTCTGGGGCTTCGCAGGGGAAGTTGATGGCGGCTGGGAGTTTGCCTGAGTGGATATAGCCGATACCCGTGTGTGGCTGTAAGAAGTCAAGGAGGCAGCCACAGTGGTAGGGAGGGGCAGGAATGTCAATGTCGGTGTAGGCGGTAGAGGTGGTGGGGGCTGTAGAGGAGCAGCTTGTGCAGGAGGGAGAGGAGGTGGTGGAGGAGTAGGGATAGGAGGGGAGCAAGTGGGTAAAGGGGGCTGGGGAGATTTCAGAGGAGGTAGAGGGGGAGGTATATCTTTTTCTTTTTCTACATCAGTCACTCCCTCATTTGGCGTCAATACCTCCTCCTTGACCGTGTCAGGTTTGCAGTCTTTTAAACCAGATGCCTTTGTTTCCTTGATTAGTAATGGAGGCTTTTTCTCACTCTCTTCAGATCTGATGGGAACGGACAGTGATTTTGCTTCCACATTAACTGCAATTGACAGCTCTGTATCAGAGACAGATTTTTCAGATTTAATCATTTTGGTTATCTTTTTTGAGTCCTCTACTGAAAGTCCTCGACCTTCTCCAAATTCTCTTTTGATCAATGGACTGCTTTTAGACTCCCTACCAGATGCTGCAGCAGCTAGTGCACGTTCCTTTTTCTTGCGGCTTAATTCAGCCCCCAAGCTGGAGTTTAATGGCAAACGGGCAGGTGAAATACTGGAATGGCGACTTCGTGACTGAGACTTTTGCTTCTTGCTGCGAGAAGACGAAGACTTCCTTGAATACATGGGACTTCTACTTCGAGATTTGGCAGGCTTCCTGTAAGAGTAGGCAAAAGTGTTAACAGAGGGAATACAAATATATTAAAGTAAAGTACACAATATTAAAGCAAACACACATCACAAAATGTATCACTCCGCGAGCTGCTGTATATCAAGCCTATAAAATGAAGCTTATGCTTAACAATGACACCATTGCACCGCAGTCCTGGGATTTGGAACACTGTTCTAAACTAGATTAGACCCAGGACAAACCCTGCCACCACTGCAGCATACCACGGGTCAGTGCCGTTCACTCTGCACAAGGTACAGTTCGCTTGCAAGTGCCCCTGGTGCATGGCCTTGGAACCTTTAGGCCATGTCCCTTATTGAGGTCACCACATGTTACACTGGGGATGTGCTCATACATTTGGCAGCTGCTGGGCTCTCCCAAGCCTCTGTCTCTGCACTGAATGGACATGCGTTCACATTCACCTGGCACAGCTGTTTGCATAGCATGGGCTGACAGCAGCAAAGACAGCATGCACCATATCCTCCCAAACCTACCGAGGGACACATCATTTGGTAGATGTGTGCTCTCCCTATGCTAAATTGGCCCTTGGTCGGAAGAACCAGGTTACTCATTTACACTGCACCTTTCTATGCAGGTTGGTTTCCCAGGTCACCTGTTTTTTGTTTTGTGTGCGAGACCCTATTCCACTGAGAAAATACAGAGGCTTTTGAAGGCAGTGTAGAATGTGTATTAGCATATATTGAAATGAGTCAATTAAGCCAAATACAATCAAATCTTATATTCAGCACTGGACAGATATACGTATCATGCAGAATTGGTGGTATTAAGCCAGGAGGGCCATGTACTACAAGTGGGGTCTGTAAAGGTGATTCAGGAGCAGATAATACAAATCTTACCTAGCATATATGGATTAAAAAGCTACCATCTAGTAAATGTAAGCTATCCTCAGCCACCACTCTTAAGCTACAATGTTAGGGGTAAATATAGAACAAGAAATTCCCATTGACAAATCCATCCTTAAACCCTGCTGTCCCAAAAAGGTCTGAACTATAGGATAGTCCAAAATCAAATTACAGAAAGTGTCCAAATGAGGTTTACATATTGAACATATGGGGCCTTATTCAAATGTTTTTGCACTGGCGGCCACTAGAGGGTACCCAAATGAGCTATTCAAATGTAGCCCCTGCAGCTGGCTTTTCAGTATACACCCCCTGTGAGAGGCAAACTGAAATGCATAAAGAGTTGCCCATTTGAGTGCTCAAACACATTACACTTTGCTCCACACACCCATTAGTTTGGTCTGGTTTACCAGCTATGCAAAAAAAAAAAAAAAAAAAAAAACACAATCATGGCTCCCACGATGTGCATCGCATAGCAAAAAAAAAATCGCATCGCTTGCGATCGGATGCGATCTTTAACAGAAAAGCATCCAAATGCATTAAAATTAGTATCAAACATGTTCAATGGCCCCCAAATGTCATTTTTGAGGCTGTATCACCCCCCCTATCAACGCGAACCCGAAGCGTGGCGACCGCGGCGGTACGCGTCCTACGACCTTTTCATACCCCCACTATCCACGTCGGCGTGGAGTTGGGAATAGAAAGTGTGGCGAGCACAGCGAGCCACCGAGCCCGAAGCGTGGCGAGCGCAGCGAGCCCCGTGAGGGGACACGGCTACCTTCACAGGTATACGCATCCCCTCGCGGGCTTCACAGGTGTCCGCTCGCCACACTTTCTATTCTCAACTCCACGCCGACGTGGATAGTGGGGGTATGAAAAGGTCGTAGGATGCGTACCGGCTGCGCTCGCCACGCTGCGCTCGCCACGCTTCGGGTTTGCGTTGATAGTGGGGGCGGTACAGCCTCAAAAATTACATTTGGGGGCCATTGAACATGTTTGATACTAATTTCAATGCATTTGGATGCTTTTCTGTTAAAATTTTTTGAACAAAAATGGTTAAAAACTGCAAAAATCGCATGCTACTATATATGGCATGCGATGGGAGCCGTGAAAGTACACAAGTACCCAATTGAATGTCGCACCGCGATCTCCCATCACTTTGTACGGCAGCTAAAATGTCCTCCAGCAGACATAAATGGACATGAGACAGATATACAAGAAATACTAAAATGGGTGTAAGAATTGGGCACTCTACATGCTCCTGCAAAATGTCATTCTACAAGGAGCCCACATCCATCTCCCACTGAGCCCTAAGTTCTGTCAAGTACATATGTTGACAGGATTCCAGAATAGAGAAGTACAAGAGATATTACAACTAGAGCAAATAGACAAATTTATTTAGCAGCACCGTGAGCCAAGATTTCTACAAAAGGGTAGCTGAATTCAAACCTTAAGCAAGAAAAACAAGAGATGCTGAATTCCAAGCCCATATTGCCTGAGTACATAAGAGGATCCCTGGTCTAAACTCATTCCCAATAAGTAACACCTGAAGAGGGTTCTGTTACCACCTAGAATACCATTTGATTATGGCATTAATATCAGTATTGAATCCAGTGCCTTCGATGTGGCAACTGGGAAGTGTAGCAGTAGCGCCAAAACAGATGTAAAGTGAGACAATCCAGCATTCGTAAGCTAATACACAACTAGTTTTAGCGGGGCGCTGAACCCTGGCCCAATTTTTTAAGGCAAAATGTGCCTTGCCCCTCTAGCAGCGCCCTGCTAAAACAGCCTGCTGCCTGTCCCACTGGGGTGCATGGTAATCATCCAGATGAGAGATGGCAAGATTATCGATGGTACAGAAGTTTGTGGAGATTTTAGGAATACATAGACGATCGTATCCCACTAGGATGCAAGCAGGACGCAGGGGTATGGGGGCTCCATGAAGCACACGTCGAAGGCAATCTCTCAAAGAGTGGATGCAACAGTGGGAGGGGATGTGTCCACACTGGCATCATTAGGGGTGAGGTTGCCCCATCACTGTCACTAATAGGGGCATTCCCAGTCATTAATGTCACTGGTTATGCCCATGTAATGCGGGCATAAGCAGCTCCTACAAAGGTGTTGGGCTTCACCCAAGTTCTCCATTTGATGTGAAAAGATGTGCTAATGCAAACAGCATCTATTTATGCAGCAGCGACATGGCACTGGCAAACTGTTTAATCAGAGCACTGGTAAAAACCTAGTATGAGGACTATACACATCTAAAATATCTGTTGAAAGAGGGCGTTTACTCCTTGCTCTTGAATGGGCTTTAAAGTAGTCTAGTTGGGGATGTACATTCAATGCCACATTATTCTGGGGAACATTAGAAATCCAAATTCTCAAAAATATATAACAAAAAAAAAAAAACCACTGCTATGGGCAATACATATGGTGGCATCTAGGGTGCTTACCTTACAGAAGTGTTCCAAATTGATTTATTAAATGAAAAACACTAGGTAGAGAATGTGACAGTTAGAAACAAAATGTAATAAACCATCACCTTCTGAAATCTAATGAAAAATTCTTGATACCCTAATGAGCTTGTACAAGGCAGGCCAAAGGCTCAATCATTATGGCCAACAAAGCGTCTAATAGCGTGCCTCATACCTCAGGACAAAGGAAAGTAGGAATACATAAAGCTATTAAGAGCACCCTTGTTACTGGAGCAGAATATAAAAGCCCAATCTACATAACAAACCCTGCGCCCACTCAAACACTGCATGGTCTCTCACAAGGGACACTCCACAGAATTAAAAACTTTAGTGGCATCTAATGAGACCTAAAATGTGTATACAAATGCACAAAATTAATGGGACGTGTCCGATTATATAAATGATAGAAGATGGAGTACATTATAAAAAAATAAAATGAATATGCTTTTTGTACAGCTCTGGATATACCATAAAGTCTAGAAGCATTAGACCCAAGGAAGCCGCCAATGGCCACATCAACTTCTTCCAGTGTCAATAGTCACATACTTAAAGTAGAAGGTGGAATGGCAGATAAGCAGGACTTGTTTTTTGCTAAAGTGCGGATCAATACTAAAATCTGGAGGTACGCAAGTAAAAAGAAACCATTTGCTCCCAAACACTGGAAATTGGACAAAAAAATTTGTACAGATGCATTTTCTGAAACAAATAGATTAACCAAATTTGTCTGAGTGATCACTGTCTGTTTTCCAGTGTTTGGGAGCAACTGTTTGATTCATTTGCTCCCATACATTACCAGACTTTTGTTCCCACCAGAGAGATTGGACAGATAAATCTTTACAGGTGTACCCAGCATTAAAGTTTCTGATAAAACTTCATAAAGACTGCTGCAATAACGAGGGTCTGTAGTTGAGCCATTCCAGCATCATGAAGAATCTCTCAAATGCATATTAGGTGAAGACTGCATTTCATCTTGGCTAATAAATGGCCATTTAATTGCCTCTGAATATGCTTCTCCCTCCACGCCCTAGTGGATGTTATGGTATGAAATATTGCCTGTTTTTGAAGAAAACAAAATTGTGAAAAACTGATGTTGACCTTCCTATTGTTGACATAATGTCAACCTTCTGACTATTGACCTAAGCCCTGTCAACCTTTAGTGGTGGACCTAATGTACGTCAACCATTATACTGTCAACCTAGTGACCGTATGCCAAACTGAATTCCCCTCTATCCAATTTAACTGCCTGCGCCCTTATTACACTTGGCGTCACAGGACTGACCTTCCTTGAACATGCTGACATGAAACCTATGACTGGCACTTCTATAATACTACGGGTTGGAATTAACAAAACTATTTAAAGTATAAATAAATGAGTTTCAAAGTTCAACTCACCAACAGCAATTTTTCTTGGACAATTCTGTGACTTTCACCAGACCGATCAGCCACAGCACAGCAGAAAAGTTTCTATACATGAAAATATAATTGTTTTCACCTACTGAAATAATTAAATGCAACTGAAGAATAAATAGAAGCTGGATTCAACTGCCCTCATTCTCATTAATTAAGTTCAATAAAGGTTTCACTTTGTTTTTATTTAGAAAGTCTAAAAAAATTATACGATTTCAGATTCTGATGGCCTGGGGATCATTTAAAAAAATGTAACCTTGAGAATTCCATCCTGTTTTGGGGATCTTTATAGCTAGTTTATCTCTTATGTACAACAGATGCGAAGAGACTTTTATAAATGGAGGCATCTCCCAAATTAATTTTTAGGAAGAAATCACCTGTATAAAATGGTGGTATTTCCTAGCTTACTCTACCCGGTCCAGATCCTTCCTTTTTCTCAAATACTTAAAACAGTTAATAGTTTTATTTGGGCAGGTAAAAGGACTCCTTTCTTTATTTAAGTTATAACAATCCCCTTTATGAGAGGAGTTCATTTTCCTTGTGCTCATGATTATTTCCCTAGCAGCAAACTATAGCTATGCACTAGATTGGATAGGGGGCGGTGAAAATGACTCTTATTGTGAGTTGGATTGCACGCAGACCACTCCTCTAACTATATTACATGCTCCGACTGCGCAGCTAACCCTGGGAGTGAAATCTAATCAGCTATTATATACTCCATTGCAAGCTTGGTGCACACATATATACAAGTCGGGCCATTCTTCTGTTCTGGGTTGGATGGCCGTTCAATTGTATAGGTGTGTACGCTGTCCCGCCTCTCTCTGTACGAGCGATAAACGCCCATACTCGGTCGAAGGTTCAGTGCTGTTTAATTTTCATCCGACAGGACGGGCCCATATTGGAACAAAAGTGCAGTGTGTACGCATGTGCGATCTATATGCTGGCCGTTCTTGCGACTATACTGCCAAAGCTGGAATGCCTATGTGGGCGTTCCATAGCTGCATGATCTCTCCTACAGCACAGCATGTAGTCACTCGCTCAATTGCCATTGTATGATGGTTAACACCCCTGCTGCACAGGTACTTGTAGTACGTAAAAAGTTAAGTCCGGCAAACCGCTCTGAAGAACAGTGTATCTGGTCGTCTAGATTTAGTCAGCCGGCATGGTGACTAGAGACAGACATACGGCAAATAGCCGGGGTGCACGTCTAGATGTAGTCAGCCGGCTGACTACATCTAGACGCGCACCCCAGCTATTTGCTGTATGTCTGTCTCTAGTCACCCTGCCCGCTGATTACATCTTTTGACATGGCACTACAAGTACCTGTGCAACAGGGGTGTTAACCATCATGCAATGACAATGGAGAGAGTGTGTACAGTGGTACAATCTTATTCTTGCGACTGTTTGGACGAGAGTACAATGGACGTTGCAAGTAAAATTGTAAAGGTGTGTAAGGGCATATCGGCTGTTTGTGGACGGTCCGATGCGTCTACGGTCAGTCGAATGGTCGCTAGAAAAACAGGGATTGTATAGATGTGTACCCATCTTTAGAAAAAGATTGGGATGGTCATTTACAAAATCTTTGTTTTTACATTTAGCATCTAACCCTAATTTTCAGGATGGGGATTCAAGTGCTGTGACCAGAATCCTGACAGACACCTTCAGGGACTCAGAATGGTCTATCAATTTTTGGAAGTAGAATGCTCTGAATTTCTCACTTTCACAGCTTAAGGAAAAGTATCCCTCTTTGGAATTCCCCCCCCCCTTTTTTTTTCTTACAAGTACGCAGCTATGTTACGGTCACTGCCAATTTCTGCAGAATCACCGTGTACAGTACTATGGGTTCCGTGGTGAGATACAGACCACTCAGCCCCTAATGCCACCTCTTTTATATATAATACAAGGCATACAATAGAAATAGATAGGATTACAACTGGTTTGGCAAAGTGGAAAGCAGCTTGGCCTTGATTAGAATTAAAATCAGTGCTGTCCTCATTTATTGCACTTAAACAACTGGGGACTTCTGCATATCCAGAGATGCACTATAAGTTATTGCATGGAGCATATTACACACCCAAATTGTGACATCTTACAGACAACGCAAATGGTTTTAAATGTTCTGCTCCCAAAGCGGACATAACTCACTGTATGTGGTCCTGCCCTATTGTAGAGACATTTCGGTAAAAATGGCAAAGCTTTTATCAATACTGACCTAAAAAAAAAAAAAAAAGAACTTTCAATGTCTTGGGCATTATGGACATTTATCTGCATCTATTTCCACGGTTTTCCAAGGGGGGAGAAATTGCTGTTGGCTTGTATAGCTGCGGCATCTAAGAAAAATATCCTACCCCAATGGATCAATCCTGATAGTATTCACTTGTCTCCTGTATTGCCACGTGTATATTATCTACTTCATATGGATTGGGTGGAATACTCCTTGGATGTGGAATCTAAAGCACAAACATGCTTTCATATTTGGCTTCCATATCTTTTTTCTTTGTCTTCGACTGATTTATAATGTTCGCAATGTGGTAAAGTGAACCACCTGGTTTAATATGACCACCCTAGCAAATGGCACTGGTATTGATAGTGTTCATTCTAGCTCCCGCCATCTTTGAAAACCCATGGAGTTCCTCTTCTCTGCCTAGGGTGTCGCTGTCTGCTGTAGTGCTTCCTGCAAAGTGTGGTCTGTATATCAGCACTGACTTGCTAGAAACACCACAGCAGACAGCGACACCCCAGGCAGGGAAGAGGAACTGCATGGGTTTTCAAAGATGGCGGGTGCAAGAACAAACACTATATTGACCTGTGCATTTACTTTTTATGACACTATATTCTACTGAACACCTTGTGACTTGTACTATTATGTTTATTTGTACTGTTATATTCATGGATGAATTTTGTATGACATACCTATTTTTCTTCAATAAAAAAAAAAAAATTAAGTCTACAAATGTTACAAATAAAAACAGTACACCTTTCTTAGGAATCAATAAAGTGAAGGATGGGGAGAAAAAGAAGAAACATTTATTGTCTATTTATAAAAATACCTGTCAAAACAGAACTCCCTCCCCCCCCCCCTCAAAAAAACAAAACACCACATGGGATTGATACAACTCAGAGCACAGGGAGCTATTTAAATCACTGCGCTGTTAAATCGGAGAATACCGATACTAATGGGAGTTTAGTCTTGAGAACTGTCATTCTCTGAGTTAAGTGCCCCACTGCAATGCTCTTTGCGCCCTGGTAGGGTACAAAACTGCATCACCGACCTAGTTTTGTTGGGAAGGGCACGTGCAGGAATTCACTAGTCAGACTTCGCAACATGCAGATTTGAACAGCTCTGGGAGCTCCACCAAGGCTCAATCCGTAAGTAATGGGTGCACAATAGAGTTATTCAATTGTTATGCAAATGTAAACAATAGCCAAATATGCCGCCGAAATATCATAAGATTTCATATCACACCATATTTAATCGACCCATATGATATGGAGACAGTATAGTACATAAATCGGTTATAGAAGGAAAATGGAAAATTTAGGAACCTATCTTAAGGAATGGTCAAATAATGCAGTCATAAGCAGCTTAGAAGCGCCTCTAACTATTCAATTGCCCACATTATAAACCTGTGACTAGAGTAATCCTGCTCACACCCCCATGAGGTTAAAGCAAAATTCTGACCAAGCTAGTGCCACAATGCTAGTTGCTGGCTTATCACGAGCAAGAACAGCATCAGGTTTAGCATTAATTCAGAAAATATAGTTTACCGCAACTAGTGCAGTAAAATGCATCTCCCAACTTCAGAGAAGGAGGCAATCCAGACAATGCAATAGTTCCTTGCACTCATTCCCAGAGCTATTCAACACTGCATTAAATTGAATTTCAGGATTACAGCTAGATCTCAGAATCTCTGTAGTAATCTGCACTTGACTGCAGATATAATCTAGAAAAAATATTGGGTTCGGTTGCACACTTTTGCGAGGTGTGTTCTAATTGGTGGTGCGACGTAATGTAACATTACGCGATACATGTCTTATACACTAACACAGTACATGCTAATGTGAACGACCACTTGTTTTATCATGCATGCAACTGCATGCTGTTGTTCATTACATCATCCTAGCTAATGTGCAGCACATGAACGCCACACATGCGCAATCAGGTATACACACTATTTTAAGAGTACATTAGTGCAGAATACTGTTTAGTATGTATCCAGCTTTGCTGCTTAAGCTGGATACACTCCTACAGATTTAAATTGCTTTAATCTATCTATTCTAGTAGAATCAAAAATCTGATAACATATGAGATATTACAATCAAACATTTTGCTCCCATACACTGGAAAACAGACAATGGTCATTCAGACAAATTGGTTAAATCCATTTGATTTAACAAATGACTACTAACAATTATTGGTACTTATGAGTTATCTGGGCGCCCGATTTTTTGATTGTATGCCTTAAGTTAAGGCATACAATCAGATGCGATGCGATACGATATCGCATCGCATGCGACCATCGGATGCGATGACCCGATTTTTCCATAGGAATCAATGTTAAAATGGACAGAGTCCATTTTAACATGGAATTCAATGGGAAAAAGGGGTCCTCTTCATACCCCTACTATCCAAGTGGGCATGGAGTTGGATATAAACCTGTGGCGAGCGTAGCGAGCCACCGAGCCCGAAGCGTGGCGAGCGAAGCGTGGCGAGCGAAGCGAGCCCCGCGAGGGGACGGTATTCTGTGTCCGCTCGCCACGCTTCGGGCTCGGTGGCTCGCTACGCTCGCCACAGGTTTATATCCAACTCCATGCCCACTTGGATAGTAGGGGTATGAAAAGGACCCCTTTTTCCCATTGAATTCCATGTTAAAATGGACTCTGTCCATTTTAACATTGATTCCTATGGAAAAATCGGGTCATCGCATCGCATCCGATGGTCGCATGCGATGCGATGTGCCCGATCCGACCCGATTTAGAAATCGGGCGCCCGGATAACTCATAAGTACCCAATTATTTACTGTTTTCCAGCTTTTGGGAGCATATTATCTTTGTCATTGGCGCTAATACATTTCCAGATTTATGTCTATATCAAGATTTATGTGTCTCCAGCTATAGGGGCGTATTCAGCTATAGGGGGGTTGTTGGATTACAACTGTCAGAATCATGACCAATCCAACGTGATTCTTCTGTCTGAAACTAAACAATTTTGATAAAAAATGGTTGCAAATTCAACAATCCGCCGGGCACTTTGGCCTTTTTAAAAAGGCAAATCTGACAAGCTTCAAAGCGGTCGGAGAGTCGCATTGATGAGATGTGTGTCGATACTTCCAACACACATTGAATACCCAAATTAGAAACTCACTCATAATATAACAGCAAAACAAAATTTCAATTTCAGATCATTCATGAATAATTAAAAAGATCACCTGGGCACTGGACTCCGGCTCACTGAGCGCTTGGACACAAAAGGACTACTGGACCGTCTGCGTGCATAAGGGCTTGGAGACCTTCCACTGTATGATCCACTCCCCCTCTCATAGCTGGAAGATCTCCTTCTGTAGGGGCTTACTGAACGTTGTCTTCGGTTGTATGGGCTAGGGGAACGAGCATTACTCTGGTAGGAAGATGGCTCTTTGTAGTTGGGACTGTCTGCGTTTTTTTTGTAGACTTCAGCATAGTTACTTGAAGCATGTGAACGTGGTGGGCTTCCATCATAGTCCTGTGCACCTGATGCATCAGAGTAACTATCATCTTGCTTTGGGCTGCTTCCATATTTCCTGCGTGGGCTACGCCCTTTCCTTTTAGGGCTATCTGATGTTTTATAACGTTTGGATGAGTCCCTTTTACGGTGGCTCTTGTTCCGATCTTTGTGTCCAGACTTAATTTCTCTTTCTTTACGAGATTTCTCTCTATGCATCTTGGATGTCCGGACCTCCTTGTTGCTACTCTTAGAACTGCGTCCATATTCTTCTTGTTCCTCAGCCACCCGTTTGGTCATGCTGGAAGTCTTGTCTTTGGAGCTTGGTACCTTGCTCATGACTGTATCCTGGGTTTTTTCTGGTTTACGCTCTTTTTCCAACTGCTTGGTCTTTATGCCCTCTTTCATCCTCTTATGTAGATGGCGATGTCGTGATTTATGACTCTTATCACTCCTCTCAGAACCTCTGCGTTCATCATTTTCCCTTTTATCTGGCTTGGTTGGAACGTCATCTGAGAAGGTGTCAGAATCAGAACTAATGTCATCATACTCAACAAGCTTCAGTGTGTTAGGAGCCAAAGGCTCAGGAGTAACTGGAGAGTCTTTAAGGTGTTTGGACTTGTGCCGCTTATGTTTAAAACTGAGCCGTTGTCGTTCTTTGTTATTGCTACTGCCACTACTTTGCGGCATTGCAGATACAGACCCTCCACTGTCCTTCTTGTTCCCATGTCGCACTGGGTTTGGCATTCCTCTGCTAAAGGAAAAAAAGGGGGGAGGGGAAGGGAGAGGAGAGGGGAGGGGTGAACCCCACAAAATGTGAGGAGTTTCACTAGCCAATCTTTTGTAGATTAGGAACAACTTCCCTCTCTACCCGGTTTCTTCCCTCATTCACAGAATTACCAGATCTCTAATTTCAGCATAGAGGCAGCAGTGTTCCACCAACCTGGGAGAGAAATTAGGCCAGCTAAACTACCCTCCCTCCATATAACAGTCTCCTCCACAACTTTTTGACTATTCCAGTATGTCGCTGAATGAAAGTATAACAGCAGCTAGAGAGTTCCGTATCGCCACTTTGCTGACCTCACTGGGGAGACAGGAGGGGGCCTTTTACCGAAGGTTGCAAAGTAGTGGTCACGCTGCCAGCGTTGGGGAGCACAAGTTGTAAAGAACAGGTCTCAGGGCGAGAATAAACTTCTGAAGGAGGAGCCTCAGTCCCGGAGCAGCTCCCGGTGAGGCGGACACCGCATTTCTCCTCACACGCGGGCGGCTGGAGGGCAGAAGGTAGGGTGATGAGCCCCTTACAGGCCGGATAAGCGTGTGGTGTGGGGGTCTATGGACTGCACAGCGGTCTCCTCAGACAGCAATCACCGCCTTCGTGTAGGTCCGCGTACCGGTGACGCAGGGCAGCCACTCCTGACGGCAAATGTTTACTCCACAGACCGGCACACACAGTATCCCCCCACTAAATGGGTATGAGTGACGGCCTCCTGTCCTGCCTGTCAGCACGTCGCGGCCTCTTCTCGTTCCCCGTAGCTGCTATATTCCTTCGCACTGAGTGCTTCTCCGGCCTGTCACGGCAAGCGACAAGTCCCCGTTACCGACACCTTCTGACTGGCACGGATCTCGCGGGATTTCGGCGGGAAGAAAGAAGTTAGCCCCGCGAGAAACGGCCGCCTGGTGTTACCACAGGCAGCAGAGCAGACTAACCCCCCCTCCAAATCTCGCGAGTCCTGCTCTTCCCAGAGAGGCAGCGGCCTTTGCTCCGAATCTCGCGAGTTCTCGTCGCAATGGCACGAATGTCGCGTTGACTCGGCCATGCAGAATGTATCACCGCGCTGTGGCTGGCCGGAAAGCAAGTTCTCGCGAGACTTCTATCCCATATCCACACCACATGCTGCCAGCCCTTCCAGCGTCTCCTCTCGCGAGCTCTTGCCGGGACTTCCCGTTCCTCATTACGTGTTTTTTTTTCTAACTGTATATGCAAACTTTATTAAAACGGCTTTGCCTTTTTCAGCCGACAGTGTATTATGACCCACACGGTGCACAGAATTTTGTTGTGAAATATAATTCACTTTAAAATATGACATTTTATTTATTTTCTAGTCTGTGGTTGCGGAGGTCTGTCGCTTCTTGCAAATACATTTATAAACAATGGTACTTCCTCATCTTTGTGGCCACCGCTTACTTAGGCTACAGAACTTACATAGCATCATCGTTCTCTCGCCATGCTTTGGGCTCGGTAGCTCGCTCGCCACAACTTTATTAAATGTAATACATGGTGGTGTGGACACAGGAGGGTGGTGTGAAAGTAGCTTTAGATTTATAACGTTTCCCTTACCGAAAATCCTTGCGTAGCGCTTACCGCTCTGGTAGCGGCTAAAGTAACTGGTGTAGCGGTGGCTGCAAAGATGAGGAAGTACCAAAATAACAGTTTGATGAATGAACGCAGCAACATTAGAGTGAAATATTTTTTCTTTTCTATTCTTTGGCACCAGTAGTAATGTGTGTAGTTGTTCCAAGTAGACCTTATTATACCCCTTTCACATCACCGGGTTGCACCCAGGATTTGGACATGGGTCTGTCCCAAGAGCGACCTGGTGTTTGTGAGGTGCAGATTTGCTGACATCAGATGTGCGCGGAGCAGTGGCGTGTCATTGGGGGAGGAGGCAGGTCTTTGAGCTGATGCTGTCTCCAAGTGCTACCACCTCCTAATAGCCCTTTCACATAGCACAATAAACCCGGGTTTTTGATGGGTCGACCCG
Source organism: Crinia signifera (assembly GCF_055691185.1). Classification (NCBI taxonomy): domain Eukaryota; kingdom Metazoa; phylum Chordata; class Amphibia; order Anura; family Myobatrachidae; genus Crinia; species Crinia signifera. Next base: position 130,055,954 of record NC_139222.1, on the reverse strand, counting down.
GGTTGACATGTGATGTGACAGGGCCTTCTTAACATATGAAGTACAATTCTGGGCCCCACACTAGAAAAAGGACCTTGTAGAGCTGGAAAAAGTCCAGAGAAGAGCAACATAGCTAATAAAAGGGTTGGATAATTTAAACTATGAAGACATATTGGACACATTGGGATTGTTTACGATGGAAAAGAGAAGTTTAAGGGGAGACATGCTTAACATGTACAAATATATCGATATAACTGTCACACACCCTTTTTGTTTTGAGGAGGGACTCTAGGACACGTGGGCATGCATTTAGACTAGAGGAGAGAAGATTTTGTTCCCAACAAATAAAAAACTTTGCTGCTGATTACACCTGGGATTCTGCTACTGCTTCCAAAACCTTGTCTGGATCCTCCACATTACTTCCATGTGGGGGAATGGTGGCTTTGCCACACTATGTAACGTAAAACAGAGATTACAGTTAACAACCAGTCCGACTGTGTGTGTACTCTACCTATGCACTGTTACAATTCTGAGAGGACCCCTAGTAAAGGTTACTGGTAAGGACGGGCCACAATTCCAGCCCTGGCTCTGTTTACCCCCCCCCCAGAGATTATAGGCACTTGCAGAGCTAAGACTTCACCTATAATAGCCACGTTTGAAGGGGCAAATTTGGTCCGCCCCAACTCTGGTGCCACCAGGCCTTGCAGGGAGACAAGGTGCCCAACACCTCCAGAGCAGACAAGAGGAAGACTAACTAAAACCTGTATAAATGGGCAACAAAACAAAATGTGGTACAGCTGTCCTCCACGGGAGGGAATCTTCCAGCAGTCCAACGTAATTGTAGGGACAGCAATGATCGCTGTCATCGCTTGGGGGAAAGCCACTCTGTGCATACACACTGATCAGCTTTCCCCCTGCTCGGCGCTGTCAGCAGGGAGGGGGGCTTTGCATAGCATAGCAGATGAGCGGCTTTCCCAGTGATAATTTATCCTATATAAAGATGGAGGCAGGGGCAGAGAGGGGTCCATCTGAGGAAGCTACAGGTGGAGAAATGCATTTTGGAGCTCCACACTGTCCGGTCACTGCCATTTGTTTGCCAGGCAGCAGTCTCTAAAATCGAGTCATATGGGACTTATCTTTGTGGGCACCAGCACCTGGAGCCTGTCCTCATGTTAAAGGGCTGATTACACCTCATAGAAGAGGATAAATACCTATCGCTGAAAAAGGAAGTGTGTCCACCATATGCCCATAAAGGAGATCTGTATACTAACGAATGGGACTGGTAAATATATTCTATATATTGCCTCAACCTAAACCTCAATTAACAGAGAACATGAACATCAGCCATATAAGCCTCATAGCCCCACTTTATGAGTTATGTGTTGTTTGCCTTGTATGTCCTTTATTGAATGAAGTGTACTAATGTATATGTAATAATGTATTAATTGATTTTTATTAAAAGAAAGAAAATTATTTTTAAATGATACTGCATATTATTTGAGAAAAGCAGCGCCACTTAGAGGTGCCAGCATATTGCTGTCACCAACCCATATATCTGTTTTATCACACAGAGGTACACAATTCCTCAGAATAGGGGGTTGCAGCTAACTCAAAGCATATCTAATCTTACCACCAGAGTTGAACCAGCGCTACTGTGATAATCACTTTTCTCTTTCAGTTTTAAAATAAAATACAGTATTTGCCGGTGTATAAGACGACTGGTCCTATAAGACGACCCCCCAACATTTCCACTCAAAATATAGAGTTTGTTATATACTCGCCTTATAAGACTACCCCCTCTTCCGCACACCTTCTTAATGCACACTTACCCCTTGGCATACTCTTTAATGCTTTTTCATTTGATTTCGAGTCCCAAACCATCTTTTCTGTTACTCAATATTGACTTGCAGCAGCACAATTATTATGTTCCATGGCAAAGTTTACAACTTTAAGTTTAAAACTTGCATCATATTTCTTTCTTTTTGCTGGTGCCATGATAGGGTTGATAGGGTTTTGACTGCTGGACATTTTCTATGCTATACTGTACTGTACAATGGTGCAGTACTGTGGTTGGCTGTTGGCTGTATACAAAGCCTGATTGGATTGGTCCCTGCTCCCTGTCTCCATGTCACTAGCAGCAGTCTGGTCTGCCCTTGAATCCATATTATGGATAGTACCAGTATTATAGACATAGCTGCCCCAGGGGTACACTTTTATACATTTTGCGACTCTCTCCTCCCCCCCCCGCCTTCTTATACCCCTTGAGTGGTGGGTTTTGCTGGGGCAGGACAAACTTATCAGGGCAGGTTTGTCCTGCCCAGAAAAACCCACTACATAAAGTTGTAAGCCCCCCTCACCTCCGCTTACCTGCAGTGCTGCCGCTGTCCCCCCGAGCCGCGCCGACCATACCCGAGCCTGCCGCCGACGTCACTGCCGAATGTGACAGGCGGCTTAGGCAGGGGGGACAGCGGCAGCACTGCCAGGTCTTTTTTATGACCTGATAAGAGATTTGGATAGGGAGTATCAAGGTATGCATAAGAAGGGGGGGGGCGAGGAGAGAGTCGCAAAATGTATAAAAGTGTACCCCTGGGGCAGCTATATCTATCCCAATGAAGTGCACCCGGCGTATAAGTCGACCCCACACTTGGAGGCATGTTTTTCAGGGGAAAAAAGTAATCTTATACGCCGGCAAATACGGTAGATATAAAGTATCATATGCAATATTCCGTTCAAGTATATGTCAGGGTTGCCTACTTTTGAAAAATCATTTCTGGGAGAAAAGTAAAAGCCAGGGGGTGGGCCTTGAGGTTCCTGGGGCAGGCCTTTTGATGCCAGGGGGCGGGCCTTGCAACGCCAGGGGGGCGGGCCTTGCTGTAACCTTGGATTATTTTTATGAAGCCTATGGCAACAATGCTATTCCCTATTGTATATATAATTTATGTAAACCTGGACTCATTGTAGGTACCAACTACTGCTACTAAACTATAGAAAGATGATATTTAGAAAATAAAGGAACAGGTATAAAAAAAAGCCCATTTATAAGCCATCATTCATCTAATCCTGAGGTAGCCAACTCCAGTCCTCAAGAGCTACCAACAGTTAATGTTTTCCAGATCTCCTCACAGAATCACAGTGAAGTAATTAGCTTCACCTGTGGATCTTTTAAAATGTTAGTGAGCAATGAGTGCACCTGTGCAGAAGCTAGGTTGTCTGGAAAATATGAACTGTTGGTAGCTCTCGAGGACTGGAGTTGGCTACCACTGATCTAATCACTCTCAAGTACAGTCATAAGTGGCCAATTAACTTTTCTTGCCTTCGAGCATCAAATATAGATTTATATAAACCCCAAAACCCAAATTCGATAGCGTGTCATCAAGCATGCGAAGTACACATTGCAGACACATGCCCAATGATGCCGCGCCATCATTGCGCATGCGCAGTACAAACTGCGGAACCAAAGAAGCAGCTCCGGGAGAAAGAGGTCCTCTTCCGGGAGTCTGTGAGATGTCTCAAGATTCCGGGAGTCTCACGGACATTCAGGGAGAGTCGGCAACCCTGGTATATGTGTACTATATAATGTGCACGTCCCTTTAAATACCTATAATTGTTTGATACCTTGTTAAATAAGTTTTTTTTTTGTAGTCCACAAAAGTTTATAGGGAAATGCTGGTTGGTCCATAGTTATTTTGGGGTATGGGCAAAAATGGGACCGGGACAAGACCCCTGAATGCTGGACTGGACATCAAACTCTGCATTCCGGTGCTTGCAGTGTCTGGTCCGGGGGTTGTCCTGTCCAGGGGTGTCCTCTCCGGTGGGATTGCCTATGACAGCTGTCACCAGGAAGAGGAGGGAGAGAATACAGGCTCCCTGTATGGTCCGGACATGTAGCAAAAAAGGAACGGTCCGGACCACATGGGGAGGCTGTAGTCTCCCCTTCCCCATGTCCCTGGTCAATGCTATCACAGGCATCCCTCTGGACCCCCCCCCCCCGATGTCCGGTCTGACATACTGGGGTCTTGTCTTGGTCATTTTTTATGACTTTTGTAAACATTCGCTATATTTTGTTTCTGAAGCTGACAGCATTGATAGAGTACCTTGGCCCATGCACAGTCTGCTGAAAAAATGCTCAGATCCATGAGCATTAGCATTGCATAGAAATTTGAAACAGACCCTAGGTGTTTTGGAAATAGGCTAACAGCCCACATACAGTGGATGAAACCATTTGATCACAGAACATCAAAGGGACTTTGCGTGTAATCACAGCCTAGCGAACAGGGGGAGAGACCCAGCTCATCAGCATTAGGCTGATATACTGTGGGGCTCTAGTAGGGATCAATGAAGGGGAGGGGGGGTCAATCCGCATCCAAGATGTTTATACAGCTTGGCGCTACTGCTTCCTGCTGAAAAGAGTAACGAGGCACAGCAGGAAGCATAATACCTGCGAGAATAATACATACTGTATAAGTGAGATTAAGGGGGTTATTCTGGTTGATTTGCAAGGCTGCAAATTTGCAATTGGCATGCCTTAGGGATGGCTATGGACTATCAATGTTCCCAAAACATCAATGGTCGGGACCTATTGCTCAATGCTTTGGGCACCGATAGGCGAGGGTTGATTAGTTTTATGTCATCGATGGACAGCATCCGATGGCGATGATTCCCCCCCCCCCCCGCCACTGCAATCGGACTGTCCCTCAGTCCGTCTCCTGCCCTACTACTTGTCTCACTGGAGTTTGTGGCTTCTTCTTTGGCCAGCACTGCAGCAGTTGCAGTATGAATGGCCAGGCGTGTGACCGGGTGCGCATGCGCAGTGTCGTAGTCGCTGGGGGGGACATGTAGATGACCATCCCTAGTATGCCTGCAGACGAAAACCTGGTTTTGGAATTCCAACTCGCGGCCACAACAATGGCAGCAAATTCCTGACACCCCCACCCCCGTTATAATAGGTGTAGCTAGACAGCCCTTTGGGCATAGCATGACACACCCCTCAGCGGCTTTGCATTCTGCTACCACCTTTAATCTCCCTGAAACCGGTTATTGAAAGTAGGCAAGTATGCGTATGTATAGAATAGATGGTACTTGTTTCCTATCTGGGCGCCCACGATCATAATCGCGGTCATCGGGGGTAAAATCGGGGCCATCGCGGGCATCGCGGCCGATAAAAAATCGGGTGCGATGTGCCAGACGCGATGCCCGCGATTTTCCCATAGAGAACAATGTTAAATGCTTCAATTTACCCGCGATGACCGCGATTTACCATAGGAAACAATGTTAAATGGATCAATTTCCCCAAATTATCATAGGGAACAATGGGAAATGGGGCAAAAACACCCCTGAACATAAAAATATCCCCCAAAAGTAGTTGGCGCCACCCCGCCATCAACGCGAACCCGAAGCGTGGCGAGCGCAGCGAGCCCGCGAGGGGCGGCGGTACGCGTCCTCCGACCTTTTCATGCCCTACTATCCACTAGGGCGTGGAGTGAGAATAGAATAGTGTGGCGAGAGCAGCGAGCCACCGAGCCCGAAGCGTGGCGAGCGTAGCGAGCCCCGCGAGGGGACGCGGATACCTTCACAGGTAAACGCGTCCCCTCGCGGGCTTCCCAGGTGTCCGCGTCGCCATGGACACCTGGGAAGCCCGCGAGGGGACGCGTATAACTGTGAAGGTATCCGCGTCCCCTCGCGGGGCTCGCTGCGCTCGCCGCGCTTCGGGCTCGGTGGCTCGCTGCGCTCGCCACACTATTCTATTCTCACTCCACGCCCTAGTGGATAGTAGGGCATGAAAAGGTCGGAGGACGCGTACCGCCGCCCCTCGCGGGCTCGCTGCGCTCGCCACGCTTCGGGTTGGCGTTGATGGCGGGGTGGCGTTAAAAATTTGGGGAGACATTTAAGGGTTAATGGGCTATGTGGCCCATTTAACATTGATTCCTATGGCCAAATCGGGTCCATTGAGCCATTTAACAGTAAAATCGGGTCCATCGGGCCTTTTAACATTGAATCCTATGGTAAATCGGGAGCATAGCGTCGTGGTGATCGCGGGTACATTTATGTCTGGCCGCGACGCGACCGACACGATTTCCATGTTTAACATGGGTTTCAATGGGAAATCGCGGGCATCGCGTCGGTCGCGTCGCGGCCAGACATAAATGTACCCGCGATCACCACGACGGGCGCCCAGATAGGAAACAAGTACCGTATAGATAGATAGATAGCTCTGAAATAATAATTTGCGAGCATATGACAATGTTTAATAAATATAGTACTCTGTCTATTAAGCTGTTATGTTCTTGGTATCCTCTCGACGCCATGCTAAGATGATACTAGAACTTGTTAATCAGCAACTGTTTGTCCCTCGCAGCTCCCCTTACCCTAGCGTCCAGTTACCATGGCAACACAGTAGTCAGGACAAAATAAAGACGTAATATCCAGCATGACAGCACAGAATTAGTATGTTAAGGGGAAACACTGGCGCCTGAGTAAATAAAGTTCATATCAACAAAGTAATGTTCCAAAGTAATAATTTCCATGGTCGTCAGAGTATTGCACGCACGCACTTTCTGGTTGTCATCGTTACAGATGAGACCTACTGTTCTCTCGCGTTTTCCTTGCGTTATTACGAAAATCCCGGTGAAATCTCGCGAGATCTATGGAGTCTCAGCGCTGGGGCAGCTGCGGAGGCTGCTGCGGCGGGGGCTGGGGAGAAGGCCGTGGCACCCAGCTCTGACCAGGCACGGTGAGTGTGTGTGACAAAGAGAGGCGTGAGAGATGTCCGCCACTGGGTGAGACCTCGGCTTGCTCTACATTAATCACTATTTCGATCAAGGGGCTCAATGGAGATGGCAGGCTTCGTACGCGGTAGACCGTCCTTCCAAGTAGGTGCAGGCTGAGAATGCAGAGAGCCGCTTGGTTAGTGGATGCTCGTTCTTGTGAGATCATTATTGTTTAGCAGAGAATACTGGTGGGGGATAACAGTGCTTTCTATGGCTGATGGCCTAGATTATATAGACCGTTGCTTTATATAGGCCAGTGACTGTTGGAGGAACAGAGCTGTCATTATTCAAGGAAAGGCCGGTGTTGGGGGGAGACCATTAGTGCAGGTGAAAGGCTTCTGTTGTGGTAGGTGTAACTAAAACTTAAAGACCATAGGTTTGTATTTAAAGGGACTATGTAAAAACCGGACCGGACTAGACTCCGGACCGCCGGACAGGACATCAAAATCTGCAGTCCGGAGCTTATAGGGTCCGGTCCGGGGGGTGTCCTGTCCGGGGGGTGCCTTGTCCGAGGGGGTCCCTGTGATAGCTTCCCTGTGATAGCTATCACCAGGGACATGGGGGAGGGGAGATTACAGCCTCCCGTGTGGTCCGGACCGTCCGGTTTTTGCTACATGCCCGGACCATACAGGGAGACTTTATTCTACCACTCCTCCTCTCCCTGGTGACAGGTGTCACAGGCAGCCCCCCCCCCCCCCCCCCCCCCCGGACAGGACACCCCCCGGACCGGACTCTACAAGCTCCAAAATGCAGAGCTTGATGTCTGGTCCGGCGGTCCGGGGGTTTTGTCCTGGTCCGGTTTTCACCCATACCCGTATTTAAATGCTAGATTACAGTTTATGTGATGCTCTGTTTTGGGGAAATGGCTGTCAGACTATAATGGTAATGAGATAAAAGGCTCTGGAGCAGGGGTCAGGGAACTTCTTTACCTTTTACCCCAAAATATATTTAGGTACGCCACTGTTACCCCCATAATTTGAAAGAAAGGAAATCATATAATTGTAATACACACTGTATCCCCAGATATTGATGATATATCCTGCTAGTACGGTACACAGCCTGGCAGCCATTGATGATAATTTGTACCACACTCAGCCATACATGGTAATCATGATCAATGGCTGCCAGGCTGTGTGTGGTATAGCCATAGATCATGTGACGTCCAGGCAACTATTATGTCAGTATTTCAGGATGATATAGTGACAGTGTGCAATTTTTTTTCCCCTAGACTAGAGATGGGTATACCTTGACAGAAGGCAAGAAACTTGGTGCCACAGTGGCAGTACAGACTGCGCGCTGCTGAGATGGAGCAGCAACTAGTTGACTACTGAAGAAGCGGGCGGACTTGGAGGGGCCCGGGCATCACGCAGGGAAGCGTGTTATACACATGTCCTGATGCACTGCACTGTGTCAGGTCCTTGTACACGACAGTACTGTAACACACACAGCCAGGCATGCATGTAGAATCTATATATAGATTCTATATGCGATGCAATGAAATTCCCCAGGGTAATGGATGGTTGCGCTGCATGCTATCCTGGCGGCTCAAGTGGGATTGTGGGCGACACCTCTGAGGGGAGAAGTCGGCAGTGTGACCGTCCATTACCCCCAGGAATTTAATTTTTACCCCATTTGGGGTAAGTTACCCCTTTTCCCTGACCACTGTTTTAGAGGGTCAGATATATTCATCCTGAAGAGGTGATAAAGTGGAGAGTGATAAACACACCAGCCAATCAGCTGCTAACTGCCAGCTTAGGAGCTGATTGGCTGCTGCGTTATTACCTTCCACCTTATAACTTATCTGCACCAGAGAGCAGGAGTGGTTTGCAATGGATATCAGCGGACAGGCTTTGTTTAGGGTTGTTCACAATAAATGCAAAGGAAAGGGTTTGCTTGGGGTGGCAATGATGTGAGAAGAAAGTTTTGAAATGGTGTGTGGGGGGGGGGGGGGGGGGGTGCTATATAGATAGAAGCAGTGGTGGAGTTGCAGCAGAGTCCAATATTCCAGTAGAGGAACCACACCAACTGCCACCCCAAACACTTGTAATCATTAACGACAGGGATTCATTGGCATTTGGTGTGGTTCCTCTGTTTGAGTGTTGGACTGCACTAGAGCTGCTACTGGATAGAAGTGATGTTACTGTGTAGTAAAAAAAGGTTTTGTTGGGGGGGGGGGGGGGGGGGGGGGTTTATTAGCAGAGTTTAAAATTTTACAGCAGTATTAATGATAGAAATGAATATTCAGCTGCAAGCTGGTGCATAATATACAATTCGTCGGACCGACAATATAGTTACATGCTAGATAATATGCACAATAATATTGTTAATTATATGATTATCACGCATATAGGTTGCAGAGTGTGCATTTACGGGATACGGTCATTGGGTCACCAGCAACTAGGTCAACAAGCATTAGGTCGACACAACTAAATTGACATGCAGGAAGGTCGACAGGGTCATTAGGTTGACATGGGGAAGGTCGACATGGGTTTTCTATAGTTTTTTGAGCCGATATGTGCCGACAGGCAGTATTTCATGCCCTACCATCCACTAGGGCGTGGTGGGGGAATAAAATAGTGTGCCAAGCACAATTGGATCTAAGTTCATTTGACTGTGGAATAATCATTGCTGCGAGGCTGGTGGTTTTAGTATCCGAGAAACTGCTGACCACCTGGGATGTTTGAGTCGTCCTAGAATTTACAGATAATGATGTGCAAAACTAATAATATCCAGTCAGGTTATGCAAAATAACAAAGTGAGGTCCTTTTGTATATACAATTCTGGCTATTTAAGGACCACTATAGTTGCATCTTCTGATACCAATTTATGAAATACATTTAAAAATGTGAACAATTACTGATGGGAATGTTCAAATATTCTCTGTAAAGCTCTGCAGAATATGTGTGCGCTATATAAATAACTGGTAATATAGTGTTCACTCTAGGAGTGGCAGGGCGCCGGGGGGCGGACCGGGCACGCTGACGGCACAGCTGGGGGCGTGTCCGGTCCGCCGACGTCATGAAAGGGGCATGTCCGGTCCGCCGACGTCATGAAAGGGGCATGTCCGGTCCGCCGACGTCATGAAAGGGGCGTGTCCGGTCCGCTACGTCATGAAAGGGGCGTGTCCGGTCCGCCGACATCATGAAAGGAGCGTGCCCTGGCCGCCACCATCAGCAAAGGGGGCGGGCCCGACCACCACCATCATCATCAAAAGGGGGCGGGCCCGGCCCCTCCGAAGCCACTGTGCCGCCGGGGAAGCTCCGGGCATCGCCGTCTGCGGCGATGCTGGGCTTCCCCGTGAGGCTTTTTTAGCGGGGCGCTGAAAGGGGGGCAGGGCACATTTTGCCCTTTAAAAATCGGGCAGGGCACAGCGCCCTGCTAAAACAGCCTAGCGGGAACACTAGTAATAAAGGAATAAGGAGTTGTGGGGCAATTCAGCAAAGTGCAATGTTGAATAGTACCAGGAATGAGTGTTGGGAGTTGTTTGAACCCAGGCCACAGATGTATGTGCAGAGTTATTAATGGCATTCTATGTTTGCAGTATTTTATACTGGATTTAGGAAAACACTGTAGGCAAAGACTTATATTATACTCACTCATTTTGTTGTATGATTGGCCCCTATTTATATCACTGTGGATTCCTTAAGGCCCCCGTGCACTATGCCTGGGGTAGCCAACCCTAGTCCTCGAGAGCTACCAACAGTGCATGTTTTGCAGGTCTCCTCACAGAATCACAAGTGAAGTAATTAGCTCCATCTGTTTATCTTTTAAAATGTGTCAGTGATTAATGAGTGCAGCTGTGCAGCAGCTAGGTTGTCTGGAAAATGTGAACAGTTGGTAGCTCTCGAGGGCTAGGGTTGGCTACCACTGCACTATGCGATTTGAGCCCAATTTCACCGGATTCGGATGGATCGGGCAGTGAAATCAGCCCAAATCGCATGTGCAGAAGTCCCATCCGACCCGATGCGCGTCCCCGAGCACATCGGGTCGGAGTCGGGAGGTTGGACGGGCTGCACATAAGATTTGGAAAATCTTGTGTGCGGGCAGGAGATGTGGCAGAGGGAGCCAATCGGGATGGGCTGAAGCAAGGAGCCGGGCAGGAGAGGCAGCAGGTGCACTGACCAGGGCGGTGATCGCCGCAAGCAGAGAGCCGGGCAGGGAGTTGTCAGTAGATTAGGTTTCACCTAATGTATGGGGGCCTTTACAGATCTATTTAAATAAAAGATAATTATTAGCTCAGTTTTATAGAAAGATTAAGTTTGTTTCACATGGCACAGCTTTTTCTTTCATCCACCAGAGAGATGAGTACTTGTACAGTACTTTCAATCTGCACTGAAATAAATGATTGCAATACTACCTTTTTATATATTTCCCAATTTTTATTAATAATCTTAGTCCTCTATAATGTTCCATAGTTAAGATTGTCTTCAGCACAAAAATAAAATAAAATATCCTATCAAGGCCATAGAGGACTAAGATTATTAATAAAATTGGGAAATATATAAAAAGGTAGTATTGCAATCATTTATTTCAGTGCAGATTGAAAGTACTGTACAAGTACTCCTCTCTCTGGTGGATGAAAGAAAAATGTAATTAAATGCTAAATGTATTATAATAAATGTTTAATTATGTAATGAAATGCTAAATTAATTATAATAGTGTTCGCGCTAGCCTGTCTAGTTTTTAAAGGGCAAAATGTACCCTGCCCCTGCTTAAAAAGGCTGCCTGTACTGTCGCTGGTTGAATAGATGCCATGCATATGCATCTATTCACATTAACGAGACCTTGGGGGAAACCCATCAGTGATGCTTGCAGGGCCACCCACATTGCTCTGCACTCATGCTGTCTCCGTATTCCTGTGCCCTGCCCTGATCCTAGCAGGATCGCTATATAATATGTAGAGTTTAAATGTGTGTGTGTGTGTATATGTATATATGTGTGTGTATATATATATATATATATATATATATATATATATATATATATATATATATATATATATATATATATATATATATATATATATATATATATATATATAATATATATATATATATATATATATATATATATATATATACCCAGAGTTCTTTAGTTGACTGCATCATGCCTGGTACTTAACCTGGCACTTACCCATGCTCCTTACCATGATTAATGCTGTGGCGTAGTCATCTTAAATTGCATCTCCAGGTTAATTTATTTGGATTTAGAAGTGTCTGCACAGACCACTATATTCACTTGTTGGATTCTTATGCTGTGTACACACGGGGGAGATATATTGCTGAGCAATATATGGCTGAGCAATATATTGCTCAGTTTCTCCTGTTCATCAGCGACCAGAGATGGTCGCTGATGAAAAAGAAACTGCCTGGGGGAGCCCGGCAGTGGTAATCAGCTGGTCGCAGGAGCATGTTCCTGCGACCAGCGATCACCACAGGGGCAAAAACGGGAGCGCTCACCCGGCGATATATCGCCGGTGCACACTCCCATTGCGGGCAATATGGTCGCTCAGCGACCATATTTCCCGCGATTTTGGACAAAATCGCCCCCGTGTGTACCTACCTTAAGTCCATTCCTATTTTTTATACTAATGTGATGACTTCAATTGAATGTCATAATTGTTTATTGAGGTGCTCACAGGAATAACAGCTACTGTCACAGGATAAAAGAAGAGGGAAAAGTATTCCTATTTTGAGGGCACTCATTGGACCAATATTCACCTAATGGTGTGTACACACGGGGGAGATATATTGCTAGCAATATATTGCTTGCAATATATTGCTGAGTAATATATTGCTCAGTGTACTTGCAATATATCTCCGCAATATATTTCTCAGCAATATATTGCTCAGTTTCCAGTTTTTTCAGAGGGACCAGCAATTTTCCCTGAAAATTGCTAGCAATTTTGACTAGATTTTTTTTACCCTCTATTTAATTTCATTTATGATTGACATGGGTTGTGGGAAGTCCTTCTGGAAGGGAGTAAAAGTGTATATGGTGTATATACAGATGTATCAGGGGTCATCTTTGTTAGGGCAGGATAATCTAGCGGCAGCAGCCGCTAGTGCCCCGCTCCTGCCAGGGGTGTGGGGGCACAAGACGGCCGTGCGGCCCCTGCCACCCCGACACCAATGCCCCCTTCATTTATATTGAGCCCACATACTATTGGTGTGGGGCAGCATGGTAATGCTCATGCTGCCCACCGATGGTGCAAAACACCATCGATGGGCAGCATGAACATAATCATGCTGCCCGACACCAATGCCCCCTTCATTTATATTGAGCCCACATACTATCCGTGTGGGGCAGCATGGTAATGCTCATGCTGCCCACCGATGGTGCAAATCACCATCGATTGGCAGCATGGACATAATCATGCTGCCCGACACCAATGCCCCCTTCATTTTTTCAATGTCACATACTATTGGTGTGGGGCAGCATGGTAATGCTCATGCTGCCCACCGATGGTGCAAATCACCATCGATGGGCAGCATGAACATAATCATGCTGTCCAACACCAATGCCCTCTAAAGACAGCCTATGCACTGACTAGTGCGGCTGTGGGGCGCGCAGGAGGTGTGGGTGCTGGCACAGTGGGGGGGAGATTTGCGCAGCAGCTTCTGTGCTGTATGCGCGGGCAGTGACGGAGGAGGAAGCAGGGGGGGGGGCGTGTGTCACGCTGTGACAGGGAGGGTGGGCGGGTCCCGGCCGGCATGTCACGCTGTGACAGGGAGGGTGGGCGGGTCCCGGCCGGCGTGTCACGCTGTGACAGGGCGGGTGGGCGGGTCCCGGCCGGCGCTGGACATAGTAGGTGTCAGTTGTCGCTGGTGCACAGTGCTTTGTGCACCAGCGATCAGCAATTTTTAGGGCGAATCGTAGGAGCAAGCTCCTGCGACCAGCGACCATGAAGGGCTGGCCGCAGGAGCGCGCTCCCAGCCATTTATCGCTGGCTGCACATTAAATCACTGGCAATATGGTCACTGACCGACCATTTTGCCAGCGATTTCATGACTAATTGCAGCAATGTGTACGCACCATAACTTTTTTAATAAGTTCTAATATTTACAGATTAGTTGCAAACAACATAATTAAAATGTATTAGAAGCTAGCGAGATACAAACATTTCTCTACCGTCCAATGGGATACTGGGCTTCACTACTATGGGGATTGAGACCTCCGCAGGAGAGACAGGCACATAAAAGAACTTTCAGTGTGGGTGCACTGGCTCCTCCCCTCAATCTCCCTCCACTAGTCAGTTTTGAAAAATGTGCCTCAGGAGAGGCAGTGCTTCTGGATGCTCCAGAGTTTTTTCCACATTTTTTTTTAAGTTTGTTATTTTGGGGCGCTGTGGTGACCACACAGCTGTCCTGCTTCGTGGGTGTCAGGGGAAGGGTCAGTCCCCGACCTCTTCAGGTGCAGAGCTGACCCTGCTACAGGACAATCCAGTCCTGCGTGGGACTTGTCACCGCACAGCATTGCGCTGTAGCGAGCAAGTCCCCTAGCCGCCGCACACCCCTGACAGGTCTGAAGACATCGGTGGTGAGTACAGGCTGGGGGTCCCACAAGGGGTCCCCGCAGCCATTTCTGGTGCGGCAAGACGACGGCTAGTAATGGCGGCTCTCCAGCAGGGACCGCGTGAACACCGCGTCTGAAACTGGCATAGGGGTGCTGCCGCTGGACCACCAGGGACACCCCTCAGGGTATATATATGATATATATTTTACACCTTTAATAATGTCAGTATAATTATATGTAAGCGCCAGCTCCGTGTAAGGGGGCGGGGCTTCACTCAGAGCGGGACCAAGCTCTGCTGGGCGTGCGCTGTCACTTCCTGCTTCTTCACACGCTGCCAGACTCCATTACAGGGCTCCTCACTGGCGTGGTGGATCCGGGTACTTGCAGCACGGCAGAGACAGCAGGTTTTTATAGCGATTTAGCGCTGCTGCGCTATCTAGCTTAGTCAGACACTGTGTTGTTTATATCACTGTGTTTAGCGTTACCAGCTCACCCAGATCTGTGAGTTCAGGTTAAGGGTGCACTTGGCTCCCCAATTGCTCTGTTTTTTCCCCACTGTTTAGTTACAGACACAGCATAAAGCAAGCACATAGTCTGTTTTCACTCAGAGGAAACACATCCAGCAGTGTGTGCACGTGTGTGACTGCGTGGGGGTTGTGTTTGTTACTACAGACATTGTAGTACTATCTCATCATGGTGAAAAAAGTTCACTTGTATGGTGTGTAGCACCAAGTTTGTGCCCAAGTCACAGTCCCAGGTTACTTGTGAGGCTTGTATGTCACCACAGCCCAGTAGTGCTGACACCCAGATCAGTGGGGTTCCCCCACAGCTTGCGGGGCAGTCGCAGGCAGACGAGCAGGAGCCTGCATGGGCTTCCAACATAAAGACCTTGTTGGATTCTGTGGCTTCACAGCTTTCCACTAACACTCAGCAAACGCAGAGGGTTCAGAGGGAATTGTCCATGTTAGCTGCCAGGGTGGATATTCTTCATACCCAAAATGTACCTCCTCCGCCCGCACAGCCTCAAAAGAGGCAGGCTACTGCTATGGATCCTGACACAGATGAGGACGATGAGGACATATTGGAGGAGGGTGAGGAGCATGGTCTGCAGGAACCAGCTCCTGAGACGGCAGTGCATGGTCCCGAGCCCCTTATCAGGGCCATTAGGGATGTTTTAGATCTCCCAGTAGAGGCATCCACAGAAGGAGATCCCTTCTTCATGACTCAGAAGAAACAGCCAGTGTACTTCCCTGAGCAGGCAGAGTTAGAAACTGCTTTCAGGGCTGCATGGCAAAACCCTGATAAGAGGTTTACTCTTTCAAAAAGGTTCACAAATGCATATCCTTTTGAACCTTTGGGCAGAAAGAAATGGGAGGAGCCACCGGTAGTGGACTCCTCTGTTTCCCGCCTCTCTAAGAAGGTGTTGTTACCAGTCCCAGGGGTATCCACCCTTAAGGACGGGGCGGACAGAAGGCTGGAAGCTACCCTCAAGTCCATATATACGGCTAGTGGGGCATCCCAGCGTCCAGTTTTAGCCAGCTGCTGGATGGCCAAGGCTATTCATACCTGGTCAACCCAGATTCAGGAAGGCTTGTTGGGTGACATGACTGTGGCCCAGATAGGGGACAGCCTGCGTCACATTCAGGATACCGCAAAAATCCTGTGCGAGGCACAAAAGGAATTGGGCGCAATAAACGCGCGCAATTCAGCCATGGCGGTTTCAGCCAGACGGGCCTTGTGGCTGCGGCAGTGGTCTGCAGATGTAGACTCAAAGAAGAGTGTGGAGGGTATCCCCTTTACAGGAGAATGGCCGTTTTGGCAGTGAATTAGACGGTTGGATTTCCAAAGCCACGGCAGGAAAATCTACCTTCCTTCCATCAGCCCCCACGGTTGCAAAGCGTACCTTCACAGGTGCTTCCCAGCAGTCCTTTCGTGGGAACAGGTTTCGCCCCAAGGCTAGGGGCGCCTCCAATGCCAGCAGGGGCACGAGAGGCAAGTTTAGGAAGCCTAACACCTCCAACACCCAGGACCGTCCAAATGCCGCGACTTCCTCTAAGCCTGCAGCATGACGGGGTTTTCCCGCCACGAGACTCTCGCGGTGGGAGCGCGATTGTTGCATTTCAGCCATGTGTGGGACGCCTCGGGTCTGGATTCCTGGGCCAGAGGTCTCATTTCTCTAGGTTACAGGCTGGAATTCGACAAACCCCCTCCCAGACGATACTTCAGGTCGGCACTTCCAGCATCCCAGGAAGATCAGGTGCTCCTTCAAGGGGCCATTACCAGGCTGCTTCAGTCTCAGGTAATTGTACCGGTGCCAGACACGGAGCAGGGCCAGGGATATTATTCCAACCTATTCCTGGTACCGAAGCCAGACGGCTCAGTAAGACCCATCCTGAATCTAAAGTCACTGAACCCCTTCCTGCGTGTGTTCAAGTTCAGGATGGAGTCCTTGCGCTCTGTGATCGCCAGCCTAGAAAGAGGGGAGTTCCTGGCCTCTATAGACGTCAAAGACACCTACCTACACATTCCTATCTGGCCCCCACACCAAATCTATCTCAGGTTTGCCTTGGGGAACGACCATTACCAATTCCGGGCGTTACCTTTCGGCCTGTCGACAGCCCCGCGGGTTTTCACAAAGGTAATGGCGGAAATGATGTCACTACTCAGGCTCCGAAGGGTGAATGTAGTGCCATACCTGGACGACCTGCTAATAAAAGCAGGGTCGGCGGAGGCTTTAAGCAGTGCTCTCAATCTGTCCATACAGGTTCTAAGAGACCACGGGTGGATCCTAAACATGCCCAAATCCTCGCTGGTTCCAACCCAGAGGATGGTTTTCTTGGGCATGATCCTGGATACATCAGAACAAAAAGTCTTTCTGCCGATGGAAAAGGTCACTGCAATACAACAGCTGGTCAGGGAGGTCCTACAGTCACCTCTGGTACAGATCCATCTTTGCCTCCGGCTTCTAGGCAAGATGGTGGCTTCATTCGAAGCAATACAATTTGGCCGCTTCCATTCCAGGACTTTTCAATTGGATATTCTGACAAAATGGTCCGGCTCCCCCCTGCAGATGCGCAGAAGGATTGGCCTTGCAACAAGAACCAGGATCTCGCTACAGTGGTGGCTAGATTCATCCAATTTGTTGGCAGGCAGACGGTTCCAGATCCAGGACTGGATTCTGGTAACCACGGACGCCAGCCTGAGGGGCTGGGGAGCTGTGACACAGGGAGTCCGCCTACAGGGTCGATGGTCTCCACTGGAGTCAGGCCTTCATATCAACAAGCTGGAGTTGAGGGCGGTCTACTATGCCCTGTTACAGGCAGCTCCATTGTTACAGGGAAAGGCGATCCAGGTCCAGTCGGACAATGCCACCACTGTGGCCTATATAAAACGGCAGGGTGGTACCAAGAGCATGCCTTGCATGAGAGAAGCGTCAAAAATTCTGTCCTGGGCGGAACAGAATGTCCAGGCCCTGTCTGCCATTTTTATCCCGGGGGTCGACAATTGGGAGGCGGACTTCCTGAGTCGTCACGATCTTCACCCGGGAGAGTGGGGCCTTCACACTCAAGTGTTCAATGCCATAGTGGATCTGTGGGGGCTCCCTCAGATCGACCTGATGGCTTCACGATTGAACCACAAGGTAGCAATGTACTGTGCACGGACCAGAGACCCAGGGGCGATAGCGGTGGACGCTCTCACCTGGACCTGGGATTTCCAATTGGTGTACCTCTTCCCACCTCTCCCATTGTTGGCTCGGGTGCTAAAGCGGCTCCGGCATCAGGGGACGGAGGCCATACTGGTGGCACCAGACTGGCCAAGAAGGGCCTGGTACGGGGACATTCAGGCCATGCTAGTGGAAGACCCGTGGCGTCTGCCCCTAAGAGAAGACCTGCTCCTCCAGGGCCCGTTCGTCTTCCAGGACTTACAGCGGCTACGTTTAACGGCCTGGAGGTTGAGCGGCAGATCTTAGTCCACAAGGGTCTCCATCCCTCTGTCGTCACTACAATGATAAAAGCCAGGAAGCCGGTGACGGCTGCTCATTATCATGTAATATGGCGCAGATATATTGCCTGGTGTGAGAAGAATGACTTGCCTCCGGCCAGTTTTCGATTAAACAGTCTGCTACGTTTCCTTCAGGCTGGCCTGGATAAGGGACTCAGATTGGGTTCCTTAAAGGTCCAAATCTCCGCACTATCTGTGTTTTTTCAGAAAAAGATTGCGGCCTTGCCGGAAGTGCAAACCTTCTTACAGGGGGTGCTGAGGATTCAGCCCCCCTTTGTGCCTCCCACTGCACCATGGGATTTGGAAGTAGTTCTTACTTTCTTAAAATCAGCCCGGTTTGTTCCATTGGAAGAGTCTGAGCTGCGACACCTCACTTGGAAGACTGTTGTTTTGCTGGCTCTAGCTTCGGCCAGGAGGGTGTCCGAGCTCGGGGCCTTATCTTGTCGGAGCCCTTACCTTGTGTTCCACAATGATAGGGCGGAACTCAGGACTAGACCACAATTCCTTCCAAAGGTGGTGTCAGGGTTCCACCTAAACCAACCTATTGTGGTTCCTTCTAGCGCGACACACCCAGATATACCAGATACCTTGGATGTGGTCCTCACCCTTAAGGGGTATGTCAAGCGCACAGCTAGGATCCGTAAGACGGACAGCCTGTTTGTGCTTTATGATGCGCAGAAGAAGGGTTTACCTGCTTCAACGCGTACCATTGCCAGGTGGATAAGATGTACTATCCAGCAGGCTTATGCATCAGCTGGTTTGTCGCTTCCTTTTTCAGTAGAGGCTCATTCAACCAGGTCTGTAGGTACCTCTTGGGCGGCTGCTCGAGGGGTGTCGGCAATGCAGCTCTGCAGGGCCGCAACTTGGTCAGGGCAACACACATTTGTGAAGTTCTACAAGTTTGACACCCTGGCCAGGGAGGATTCCCAGTTCGGGAATGCGGTTCTACAGCAGAATCCGCACGTTCCCACCCGTTCTGGTAGCTTTGGGACCTCCCCATAGTAGTGAAGCCCAGTATCCCATTGGACGGTAGAGAAAATAGGATTTTGGGTACCTACCGGTAAATCCTTTTCTCGTAGTCCATATGGGATACTGGGAGCCCGCCTCAGTGCGGCTTTTTCTGCTGTCAGACCTACTTTATTGTTAGGCTTTTTGCCTTGTTTTCTATAGGATAAATATGACTATAGATTTGTTCTGGTTACAGGTGTCCTCTTAAGTTGTTAGGATTCACCTCTTTTATATGTTTTTTGTTCGTTTGGGTGTGCTGGATGAATCTCACCACAATACATTATCACATACTCCTCACATGCTCTCCTTCGGCACAGTTTTTGCATTAACTGACTAGTGGAGGGAGATTGAGGGGAGGAGCCAGTGCACCCACACTGAAAGTTCTTTTATGTGCCTGTCTCTCCTGCGGAGGTCTCAATCCCCATAGTAGTGAAGCCCAGTATCCCATATGGACTACGAGAAAAGGATTTACCGGTAGGTACCCAAAATCCTATTTTTTTGTATACACAATCGTGAATAACGTGTTGAAAAGAAGTGAAAATAATTAAAATGGTGTGCACTTTATTATTGTGCTGTATAAATCCACTTGGTTCTAGGAGACCCTATTTACAGTAGTTACTGATACATATTCTCTCTGGTAATTAGAATTCTATAATTAGCTCTAGATTTATTGACGATGCTCCACTATAATACCACTTTCACACTGCCTAAACGTTTTAAAAACCGGTATTTTTAAACCGTATTTAAAACGGGTCTGAGCCTTCACATTGCAGTAGATTACAGTTTAAGTACCATTCACATTAGTCAACCCGTTTAATCCCCTGAACACATTTCAAGGCAGAATGCAGGGGAAAGCCTATCACAGGTCTGTAATCTGTTGTTTTTATTAAATACCGTTTCTCACTGCATAAATACGGCTCTGAAAAGTGTAGGACTCAGCTTTTTAAACGTTTTGAAATACCGGTTATCTTTAACCGGTAAATGAACTCTGGCGCTTTCCCACTGCAGCCTTAAATGTGTTGAAATGGGAAAAAAAACGGCAATATACCGTTTAACAAGTGCGGTGTGAAAGGGGTATCAGTATTAGATTACTTGTTATAGTAAGTATTTTGGAGACTCAATCTGCAGAATGATAACATTCATATATTGTTGCCAAATGTAGCCGGTTAGTAATGCAGGGTTCGCAAATACTCGTTATAGCGAGTATTTTACTCACTTTTGCATAGTGGGGACTCATTTTTCAAAGATGGCTGCGTCCCCTGGGACGCGCTCCGCCCGACCCGGCATTTAGCATGTTCTATGGAGGAGGGATCCTCAATTGCTGGCTCTGTGGTGATGCGGCTGCGTAGGAGACCATCTTAAAGGCCAACAGCATGCCGCAGGGCGGAGTCAGCGATGCGCATGCAAACGTTGTGGGAGGAAGCGGCGGAGGATGCCGCGCAGGACACCCGCTGCCGCTCTGCCAAGGTGACCTGCTGCTGGGATAATGGCAAGTTTACTGTCTGCTGTATTCCCGCGTGCTGAGCACTTCAGTGTGCGTACCCCCTCCTGGAGCTCCGGATCGTCTTAACCACCGTGACCGGGTATGCACATACAAAGTGGGGGCAGGGGCTAATGATGGGAAGCCAGTGACACTGTCTGTGCTGTGGAGACTGAGGAGGAGGCATGCTGGGGGGAAGGAGAGAGGCCACGGCTTAATGATTGCTGGGATGTGTGGGGGCTTAAGGGGAGGAAAGTGAAGTGGTGCCTGTGCTGTGAGGCAGCTGCTGGATTTTTGTTGTGGGGGCTCAGGTGTTATAGAATGACATGATGTGGGGGACTGACACTGCATAACTACGGGGATGCAGCGGCTATGGGGCCCAAGCTGCCCCCCCCCCCCAGTCACTAGTCACTGCCTTAAACACGCGCCACTTGCATCGGAGACTATCCCTCTGTCTGCCAGCGACAGCAGCTGCTTGCAGCCCCTGCTAGCCCACCAAGTTCCGCAGCCGGATGAAACTGTGCTCCCCGGCCCCACTGAAGAAAGCACCGCTGCGAACACGCTCCTCGTCCAGGGTCACCCATAGGGCAGACCAGCAAATAGGTACTTCTCCTATTCCTGTTCGTCGATGGGGGAGGCAGGCCTCTGGTCCCTGTATGTGTGTCAGTGTTCCTTTATAATAGTGTGTGTGTGTGTGTGTGTGTGTACCAATGTACCCCTAGACCCTGTACAGTGTGTGTGTCAGTGTGCCCCTAGACCTTGTACAGTATGTGAGTGTGCCCCTAGACCCTGTACAGTGTGTGTCAGTGTGCCCCTATACCGTGGACAGTGGGCCCCTAAACCTTGTACAGTATGTGTTTATGTCAGTGTGCCCCTAGACCCTGAACAGTATGTGTATGTCAGTGTGCCCCTATACCTTGTATAGTATGTGTGTATGTAAGTGTGCTCCTAGACCCTGTACATTATGTGTATGTCAGTGTGCCCCTAGAAGACACTGCACAGTGTGGGTCCCACAGTGTGGGTCCCACAGACCTTGTACAGTATGTGAGTGTGCCCCTAGACCCTGTACAGTGTGTGTCAGTGTGCCCCTATACCGTGGACAGTGGGCCCCTAAACCTTGTACAGTATGTGTTTATGTCAGTGTGCCCCTAGACCCTGAACAGTGTGTGTATGTCAGTGTGCCCCTATACCTTGTATAGTATGTGTGTATGTAAGTGTGCTCCTAGACCCTGTACATTATGTGTATGTCAGTGTGCCCCTAGAAGACACTGCACAGTGTGGGTCCCACAGCGCCTAACCCTAACCTTGCCTACCCTTAAGGTGCGTACACACGGGGGGGGGGGGGGGAGATATATTGCTGAGCAATATATTGCTCAGTGTCTCCTTTGAAAAGGAACCTCTGCTGGGGGAGCCGCAGAGGTAATTAGCTGGTTGCAGGAGCAAGCTCCTGCGACCAGTGATTACAATGGGGCAGAAAATGGGAGCGCGCACCCGGCAATTTATCGCCGGGGCACACTTCCATCACTTTCAATATGGTCGCCTGCGACCATATTCCCAGCGATTATAGCCCCTATCGCCCCCGTGTGTACACAGCATTAGTACCTAAACTCTCCTTCCTCACCCCAACCCGCCCCAGCATACTCGCAATCAGCATCCCGGCAGTTAGGATCCTGGCGCCTCTATCTTCACTGATGCCAGCTCTGATCTCTTGGCAGTAGTCAGGATGCCGGTGTTGGTACTGACGTAATTTTGTCCCCCCAAAGCAGTACTGCTTTACAAAACAGTTTTACCTTTCTTTCTGTTTAAGTTGTTAGATATTTAGAACCTTCATTTCTGTTGGGACCTAGAAAAGGTCCGGTAGGACCCCAATTTTTATAAGTGAGGGATCCCAGGGACCCATGTTTTTTGAGGGTTTTCGCGAACACTGGTAATGTGTCCAATACTTACTATACTGGGTGAATAATAAGTGTATGTGCAATCCAGAAGTTATTAGAATTTGAATATAATATATGTTGTTAATATAAAGTTAACACTAGTTCGCCTTCTTATTGGTGTATTAAGACAACATTATAACCATACTATTCCTTTTCAGGCAGCGCTAGATCCACACTTATAATATTATAGAAATCTGGGATAGCGCTAATGTTCTCACTATTGTGAATTGTGGCTAGCGCTGTAAATCTCCTGATTGTTATTGGAGACAGCGCTATGTTGACAAAAATGGTCTCTAATGACAGGGCTAACAATACTTACTATAACAAGTAATCTAATACTTATAGTGAAGCATAGTCAATACATCTAATGAGCTAATTATTGAATTATTTTAATTACCAGAGAGAATATGTATCACTAACTACTGTAAAGTAAATAGGGTCTCCTAGGACCAATTGGGTTTAAACAGCACTATAATAAAGGGCACACCATTTTAATTCTTTTCACTATTTTTAACACGTTTTTCACGATTGTGTATATAAAAAATGTTTATATCTCGCTAGCTTTTAATAATCTTTTATCTATATCAATAAAAGTTCAATTTTAATTATGTAATTTGTTTGCAACTGATCTGGAAATATTAGAATTTATTCAAAAAAATAGGTGAATATTGGTCCAATGAGTGCCTCAACATACCTGTAGGAATACTTTTCCCTCTTCTCTTATCCTCTCCAGGTTAAGTGCCGTGGTATTACTGCATGTGGTAACATTAGGCTAGATTGATGCACTAGTTAATGCACAGTTATTGCCTGATGTGTGCGTGGGGACATTTCCTGCTAAATTTGAGCCCCCCTTCCAATATGTATATCTTTCCTTTAGATTTATTATAAAGTTATTTTGTTGTGCTCTAGTCCTCAGGTGTCAGAGAAAAGATATTTATGGAGTCTTTGTACAGAAGTGGTACAGCCTGTAAGTTGATTAGGGTTTGGTGCCATCATTGAGGTGCATCAAGACCAATATGTAGTGCATCAAGTCAATATATTGCCTTTTTCCTCTAAGTTTATGCAAAATAACACTGTTGTTATGCCATTTTTCTGTTGAAGGACCCCAGCCAAAATGAGTTCCCTCTTGGAACGTCTTCACGCCAAGTACAGCCAGAATCGACCATGGCCCGAAACCATCAAGTTGGTCAGGCAAATCATGGTAAGAGTTGTGTCCGATAGTCCTAGTACTGGAAAAAGAAAATGGGGATTTAAGGGCTGGCCTATATATTTTTAACTGTCCATTTAACAAATGTGAGATTGTTAGGCATACATAATGCAATTATTGTCCCAATCCACAGGTTGTACCAATAGTCACACTGTGGGTGCAACCAATTGGTGATCAATTTGTACAGCTTGTCCGATAGATAAGATCATTGGTGGCTGCATCTTGCAGTGTATGTACTGCCATGGCCAACCAACATTTCTCCTGTTCCTTCACAGCGGATGAATATTGCAAATTGTAGTGTTCATTCTAGCACCCGCCATATTTGAAAACCCATGCAGTTCCTCTTCCCTGCCTGGGGTGTCGCTGTCTGCTGTAGTGCTTCTAACACAGTGTGGTCTGTATATCAGCTCTGTTATGCAAACCAGACCTGTGCTAGAAACACTACAGCAGACAGCGACAACCCAGGCAGGGAAGAGGAACTGCATGGGGTTTCAAATATGATAGGTGCTAGAAAGAACACTAAAATTGCACACGTCCTGTGGCCATACATTGTAAAATATTACCCAATGGGGCATATACAGTATATCTACGCTTGGAGAGAGATAAAGTACCAACTCAATCAGCTCCTGTCATGTTACAAGCTGTGTTTGAAAAATTACAGGAGATAATTGGTTGGTACTTATTCTCCCTCCAAACTTTGATACATATGCTCCAATGTATAGCAACGACATCTGATAGTTTTCATATGAAATGTCTGACACATTTGGCAAATAGTTTGTAAGATAGTTCAGGTTCACCAGAGGTGCAGGATGCTGGACAAAGTGTGATTTGTTTATTTTTAAAGCAGAGATCGTGGAAATGATTGCCGCTTTAAAATCATCAGAGTTGGATTGGTATTGCTTCTGGTGAACTTGGACTATATTCCTGTACATCACATTGATTTTATCTGATCTTTGCCATCTAAGTTATCTTAGAAATGTATCACTTAGTATCCTACTTGCAAAGTTTAGCTTTTCTACAGAACCATTTATTTATAGTATGTCCCTGTGCCAGTATCCTCTCCTGCTCCTGAAAGCAGCCTGTCAGCCATTTTACTTTGTTATAAAAAGTACAATCCCCTCATTTTTTCTAATAAGACTGCATTTTAATAACATAAAGTAAGTTGTTGAGACCTCGTGAACTAAGGAAATGGATAGTGTGGATCTACTTAATTATTCTGCTTGTATGTATTCCACATTGCAGGAGAAAAGAACCGGGATGATGGCTGGAGGTCATCAACACCTTGTTGGCTGCCTGGAAACTTTACAGAAAGCTTTAAAAGGTGATAACTGTGTGTGTGTGTGTGTGTGTGTGTGTGTGTGTGTGTGTGTGTGTGTGTGTATATATATATATATTTCTCTACCGTCCAATGGGATACTGGGCTTCACTACTATGGGGATTGAGACCTCCGCAGGAGAGACAGGCACATAAAAGAACTTTCAGTGTGGGTGCACTGGCTCCTCCCCTCAATCTCCCTCCACTAGTCAGTTTTGAAAAATGTGCCTCAGGAGAGGCAGTGCTTCTGGATGCTCCAGAGTTTTTTCCACATTTATTTTCAAGTTTGTTATTTTGGGGCGCTGTGGTGACCACACAGCTGTCCTGCTTCGTGGGTGTCAGGGGAAGGGTCAGTCCCCGACCTCTTCAGGTGCAGAGCTGACCCTGCTACAGGACAATCCAGTCCTGCGTGGGACTTGTCACCGCACAGCATTGCGCTGTAGCGAGCAAGTCCCCTAGCCGCCGCACACCCCTGACAGGTCTGAAGACATCGGTGGTGAGTACAGGCTGGGGGTTCCACAAGGGGTCCCCGCAGCCATTTCTGGTGCGGCAAGACGACGGCTAGTAATGGCGGCTCTCCAGCAGGGACCGCGTGAACACCGCGTCTGATAACTGGCATAGGGGTGCTGCCGCTGGACCACCAGGGACACCCCTCAGGGTATAATGTATGATATATATTTTACACCTTTAATAATGTCAGTATAATTATATGTAAGCGCCAGCTCCGTGTAAGGGGGCGGGGCTTCACTCAGAGCGGGACCAAGCTCTGCTGGGCGCGCGCTGTCACTTCCTGCTTCTTCACACGCTGCCAGACTCCATTACAGGGCTCCTCACTGGCGTGGTGGATCCGGGTACTTGCAGCACGGCAGAGACAGCAGGTTTTTATAGCGATTTAGCGCTGCTGCGCTATCTAGCTTAGTCAGACACTGTGTTGTTTATATCACTGTGTTTAGCGTTACCAGCTCACCCAGATCTGTGAGTTCAGGTTAAGGGTGCACTTGGCTCCCCAATTGCTCTGTTTTTTCCCCACTGTTTAGTTACAGACACAGCATAAAGCAAGCACATAGTCTGTTTTCACTCAGAAACACATCCAGCAGTGTGTGCACGTGTGTGACAGCGTGGGGGTTGTGTTTGTTACTACAGACATTGTAGTACTATCTCATCATGGTGAAAAAGTTCACTTGTATGGTGTGTAGCACCAAGTTTGTGCCCAAGTCACAGTCCCAGGTTACTTGTGAGGCTTGTATGTCACCACAGCCCAGTAGTGCTGACACCCAGATCAGTGGGGTTCCCCCACAGCTTGCGGGGCAATCGCAGGCAGACGAGCAGGAGCCTGCGTGGGCCTCCAACATAAAGACCTTGTTGGATTCTGTGGCTTCACAGCTTTCCACTAACACTCAGCAAACGCAGAGGGTTCAGAGGGAATTGTCCATGTTAGCTGCCAGGGTGGATATTCTTCATACCCAAAATGTACCTCCTCCGCCCGCACAGCCTCAAAAGAGGCAGGCTACTGCTATGGATCCTGACACAGATGAGGACGATGAGGACATATTGGAGGAGGGTGAGGAGCAGGGTCTGCAGGAACCAGCTCCTGAGACGGCAGTACATGGTCCCGAGCCCCTTATCAGGGCCATTAGGGATGTTTTAGATCTCCCAGTAGAGGCATCCACAGAAGGAGA
This sequence comes from Crinia signifera, assembly GCF_055691185.1. NCBI lineage: Eukaryota > Metazoa > Chordata > Amphibia > Anura > Myobatrachidae > Crinia > Crinia signifera. Next base: position 130,029,069 of record NC_139222.1, on the reverse strand, counting down.
TCCTTTCTTCATGACTCAGAAGAAACAGCCAGTGTACTTCCCTGAGCAGGCAGAGTTAGAAACTGCTTTCAGGGCTGCATGGCAAAACCCTGATAAGAGGTTTACTCTTTCAAAAAGGTTCACAAATGCATATCCTTTTGAACCTTTGGGCAGAAAGAAATGGGAGGAGCCACCGGTAGTGGACTCCTCTGTTTCCCGCCTCTCTAAGAAGGTGTTGTTACCAGTCCCAGGGGTATCCACCCTTAAGGACGGGGCGGACAGAAGGCTGGAAGCTACCCTCAAGTCCATATATACGGCTAGTGGGGCATCCCAGCGTCCAGTTTTAGCCAGCTGCTGGATGGCCAAGGCTATTCATACCTGGTCAACCCAGATTCAGGAAGGCTTGTTGGGTGACATGACTGTGGCCCAGATAGGGGACAGCCTGCGTCACATTCAGGACACCGCAAAAATCCTGTGCGAGGCACAAAAGGAATTGGGCGCAATTAACGCGCGCAATTCAGCCATGGCGGTTTCAGCCAGACGGGCCTTGTGGCTGCGGCAGTGGTCTGCAGATGTAGACTCAAAGAAGAGTGTGGAGGGTATTCCCTTTACAGGAGAATGGCTGTTTGGCAGTGAATTAGACGGTTGGATTTCCAAAGCCACGGCAGGAAAATCTACCTTCCTTCCATCAGCCCCCACGGTTGCAAAGCGTACCTTCACAGGTGCTTCCCAGCAGTCCTTTCGTGGGAACAGGTTTCGCCCCAAGGCTAGGGGCGCCTCCAATGCCAGCAGGGGCACGAGAGGCAAGTTTAGGAAGCCGAACACCTCCAACACCCAGGACCGTCCAAATGCCGCGACTTCCTCTAAGCCTGCAGCATGACGGGGTTTTCCCGCCACGAGACTCTCTCGCGGTGGGAGCGCGATTGTTGCATTTCAGCCATGTGTGGGACGCCTCGGGTCTGGATACCTGGGCCAGAGGTCTCATTTCTCTAGGTTACAAGCTGGAATTCGACAAACCCCCTCCCAGACGATACTTCAGGTCGGCACTTCCAGCATCCCAGGAAGATCAGGTGCTCCTTCAGGGGGCCATTACCAGGCTGCTTCAGTCTCAGGTAATTGTACCGGTGCCAGATACGGAGCAGGGCCAGGGATATTATTCCAACTTATTCCTGGTACCGAAGCCAGACGGCTCAGTAAGACCCATCCTGAATCTAAAGTCACTGAACCCCTTCCTGCGCGTGTTCAAGTTCAGGATGGAGTCCTTGCGCTCTGTGATCGCCAGCCTAGAAAGAGGGGAGTTCCTGGCCTCTATAGACGTCAAAGACGCCTATCTACACATTCCTATCTGGCCCCCACACCAGATCTATCTCAGGTTTGCCTTGGGGAACGACCATTACCAATTCCGGGCGTTACCTTTCGGCCTGTCGACAGCCCCGCGGGTTTTCACAAAGGTAATGGCGGAAATGATGTCACTACTCAGGCTCCGAAGGGTGAATGTAGTGCCATACCTGGACGACCTGCTAATAAAAGCAGGGTCGGCGGAGGCTTTAAGCAGTGCTCTCAATCTGTCCATACAGGTTCTAAGAGACCACGGGTGGATCCTAAACATGCCCAAATCATCGCTGGTTCCAACCCAGAGGATGGTTTTCTTGGGCATGATCCTGGATACATCAGAACAAAAAGTCTTTCTGCCGATGGAAAAGGTCACTGCAATACAACAGCTGGTCAGGGAGGTCCTACAGTCACCTCTGGTACAGATCCATCTTTGCCTCCGGCTTCTAGGCAAGATGGTGGCTTCATTCGAAGCAATACAATTTGGCCGCTTCCATTCCAGGACTTTTCAATTGGATATTCTGACAAAATGGTCCGGCTCCCCCCTGCAGATGCGCAGAAGGATTGGCCTTGCAACAAGAACCAGGATCTCGCTACAGTGGTGGCTAGATTCATCCAATTTGTTGGCAGGCAGACGGTTCCAGATCCAGGACTGGATTCTGGTAACCACGGACGCCAGCCTGAGGGGCTGGGGAGCTGTGACACAGGGAGTCCGCCTACAGGGTCGATGGTCTCCACTGGAGTCAGGCCTTCATATCAACAAGCTGGAGTTGAGGGCGGTCTACTATGCCCTGTTACAGGCAGCTCCATTGTTACAGGGAAAGGCGATCCAGGTCCAGTCGGACAATGCCACCACTGTGGCCTATATAAATCGGCAGGGTGGTACCAAGAGCATGCCTTGCATGAGAGAAGCGTCAAAAATTCTGTCCTGGGCGGAACAGAATGTCCAGGCCCTGTCTGCCATTTTTATCCCGGGGGTCGACAATTGGGAGGCGGACTTCCTGAGTCGTCACGATCTTCACCCGGGAGAGTGGGGCCTTCACACTCAAGTGTTCAATGCCATAGTGGATCTGTGGGGGCTCCCTCAGATCGACCTGATGGCTTCACGATTGAACCACAAGGTAGCAATGTACTGTGCACGGACCAGAGACCCAGGGGCGATAGCGGTGGACGCTCTCACCTGGACCTGGGATTTCCAATTGGTGTACCTCTTCCCACCTCTCCCATTGTTGGCTCGGGTGCTAAAGCGGCTCCGGCATCAGGGGACGGAGGCCATACTGGTGGCACCAGACTGGCCAAGAAGGGCCTGGTACGGGGACATTCAGGCCATGCTAGTGGAAGACCCGTGGCGTCTGCCCCTAAGAGAAGACCTGCTCCTCCAGGGCCCGTTCGTCTTCCAGGACTTACAGCGGCTACGTTTAACGGCCTGGAGGTTGAGCGGCAGATCTTAGTCCACAAGGGTCTCCATCCCTCTGTCGTCACTACAATGATAAAAGCCAGGAAGCCGGTGACGGCTGCTCATTATCATGTAATATGGCGCAGATATATTGCCTGGTGTGAGAAGAATGACTTGCCTCCGGCCTGTTTTCGTTTAAACAGTCTGCTACGTTTCCTTCAGGCTGGCCTGGATAAGGGACTCAGATTGGGTTCCTTAAAGGTCCAAATCTCCGCACTATCTGTGTTTTTTCAGAAAAAGATTGCGGCCTTGCCGGAAGTGCAAACCTTCTTACAGGGGGTGCTGAGGATTCAGCCCCCCTTTGTGCCTCCCACTGCACCATGGGATTTGGAAGTAGTTCTTACTTTCTTAAAATCAGCCCGGTTTGTTCCATTGGAAGAGTCTGAGCTGCGACACCTCACTTGGAAGACTGTTGTTTTGCTGGCTCTAGCTTCGGCCAGGAGGGTGTCCGAGCTCGGGGCCTTATCTTGTCGGAGCCCTTACCTTGTGTTCCACAACGATAGGGCGGAACTCAGGACTAGACCACAATTCCTTCCAAAGGTGGTGTCAGGGTTCCACCTAAACCAACCTATTGTGGTTCCTTCTAGCGCGACACACCCAGATATACCAGATACCTTGGATGTGGTCCTCACCCTTAAGGGGTATGTCAAGCGCACAGCTAGGATCCGTAAGACGGACAGCCTGTTTGTGCTTTATGATGCGCAGAAGAAGGGTTTACCTGCTTCAACGCGTACCATTGCCAGGTGGATAAGATGTACTATCCAGCAGGCTTATGCATCAGCTGGTTTGTCGCTTCCTTTTTCAGTAAAGGCTCATTCAACCAGGTCTGTAGGTACCTCTTGGGCGGCTGCTCGAGGGGTGTCGGCAATGCAGCTATGCAGGGCCGCAACTTGGTCAGGGCAACACACATTTGTGAAGTTCTACAAGTTTGACACCCTGGCCAGGGAGGATTCCCAGTTCGGGAATGCGGTTCTACAGCAGAATCCGCACGTTCCCACCCGTTCTGGTAGCTTTGGGACCTCCCCATAGTAGTGAAGCCCAGTATCCCATTGGACGGTAGAGAAAATAGGATTTTGGGTACCTACCGGTAAATCCTTTTCTCGTAGTCCATATGGGATACTGGGAGCCCGCCTCAGTGCGGCTTTTTTCTGCTGTCAGACCTACTTTATTGTTAGGCTTATTGCCTTGTTTTCTATAGGATAAATATGACTATAGATTTGTTCTAGTTACAGGTGTCCTCTTAAGTTGTTAGGTTCACCTCTTTTATATGTTTTTTGTTCGTTTGGGTGTGCTGGATGAATCTCACCACAATACATTATCACATACTCCTCACATGCTCTCCTTCGGCACAGTTTTTGCATTAACTGACTAGTGGAGGGAGATTGAGGGGAGGAGCCAGTGCACCCACACTGAAAGTTCTTTTATGTGCCTGTCTCTCCTGCGGAGGTCTCAATCCCCATAGTAGTGAAGCCCAGTATCCCATATGGACTACGAGAAAAGGATTTACCGGTAGGTACCCAAAATCCTATTTTTTTATATTAAGCTGTACTACTTTTGCTGATGAGGCTTTTATGATTTATTTTTAGTGTCTTCCCTCTCTGCCATGACTGATCGCCTGGAGTCCATAGCAAGACAAAATGGGTGAGCCAATTTTATCTTCTGGTTATCTGTATAATTTAAGTACAGCTTACATATATCCTTCTATATTTCAAATCTACATATGTTTTATGCAAGGTTATTTTGAAATACCTGTTACTGTTGCAGTGTAGAACATAGAACTATAACTAATACTCACTAGTACCTTTCTTTTGCTCTAGCCTTACGTCGCACTTAAGTCCTAATGGCACAGAGTGTTACATAAGTTCAGACCTCTTCTACTTAGAGGTTCATCTGGATCCAGAAGGCCAGTTGTGTGATGTAAAAGTTGCCCATCAGGGTGAAAGTCCAATGGTGAGTGTAAACCCAATTTTGTAAATCTGGAAATGTTCACACTGTGTGGTAAAAATTAACATAAGTGAGAAGTCAAGTAGCTGTGGTTTATTGATTCCAGGGGGCTGATTCAATTAGCCCCAAAGGCTGGCAGTAGTGTATATTTTAATTCCAGAAAAAAAAAAAAAAAAACCTGTGTTAATGGACCGTTTTTTTTTTTTTTCGAGCAGTAATTTTCTGCAGTCAATTGGATTCCCCCATAGTGTGGCTACTGTTTCTACTAATCTTCTGCTATGTGACCTCCTTTGATGGATACTTGTTTCCTGTGCTGTGCTCACATAACGAAAATGACAGACAAGTGTTGTAGCCAGTACATTGACTTAAAGTGAACTCTTTTCATGAGCATTTAATAACCTTGAGAATAGGCTCACTAGTGTTACATTTAGATGCTTGGCTAGATTTAGTTACTATTTTGTACCTAATTGTAATGTTGGTAAATAAGCCATAGTTTAGGTTCCCCATAGATTGTAAGCTTGCAAGTGGGGTCTTTTTACCTCTGTTATTACTTTGTCTAGTTTGCACCCCAGCTTTAGACTATCAAATTAACGGTTTTGCTGATTCTGAGAGGAACATAACGAGAGAATCTTTGTATCGTCCAATGTTTGTGCAGTATGTCGCTGACTATGTGCACTTTGACGCATTGTCAGCAACATCCTACATGGATGATGTCGGAGACCATAACAAGTGAGGGCTATTCTGTGGAATGCAACCTGGACCCGCTACGTAGCTGCCGGCATCAGCAGGTGTGTGCTCTTGCCGATGCCAGCTCCTCTGCTGGGTTCGATCACCTGCAATGCCGCACCGGGTACTAATCGCGTTGTATGTACCCAGCATTTCTATATTCACTATAAGTAAATGTTAATAGAATATAACAGCATAGCTTGTTTATAGCAATTAATCACTTTTTGTTTCTTTTCTTTACAGAGCAGTCCAGAACTTGTACATCAATTAAGGTTTGTTGTACAGATTAAATATGGATTATAAATTTGGTCTAGTAATGCATTGCTTATTTGTGTTAGCTGACGTTTGCTTCCCTCTAAATTGGTACTTGTTGCCCTCCTCCAACGTGTGCATCCATTTTGTTTTTTTTCAATGATCACTTGTTCTCAGTCAGTTAATAGTTTCAATATTGGTAATCGTCACATTATGGCTCTTACATGGAAGGTCACTTAAAGAACAGTAAAACCTCCAGAGTTAACAAAGCAAGCATTCCTTTGGTGTACTTCAAAATGTTGGTAAATAAGGAAAATAAAATGGGTGATAATCTTATACACAATGACAAGCCAAAGTCCCTGATAGACAAGCATATGATCTCACATAAATAGGCCAATCCCATTAACACACTCCTAATGTTAAAGCTTTTTTCTCCAATTATGCAAACTTAATAACCTATTCACAGGGAGATTCAATTAGCATCAGAGTTATTTTGTTCACACCCCAGTTGCTTGTTGAATCATCCTAATAGTGTTAAATATAGGAGACCTTTAATTATTTTTAGCATTTCTTCTTAACCAGTAGTTATAGGACTATTGTAAACTGCATATATTGGTAACTAGTGTTCTAGTACAGAGCACCTATTCAGTGAGGAGGCCTCCTTTATGGTTTAGATGGAGGGTGCTTATGCTCATTCTAGCACCCTGCACCTTTAAAAACTTGTGCTGTTTCTTATTCCTGCCTTGGTTTTGCTTATAGCACAGTGTGGACTATGTTTCAATTTATGGGGGGAGAAATCTTAGAATGCACACCCTATATACATGAGGTGCCATCATGGTGGAACTTGTAGTTCTGCAAAGAAAAATACATGGTGCAGATGCACACTCCATATTATTAATCAATAATAGAGGTTCTTGGTATATTAATTGGCCAAGAAATATTTGCCCACCAACCAGCTTCACGGTGACCTCATTTCTGGTGGGTCCCTAATACTAAGTTTGAATCTGGGGTGCAGAACCCTAAAAAGGTTGGCATAAGTCAGTCACCCCAGGGCAGCATACAAGTGAAAAACGAAGCTAAAGGTGTATTAATAAGAAAGTAGCAGAAGCTAGAGGTTAAAAAGTGAAGTGCTAGAAAGTATAATATATTAGTGGAAAATAAATAGTGCTAAATAAATGTTAGCGTGTGCCTGTGACTATGTTTCAACATGGATATGCAGACCAAATATATGCTAGTAACACCAGAGCAGAGAACGACATCCCAGTCAGGGAACAGGAACTGCGCATGCTTTGAAAGATGCATGGTGCTAGAATGAACAGTATCGGTGTGCTTTCCACATTATACTTTTATAATGCCTAGTGCAGAATTGCTAAGTATATCAAGTATGACTTCAAAGAAGTTACACTAATTCAAATAATGTGTTTGAGTCCTATGCAAAGGTTTAGTAACCTCAAAATACGATGGCCTCTAGTTTGCTACTAGTAAATCATTTTGCACTTGTACCTACTACTCTATATGCAAAATGTACATCTCTTTGCAGGCACATTTTTGTATATGTCCAGCGAAGCATTGCTCTCGGTTTAATTTACACGCCTGCAGTAAACTTTAAGAATGCTCCATAAAATTCCAGTTGAGGCTTAATTGTAAATGTAGATGCAATAATGATTGTGCAACATCTGCACTTGGGCTCTCTGTTCCAGAACATGTGCTGTACAAAAGCTGTCACAGCTCTCAGTGTAAGTCTTCAACTGACCCCCTGCACATGATGTCCCCCCCCCCCCCTCTCCTCACTAGGTATTTGTAGCGAGGGGGAAACTGCATGTGCGGACGCCAAAACAGCGAGGCTCACAGCTAAATGCAGTGGGCCATGAGCCTCGCTGTTTTGGGAGTCCTCGCCATCCTGTGACAGCAAGGACTCCTCCGGAATGTAGAACAGGGTGAGCGGTCGGCGCGGGGGTTAAACGGCAAGGATTGCTTGTTTTAGGTGATCCCTGCCGTTTAACCCCCTCAACGGCCGCATTGAGTACGGCTGTTAGAGTGACAAGGTATTTTGTCAAAATAGGTGTGAAAATAGCCAAGCAAACCTTTTTTATGAACCCTTTGAGTGCCACCGTTGCTGTGAGAGATTTTCATCCAAAGCTGAATAATGGCCAGAGGTGATACAGCTATTTTAGAGCATCTGTTCCAAGGATTAATTTTCCTCCCATAAAGGTCCCAGGTGAGGCATCCAATTGAGTACATTATTTGGGTTACATTAGGTATAATTGGCCAAACCCAGAAGAGATACACTATCATTACAAGATCGTCGTAACCATGTATTTTTTTTTCTCCCCAATGAGAGTACCGGGTGAGGTATGTAGGTTACAATAAGAGACACAAGCAATGCAAGGTTATATGTGGTGCTACATAACCTGCTCCACATGTTGCTCATCCTACCCGTATAAGTAGCAGGTGAGGCAACCCTAGCATTATGCTGTCTCTTTATATATATTTATTGTTTTTTTTAGGGAAAAGAATTTTGAGGATTTTTCACAGTATTTGAAGAGCCTGGTGAACCTGTACAAGATGCCAGGAGATAAGTGAGTGACTGCTATGTGGTGGAGTTGGCAGGATGTGCAGTGTATGATTACCTGGGTAACTTCCTTTTTTTCACAATAGGAAAATGTTTTTGGCTCTTCAGTCTTTAGAAATGGACCTCACAAAAATGGCTGCAATGTACTGGTAAGTACTACTGTAAAAATGAGCTAAAATAACGAATTGTCTGATTTTCTAGCGATCTCATTTTTTTCTTATATCTTTTTGATTGTTTCAGGCAGCTAACCAATGCCAGTGTACTAGACAAAATACTCCAGGGAACAGTTGGGTACCTGACACCAAGGAGTGGAGGTAATATCTGTAATAAAAGCACAAACTATGGGCCTTATTCTAATTCACTCTTTGAGGCAAATTCCTTCTTAGATGGACAAAACCATGTGCACTGCAGGTGGGGCAGATGTAACGTGCAGAGAGAATTAGATTTGGGTGGGGTTTTTCTTCAAAGTGAGATCTATATTGCAGTGTAAAAATAAAGCAGTCAGTATTTTCCCTGCACAGAAACAAAATAACTCACCCAAAGCTAAATCTCTCTGCACATGTTACATCTGCCCCCCTGCAGTGCACATGGTTTTGTCCAGCTAAGAAGGAATTTGCCTCAAAGAGTGAACTAGAATAAGGCCCTATGTTGATCAGTTTCTTGAACTCTGTCCTCAAGGCCCATCAACAGTCCAGTTTTTAAATATAGCAATGCTTTTTCACAGGTGACTATATAGTATCTCAGTAGTTTTGAACTAATCATCTTGGCTCAGGCATGGATATCTTAAAGCCGAGAACTGCTAATGGGGTACATGTATTAAGCCTTAACAAGAGATAAATGCAAGGGTGATAAAGAGAGATAAATGTCCAGCCAATCACATCCTAACTGCCATGTTACAGGCTATGTTTGAAAAAGTCAGTAAGGAGCTGATTGGCTGGACGTTCATCTCTCTTTATCTCCCTTGCATTTATCTCTTGTTTAGGCTTAATACATCTGCCCCATTAGCAGTTCTCAACTACCATTAGCCATGTGCCTTAAGGACTACATATGAGAAGCACCATAAGAGAGGTCTGATGCCCTAATGACTGTAGTGGGTTCCTGGTGTTTGATTGATATGTAACTATTCTTTTTCTGTAATTTAAAGGTCATGTAATGAATTTAAAGTATTACATTACTCCTTATGACCTATTTGATGACATCACAGGGGCAACCATAACACTGAACGAAGGACATGGTGAGCTATAAATTGAATGTGGGAAGACTGACGTGCCTCTGCATGCTGGGAGGGTGCAAGGAATTATACACACTTATGCTACAAAATCATAATGCTTATCGTACAGGTGTATATAAATGTTAATTGCAAATCGGTCAGTGTGTTAAGCTGGGTATACACTATACAAGAGGTAGCCAACTCCAGTTTTTTTTATTTTATTTTTTTAAGTCTCCTTAATGAATCACGAGAGAAAAGGTGCCCATACACGGTCCGTTTAACGGATCAGTTCGGCACTTAATTAGCACGCATCGCATCCCTAGTGCATGCACTGTGATCCGATGCGATGTGTACCTAGTACAAAAAGTATGTGCAGCACATACTTTTTGTACCGTACGATGAGATGCGCGGGAGCGCGCATCTCATAGTACAGAACGGATGGTCCGGGAACGGATGGTCCGGGAACGGACCGTCTATGGGCACCAAAATAATTAGCTCCACATGTGGATCTTTTAAAATGTGTCAGTGATTAATGAGTGCACCTGTCCACCAGCTAGGTGGTCTGGGAAATGTGAACTCTTTGCAGCTCTCAAGGACTGGAGTTGGCTGCCACAGCACTATAGGATTTTCGGTGATATTATTAATGATGTCAACAGTGTAACCGAACAATCTAGCGCAAACACACTGAATGATATTATTCAGTGGCATCACCCCCGCTCAACATGCATTGACAATACAGGCAGATTTAACAATATTCAGGTGACTGATGGAGCATGCATCATTAACTATATAGTGGGTCCGCACTAGACAATATGCACAATAATATTGTTAACAATATCGTTTTTGTGCATATCGCTTTAAAAAAAAATATTGCATAGTGTGCACTCAAGCTTAACTGTGTTGGTCATAACTGTTTTTGGTTATACAGTCATAATTCAGTGTATTCTCTAATATCCTAAAAGTGGTCTATATGTTACTATAAATTCGCACCTGTTTTACCCTTTCTAGCACTTCCTCGATCACTTGGTTTGAACGTATCCGTTACCATTGAAGCCACCTCAGCAATGTACAAGTTGCCCATTGCACCTCTCATAATGGGCTCCCACCCCATTGATAATAAGGGGTAAGAAGAAGGTTCTCATTAATTTTCAGTTCACTCTGCATGTCTACAAATCAAGAAACCATGATTAGGTCTTAAGATTATGGAGGTGTAAATACGGAGGTTTATAATTTACAGGTCTCCAGACTTTGTAGGCTTAACCCCTTGGTTGGTATGCCCGGAAAATTTCCGGGCATACCACTTTGCATTAGGTACACGCCACTGGTGCCTCCAGCAGAGCACCACTGGCGCACTACCTTTAGGGGTCACCCTCCGCTCCGGCGATCGTATGCCAGAGCTCCCCTGCCGCAAGCTGCCATTCACTATATGCATCAGTGACGTAGGTGGCAGGCTCGGGGATGTTCGTGCGGCTCGAGGGGACTCAGGAGAGTTCAGGCGCCCTAGTCTTCCCGAGCCTGCCGCCTGTGTGATGACTGACAGGCAGCAGGGGAGTTCCGGCATACTAACGCCAGAGCGGAGGTGAGGGGGGCAACAGCTTCCTACGATCTGTGGTGGGTTTTGCTGGGGCAGGACAAACCTGCCCCAGAAAAACACCTGCCCCAGAAAAACCCACCACTCAAGGGGTTAATAGGGTGTCAGACATTTTATAAAGTGTTCACAAAAGCTAATGGGGGAAGTTTACTAAGATGGGAGTTGTATTTCATATGGGATGTTGCTATAGGCAACCAATCAGAATCTACTTATTTATTTAGCACCTTCTAGAAGATAAAAGTATCTCAGTGGTTGCCCATATCAACATTCCATGTGAAATAGAACTCCCATCTTAATAAATTTCCCCCGATTCCCATTCAGAATGTTGTGTGTGGGCTTTAGTTTTTTTTTTTTTTGCACATAAAAAAAATATATATATATCTTTACTCAGCTTATGAAGTGTCGCTTGATTACCATGGCAATCTTAGTCACATAACATGGTGTAGAAGAAACTTTGAATTTTTCAATACACATTCCTAGCATAATTCTCTCCTTTTCCTTTACTCTGCTATCATGGAACAAATCAAAAGCTTCCTGACCAAGATCAGCAGTATGTGAACATGTTTGAGAACTGAAACCAAAAGGTGCCTGATGGCAGATGTAAGGGGCAGATTTATTATGCTTGGTGAAGTGATAGTGTCTGTTTTTTATCACCGGCCAATCAGTTCCTACCGGTCATTTTCCAAACCAAGCCTATAACTTCACAGTTAGGAGATGATTGGCCGGTGATAAACATCATCACTTTATCACTTCACCGAGCTTAATAAATCTGCCCCTAAGTTTCTCCGCTTCTGACAAATTGTTCATTTAGAATTGCACATTGTATTGTTTGTTTAAAAGTTGATGTTAAAAATGTACTTTTTTGGCCCATTCGTAAGCAAAATTTTCACAAAGGCCATCTAGTTTCATGTATAGGTATATCAGAGGTATTGCTGATATGTTCTGTACAACATGTTTGAAGAATAAAATTTCAAGGTGAAAAAGGAACTTTATAGATCTCCTTATAATTAGAGATTTGTTCTTATTTGCAGAACGCCATCTTTCTCCTCCATTACCAATACCAACAGTGTCGACCTCCCTGCTTGTTTTTTCCTTAAGTTTCTACAACCCATTCCTGTTTCCAGTGGTTTTATCCAGAAAGTTCAAAACTGCACAGGTGAGGGCCGGTCTTTGGTTTTTGTTTATTTTTTTTTTTTCTTTCTCCACTAATAAACCCTTCCTCAACTGGCCTAGTTTTATAGTAAAGTGTTTAGTTGGCTAATTAAGCTCCAGTTTCCTTGTTCTGCAAAAGTTTAGCATTCCTTATCTGTAATACTTTGACTACTTTATTTCCATTAGTCAATTCCCATATATCATGTATGTTGTACCCCTTACCTGCTTACAGGAACAATGCTAAAGACATTTCTAGCATTTTATATAGTGTTTCCACCTTCAGACAGCGTGTTTTATCTGGGATTTTTAATTGAATTGTGCTGCCATTGGATATGATTCATATGTGCAATGAATAGTGTTATCCAAGGACAAGACCTTTTCTAATGGGGATAATTGGATGGCTTTGTTGAAATACACAGACTGAAGCAAGGAAGCTAAAGTGATGTATTTATATGAATGCGCATATTTTCATTACTTATACACTAGGCGAATGTTACAGAGCATTAGAAACCGAGAAAGTGGCGCTTGGATTGATGAGAAGATTTAAATAATAAATTTACTACATGCTTTAAATTAAACATATATTTACATAGAGTAACACACAAATAAAATCAATAACTGTAGAATATGAATAAAAAAAGGGAGGTAGTATAGGACTCGGACTGTAGGGGGGTTCAAGGTATTGCAATCAATGTCCTGTTCCTATTGGGCCACCAGAGGATGAGGGGGAGGAAATTCTGTTTTTAAGGCGTAAGCCCAAAAAGAATGGATAGTTACCCAGTACCGCTAGAGGCTTGTAATCCAGTCGGATAGCATTGCAGCAGTCCTCCTCCGTTTATGCGGTCTGGTGCCTGGCTGGGCACAATTGTAATCCAAGTAAGAATGGGTACTCTTGTAATCCAAGTAAGAATGGGTACTCCAAGTGGGAGTGGGTATTGATGGTAAACTCTGACCATATAACGTGTGGGCTTGTTGGTTTAGATGTCGAAATACAACTGAAAGGATAAATGGCAGGCTGGTTTGGGTAGATTGTAAATGGAGGGTTAAGGTCTGGTCCAATAGCTCCTGACACTCTTGGCAAATCACCCCGGGCAGGCCAGCTAGTGCTACCTAGGTAGCTAATTTTTCCATATGAGCATGTTCGAGCAGCATGCACTCACTTTGCTTTCTTCTCCTGTCTGCAGGTATCCCTTTGTTTGACACCCCTCCAACCTTCTCGCCGCACTATGAGCTGGTCACCCAATTTGAGCTAGCTAAAGACAAGGAGCCTCTAAACCACAACATGCGATTTTATGCAGTACGTATTCTTCAATTTTTTTTTCATTACTTCCATCTTAGAAGTACAATTAGGTAACTTTATTATTCTGCATGCTGAAGGGGATCAGCAAGCAAGATGTACGAGCGGAGGGTATGCCCATTGCATTGTTATCATGCTCCCACACTGACAATTTTCAAACAATAGGTAGTTCTCATTGAAAACAGTCATATACCGGTAATTTTAAAAAAATCTATCCATGTGTGAGCAGCTTAAAGCTTGGTACACGGCAATAGATTTTATCTGTGCAGTCCGTCTGGTGTGAACAAAAAACTGGTTAGAAATTAAAGCATGAAAAAAAAAATCATTTGTTTCCAAAAGCTAAAAAATGGACAAAAACTGTTTGGCAAAAATCTGTTAGATCATATGTATTTAACCAATTTGAGTGAACAACCAGTAACATGGTTTGCAAGGTGATAATGTACTTTTTAGTTGAAGCACTGGTTGGCTTGAGCAGCAGTCCTGAAGCAATTGTGGTGACAGAAAGATGATATAATATTTTTTATCTTGTTGGGTTTTTGATCTACAGGTATTCCTCTTCTACTGGTTAAAGTCATGTTCTGCATGGCGTTCCTGTTTGCTTCTTGTTTATATCTATTAAAGAATGATCTGGATAAGTAGGATGATTTTTTCCTGTATTGGGCATATTAAATATTACCATGTTGTCCTTTGTGTTAACTACTAGAGGGTGCAAACTGCTATGCATTATTATTATTGTTGTCGAGGTTCTTATGGTTTGATATAAATGATGCACATGGCTAAAGGGCATTTTCACACTTGAGGGTAACCTTACTAAGGAGGGTATTCAATCTGTGCCAATATTTCCAACAGAAAAAGATACCCCAGCTCTGCCTCCTCGCCACCTACATTGCACTACCACATTCATGTCATAATCTCTGCTTTCCCTGTTGTTTGTACAGGAATCAACATGGCCCCTGCTTATAAACTACACACACACACACACACACACACACACACACTGTACTTATCCTCATGTGCATATAGGAACCCTGCCTCCCCCATACTTGACCCATATCCTGTCTCTGTCCTGTTGGGTATATTCCCATTTTGTCCTCCTGCACATGGCAGCCACATCCTGTATCCCTAAACAGCCTTCATCTGTCCCACCACCTACTGCTTGTATGGTTCCTGCATTGATTCCTCTGCAGTGTTAGTCCTCCAGTGTATTCTCAGCAGCACAGTGTATTATTTTCTATATTACAGACAAGGCACCACATCTTTCCCAAGTAATGTCAGGTTCTCTGCTTCACCCCGTGCCCGAAGGGAATATCAGGCGGCTCAGAATTGCATGAGCTGTATCCCTTGCGGAGAGTGAGCTCTACGTGATCTACTCCCCTTTCTCTACCATTGGTGCAAGAAACTGACTTTTTTTTTAATCTCCAAAATAGGCACTAGAAAGTCATGAACATTTTATTTAATTAGTTTCCATGTGTTTAAAAAAAAAAATTCATAAAATGAAAATAATTGAGGAAAACACTGATACTATGGGGGTATAGAGGCTAGTCCAGTACATACAAGATGCAAAATTTCCTTCTTGGCTGCAGCACACACAAAAAAAGTTTATTTTGGTTTCACTGAAAATGTTGGTTTTAAATCACTCCTTTTTTAATTTTGTCCCGGCTTTTTTTTTTCCAGTCTCTTCCGGGCCAGCAGCATTGTTATTTTCTCAATAAAGATGCCCCTCTTCCTGATGGGAGGAGTCTTCAAGGGACTCTACTGAGTAAGATCCCATTTCAGCACCCCGGGCGAGTCCCTACCATCCTCAACCTCATCCGGCATCAAATGGCATGCAACACACTGATTGGAAGCTGTGTGAAACGCACCATAATAAAAGAGGGTAATTTACTGCATCATTAGATTGTTTTGTATACACTTGCTTTTATTAATGTCTAATAAATATAGCGGTTTCCTGTCTAGGACCAGTATTTATGACATGGCAGGCTATAATTACAGCCTACACTAGTGACTTTGGCCAGGCATTAGCCCGCTCCGTGCATCATACCTCAGAGAGAAAACTTATTTCTTAGTGAATTCATTGGGGATTATTTAATTAGCTGCACAGATTACTCTTCTAATTGACAGCTAAAATCCCAGTGGCAGGAAGAAAGGCTAGTTGATGAAATAAATATCCTTCGACTCAAAAAAAAAAAATCATGATTCAGGAATGGAAGCCCACTTATACTGCATAAACAATGTTTTTTCCCACCCGAAAACCCCCTCAATGTTTCCGTTTTTACAAGTCCCACTGCGTTCTTGTTCAGGGGATCCCAGCTGAATAAAGTTCTTTGATGCAGCAATTAACCCAGAGGCCCAGCAGGTGTTATGGCAAATCTTGGTATTTAGAGTTATCCATTATGCTCAGTTGCCTGGCTACTGCCTCAGAGCCTGATGCTGCCACCATTATGCTTTACAGTAGGCATGGTATTGTTTGGGTGTTGGTATATTAGGTCGACGGGCACAAAGATGGCATGGAAATGGTCAGCGCATGTCATGGATCTTTCATGGGTTTTTTTTTTTTGTGTCAATGATAACACTGATTCCAAATTAGTGTACCGCTTTGCTCACAAGCTCCCGTTTGCAATTGGAGTCTGCGTGGATTTTCAAGATCGAAAAAGTAAAGGAAAAAAAGTTGATCTTTTCATGCCATGCCATTGCCTTTTATGCCATATGGTGTCAACTTTTTATCCGGGTCCCACATTTAGGTTATTCACCGTAAGGGGCGTATCCAGTTCCTGCTGTAGGTGAAAGCAGGTAATTATATCACTGGGGGCTATCCTGTTTCCAAAAAGTTGGCATGAGCCATGTCTTTTCTGGGATTTTGCTTCACCTGCCTCAGGGAGTCGAAATAAAATCTCCAGTAAGCGATGGCTTTTCAGGGTTTCAAAGTCACCTGTAGCCAAGCATGGATATACTTAAATCCTGGGACATTGGAATGCCTTGAGGACCATGTTTGGGAACCTCACCATACACTGCAGTGCTTTACATGTAGGAAAAGGCTCCAGGTAAGAAAGTGCTTAGGAACTCCCAACAAAAACCTGAAGGGGTTAATTTCCTGATCTGGACAATGTCATTGGAACAAGTAGGGGTTGGTTCTGTTAGATAGCCTCCTGTTGTTTTATACATCCTGATTTGCTGCTTTTTATCTCTGCAGACTGCCCGAACCTCTTGCAGTTTGAGGTTTCTCCTCTATCTGACTCCTGCATCAGCATATCCTTCCAGCATCCGGTCAATGATTCTTTGGTGTGTGGTAAGTGTTTGGAGCAGGACAAGACCTGTAGTTACCAGTGTTGTTGCCATTAGTAGACTACATTTAGGAAATAACCCTAGGTGAAGAGCGATGCGGTCGATAGGTCGACCACTGTTGGTCAACACATGAATATTAGACATACATTGGGTCGACATGATCAAACAGGTTTTTCTTGGTTTGTTTTTTAAAGGTGGTTTATCATACTATGCCCACTATCTGAGGGAGCATAGAGTGAGATTATACAGTGGGGCAAAAATGTATTTGGACAGCCACCGATTGTGCAAGTTGACCCACTTAAAAAGATTAAGGGAGGTCTCTAATTTCCATCATAGGTACACTTCCACTGTGTGTGTGTGTGTGTGTGTGTGTGTGTGTGGGGGGGGGGGGACGAACAGGAAGTCACATTGTGTAATTTTTAACCCCTTCACGACATATGACGTATATATACGTCATATGGCCGTTGCGGGGGAATCAAGCCAGCTCACGGAGTGAGCTGGCTTGAAAGAGAGCAGGTAATGGCTGTATATTACAGCCAGGTCCCTGCTCTCACGGCCACGAGCGGCGAGTTCGCCGATCGTGGCCGTTTAACCCTTTAAGCACCGCGGGCAAAGCGCCCGCAGTGCTTAAATAGCTGATCGGAGGGGGGGCGCCCCCCTCCGGCGCCGATCGGGGCCCCCCGCAGCGAGATCGGAGGGTGCCGATCGGTTGCCATGGTAGCCAGGGGTCTAATGTAGACCCCTGTGCTGGCCGTATATGCATACCTATTACATCCTGCCTCAGGCAGGATGTAATAGGAAGTGCATAAAATCACTACGTTCAGCCATAGAGCTCTATGGCTGAACCTAGTACAGGCGATCGCGCCCCCTAGTGGTCAAGTACACTAGGGGGCCTTGTAGTAAAAGTAAAAAAAAAAAAAAAAAATAAAGTTTCAAAATAAAAAAAAATAAAAAAATATTAAAAGTTCAAATCACCCCCCTTTCCCCATTTCCCAAATAAAAATAAAAAAAAAATAAAAAAAATAAACATATTTGGTATCGCCGCGTTCCTAAAAGTCCGATCTATTAAAATATAACATTAGTTATCCCGCACGGTTAAAGGCGTAAACGGAAAATAATCCCCAACGCCAAAACTACGTTTTTTGGTCGCATCGCGTACCCAAAAAAAAATAACTAAAAGAGATCAGAAAGTCGCCCATATCCCATAATGGTATTAATTAAAAAGTACACTTCAGCCCGCAAAAAATGAGCCCTCACCCAGGTCCGTAGGTGGAAAAATAAAAAAGTTATAAGCCGCAGAACATGGCGACGCAACGCAAATTAGAAAAACCGTAAAAGTTGCGATTTTTTTTTTTAGTGGTAAAACATAACGAAAACTATATAAGTTTGGTATCGCCAGAATCGTAACGACCCATAGAATAAAGATAACCCATCATTTTAAACGAACTATGAACTCCAAAAAAACCGTAACCAGCGCAAAATTGTGCAATGGCGGTTTTTTTTTTTTTTACCCCACATTGAATTATTTCCTGATTCCCCAGAATATTATACGGTATAGTAAATGGTACCATTACAAAGTACAACTTGTCCCGCAAAAAAAAAGCCCTCATGTGTCTATATAGCCGGAAAATTAAAAAAGTTACGCTTATTTGAACGCAAGGAGGAAAAAAAAAAAAAAAATTACCTTAAAAGGCAATGTCGTGAAGGGGTTAAACTATTTATTTCTATATTCTTAAGGAAAATAAATATTTGGACAATCAAAAAGTTAAACTTAATACTTTGTAATATAACCTAGGTTGGCAATTACAGAGGTCAAACGTTTCCTTAGTTATTGACCAGGTTTGCACACACTGCAGCAGGTATTTTTGCCCACTCTTTCATGCAGAACTTCTCTAGATCTGTCATGTTGTGGGGCTGTCGCTAGGCAATGCAGACTTTCAAATCCCTCCACAGATTTTAGATTGGGTTGAGGTCTGGGTACTGGCTAGGCCACTCTAGGACCTTGAAATGCTTCTTACGGAGCTACTCCTTAGTTGCCCAGGCAGTGTGTTTTGGGATCATGGTCATGCTGGAAGACCCAGCCACGTTCCTCCTTCAATGCTCTTACTGAGGGAAGGAGGTTCATCCTCTCCTTTATACCAATCAGTCGTCCTGTCCTCTTTGCAGAAAAGCAGCCCCAAAGCATGATGTTTCCACCACCATGTTTCCCAGTGGGTATGGTGTTTTTGGGATGCCACACACCATTCTTCTCCCTCCAAACATGGCCAGTGGAGTTTATACTAAAACGTTCTATTTTGCCCTCATCTGACCACATGACATTCTCAGAATCCTCCTCTGTATCATCCAGATGGTCACTGGCAATCTTTAGACGGGCCTGGACATGTGCTGGCTTAAGCAGGGGGAACTTTTGGGGCGCTGCAGAATTTGAATCCATTACTACGTATTGTGTTACTAATGGTAACCTTTGTGACTGTGGTCCCAGCTCTCTTGAGGTCATTGACCAGATCCCCCCATGTAATTCTTGGCTGATTCCACACCATTCTCAAGATTATTGATACCCCATGAGGTGAGATCTTATATTGCTTCAGTTTTTTTTAATAATTGCACCAACTGTTGATCTCTTCTCACCAAGCTGCTTGCATATTGTCCTTAGACAGCTCTCTGGTCTTGGCCATGGTGGAGAGGTTGCAGTCTGACTGTTTGCAGGTGTGGACAGGTGTCTTTTATACAGATAACCAGTTCAAACAGGTGCCATTAATGTAGGTAACAAACAGATAGAAGGGGTTCTTAAAGAAGAAGTAACAGGTCTGTGAGAGCCAGAAATCTTGCTGGTTGGTAGGTTTCCAAATATTTATTTTCCACAATAATATACAAATATGTGGTAAAAGTCATACAATGTGATTTCCTGGGGGTTTTTGTTACAATTTCCTTCTCTCACAGTTGAAGTGTACGTATGATTGAAATTACAGACCTCATCTTTTTAAGTGGGTCAACTGTCACAATCGGTGGCTTCCCTGAAATACTTTTTTGACCCACTCTAAAAGTGTGCCAAGCACAGCAAGGCACCGTGCCCAAAGCTTGGTGAGCGAAGCAGTACACTTGTATGGTGTTCATGTCAACTTATGTAGACAGACGCCCAATAAATTTATAAACGCATGTCGACCTTTTCCATGTCGACCTGTTGCAACTGTTGACCTTTTGGCCATTTCCACGTAATGCATGTCAACCTTTTTTCCCTGTTTCAACCAATAGTGGTCGATCTATTGCTTGTCGACCTAATTACTGTCAACCCTATGACCCATACCCAATGAACTATAGTCTTCTACAACCGTTCTCGTTTGTGGTAGCAGAGTGGCTTTGTAAACTCCGCACATAATGGTGTCACATTTATTAATCTTCATAAATAGCATCCTTAATCTTAACATGTTGGTGCGCCATAAAGGCAACTCTACAATTTTAAGATTGAACTGTTCAACCAGTGACAATATTTCTGAAAGTCAGAAATATTGGCACGTTTCGCTGTGGGAAAGGCAGCTGATCCACAAAAACAGCTGCAAATTTGACATTTTCGCCAATGCAGATTGTTTGACTGACTTGACTTGACTGAGAGGCAGTTCAAAACAATATGGTAACATGATGGATATGAGCGGGTGTAGTTGTACTGTGCATACCTAATTTGTCCATTTTAAATCACTGCCAGATATGTTTGTATTCGATCCTCTGTGTTTATCTACCGAGCCTGACTCCCCTTGTCTCCCATACAGTTGTGATGGACATTCAGGACTCCACCCATGTTTCTTGTAAACTATACAAGGGTCTTTCTGACGCCCTTATCTGTACGGATGATTTCATCACCAAAGTGGTTCAGAGGTATATTATAAATGTGCCTGTATACTTGTCCTTGTCTGAGTGGTCCATAAAACCAGAAATACAGTATTGATTTGGCTATTTGGACAAGTGTTTCCACAGATATTTTGTACTCACACATAGCTAACCAGATCACATAGTGACCTGAAAGTTTGGTCATTGGATGACCACGCACTGGAAGATTGTCATTATTAATATTCAGGAATATATGAAATGTGTCCTTTGTGAGATTATTTTTTTTTTTTGGTAGCATGTACCTTATTTTATAACTTTAATGGTTTTTACATTTTCGTGTTTATACTACTGACCATCCCTCCTGCCCACTTATGCTGCCTGTCTTAAGCACCTAGCTGTGTAACCATTCATCCTTTTTAGAAGAAGGCATGGCCAAAGCATTAGTGCCAGGCTGATATGGCAACTAAACAGGGTAAGCCGAATTGTAGAAGTTTTGTTAAGCTATGTAAGTCTTGTTTAGTATGCTAATACAAGTTTAGCACATAATCCTGTAACCAATAGCAACCAATACGATTTCAGATTTTCATTAGCCTGACTACACAACTTTGATTGCTATTTACCTACTATGCCATTAGATAAACCTCTCCTGCTCCCTGCATAAGAGGTGCATTCTGTGTAAACTAATCTGGAGTGTGTAGCCAATGCTTACAGCAGGCTTGTCCAACCTGCGGCCCTCCAGATGTGCTAAAACTACACATCCCAGCATGCTTTGCCACAATTTGGCTATTAGTGAATGCTAGAATGATGGCAATGCATGCTGGGATGTGTAGTTTTAGCACATCTGGAGGGCCGCAGGTTGGACAAGCCTGGCTTACAGTATAAGGACAATTTTTCTAGGATAGGTCCGTTTCATTCATGTAAACCTCACACCCTTCATGGTGCTCTCTTTTAATTGGACAATCAAACTGTTAAATTCTAAATCACTTTGTCACAGTATTTGCATCACTAGATTTCCTGTTTATGCAAGATACACTAAAGAGTGCTATTGTCCATATTCCTATGCTATGGTCACATGTAACTTGCACATAGATTGCAATGTGCAGTAATGTTATTTTTTCAGGGTTTTTTTTTTTTTTTCTGACCTCATTTACCTCCAGTGTATACCAAGTTTAATAACGAATTGAGCTGCCTTTGGATCCACGTCTATGACCTGCAAGATGACCTAACTCTCCTATTACGTATTCCAATTCTATTCTTTCTTCACTATGAGCATAAACGAAGTTGTTGCACGGGTTTAAACATATATCTTGAGCGATGTGTAAAGCTTCTTGCCAGCTGTAATGATAAGTTAGTACAAGTTATGGAGTAGGAGCCACACCTACATCTTTCCTATACATTAAACAGTCATCATTACAATTTAGCATATATTTCCCCTTTCTGACCAATGTGGGTTGGAGTATCTCAGACTACAATATGTAGTGCACAACCCTTCCCAACAAGCAAATCCATAATGATGAAGGGTCTAGGACACAGCCCTGTGGCTTTCCCATTGGTGCTGCTCAGTGTTCTGTTTTGTTACTTTGAAGACTCAAGCCTACATTCCTATGAATGAGTTTGTACATAATGAGTATTTTTCACATTACAATAAAAAGTAGTAAGTCATTGTGTGAGAACAAATGTTTTTTCACAACTATCACAATATATAGATAGATAGATCTGTAAATGTGCTATGTATCCCAGTGTCATTCCTGATTAGTCCCAATTAGTGCTAACCAGGGGTAATCTTGAAATAGAAGATTAGTCTGTGTTGCGTGCACATTGTGTGATCTTGCTCCTCATGTATTTTCTTTTGTTATTACATAGGTGCATGTCTATCCCAGTGACTATGCGAGCCATTCGCCGGAAAGCAGAGACTATTCAAGCAGACACACCAGCTTTGTCCCTTATTGCAGAGACTGTGGAAGATATGGTTAAGAAAAACCTTCCTCCAGCCAGTAGTCCAGGCTATGGGATGACCCCTGGCTCAACAGCCTTAAGTGGTATCACTACCCCAACGAGTTCCTATTCCTCAGGACCTATTACTACACTCTTCAACATGGGTATAAAGGAACGACATGATTCAACAGGACACGGGGAAGACTTTAACAAAGTAACACAGAATCCCATACTAACCAGCCTTCTTCAGATCACTGGAAATGTGGGTGGAAATCTTGGCTCAAGTCCCACACCTCCCCATCATACACCACCCCCTGTGTCCTCTCCAGCTAGTAATACAAAGAACCATCCCATGCTAATGAACCTTCTAAAAGATAACCCAGCTCAGGACTTCTCTACTTTATATGGGAGTAGTCCCCTTGAGAGACAGAATTCTTCTGGGTCTCCTCGTACAGATCTAGGTCCATCAGGAACTGGTAAACCCAAGAAAAAAAGGCCCAGGACAGGTGCAGAAAAGATGAAAAACCAAACTGAAGACGACTTCCAAAGGGAGCTCTTCTCCATGGATGTGGACTCTCAGAATCCTATATTTGATGTAAGCATGGCAGGCGACGCCCTGGACACGCCTCACATCACACCAGCACCTAGCCAATGTGGCACCCCGCCAACTGTGTACCAGCAGCCAATGGCACATACTCAGTCTGGCATTCAAAGAATGGTGCGGCTTCCCAGTACGGACACCCTTATACCTGATGTGACGGATATCCTCTCAGACATAGCAGAGGAAGCTTCAAAGCTACCAGGGACAGGAGAGGATTGCCCCAGTCTTGGCACTCCTGTCAGAGACTCCTCTAGCTCTGGCCACTCTCAGAGCACCCTTTTTGACACTGATGTTTTTCCAGTAGATGGTGCAGGTGGTGGAGACAATCCATATGCAGACGCTGCGGATCTTATTGCTGAAGCAAATGGAAGTCCTAATAGTGACTCTTCTCATAATTTTTTTACCAGCGTGGATTTTAACCCAGAGCTCCTGAACAGCCAGAGCGGTTTTACTGATGATGGTATAAACGATGACAGCAGCCAAAGTGATGATCATGATTTTAAAGACTTTTCTGGGCAGGGACTAGCATCACTGGGTGTAGTAGCAGGAATGCCTGTTGATGGGAGCGAAGGAAAATACAAGGTAGGGTTAGGAGCTGAAACTGTAGATTTTAGCATCATTGGAAGTGGTAAAGGTCTGGGTGGGGTGGATATTCTTGAAGCACATAGTAGAAGCCAGAGCCCATTACTTGGAGGAGATTTGATGAAAGATAGACCACAAAAGCAGAGGGTAAAAGAGGGAAATAATGGGGGAGTGGGGGGAGGAGGAGGAGGTATGAGTGTCATTCAGGGAGCAGGGCTTGATATAAAGTCTGGTAAAAGAAGCAGAACACCTTCAAGTGATGGTAAAAACAAAGATAAACCACCCAAGCGTAAAAAACCTGAATCGGATGGCAAGTCACCCTCGCATATTGCTAATCGTCCATTTACCCCACCTACTAGTACTGGAGGTTCAAAGTCTCCAGTGACTTCCGGGCGATCACAGACGCCACCTGGCATGGCCACTCCTCCTATACCCAAGATCACCATTCAAATTCCTAAAGGTACAATGAGTGCTGGGAAGCCATCTTCCCATAGTCAGTATTCAAGCAGTGGTTCAGGAAATTCATCAAGTAGTAAAAGTCATCATGGCCACTCCTCCTCATCCTCCTCCTCTTCTGCATCAGGGAAAATTAAGAACAACAAGTCTGAAGGGTCTTCTGGGATGAAGATGGGTGGTGGAAGTGGAATATACACAGGTCCAAGTGGGTCAACAGGTAGCCAGTCTAAAAGTGGTTCTCAGTCTCTTGGCAAGCAAGGCTCTCCCATTACCAAGCATGGGCTTGGAAGTGGAGGCAGTAGTTCTGGAAGTAGCAAGACTAAACCTCAAGGAAAGCCATCAGTGTTAATGAACCCCTCACTAAGCAAACCAAATATCTCCCCATCACACTCCAGACCTTCTGGAGGTTCTGACAAGCTTTCATCCCCAATGAAGCCAATGCCAGGCACTCCACCTTCCTCTAAAGCAAAATCACCTATCGGTTCAGGGGGTTCCCATATGTCAGGTGGAGGTTTGAATACCACTATGAAATCATCATCAGGTCTTGTGTCTTCAGGATCTCTTTCACAGAAGCCAAACTCCTCCTCCTCTTCATCCTCATCCTCCTCTTCCTCTTCTTCTTCATCTTCATCCTCTTTTTCAGGTGGCTCCAATGTCTCCCAGAATCTCCATGGTAGCTCAAAAGGGAAGTCTCCAAGCAGGAATAAAAAGCCTTCACTTACAGCTGTTATAGATAAACTTAAACATGGGGTGGGTACAGGTGGGCCTGGTTCAGAGGATCCTATGGAGGGTTCTGGAGGTAGTGGAAACCTTGGAGCTCCCAGCCATGGAATTTCCTCAAAACATGGACTTGCTGGTGAATTCCCTGCAAAGCGGGAAAAAAGTGAAAAAGACAAATCAAAAGTTTCCGTTTCTGGTGGATCTTCTGATCCTTCAAAGAAAGGGGATTCTAAGGGCTCGGGTAGTACTGGAGTAGCCAAAATTATTATCAGTAAGCATGATGGGGGGTCACCTAGCATTAAAGCAAAGGTAACGCTGCAGAAGCCTGGAGAAGGAAGTGGAGATGGGATGAGAGCACAAATGCCTAAGAACTATGGCTCCCCTTTAATAAGTGGTTCAACTCCAAAGCATGAGCGTTGCTCACCAAGTCACAATAAATCACCAGCATATACCCCACAAGCAGTTGACAGCGAAAGTGAGTCAGGTTCCTCCTCCATTGCTGAGAAATCTTATCAAAACAGTCCTAGCTCAGATGATGGAGGAGGAGGAGGTGGCAGCCGTACTCAGCCAGAATACAGTGCAGAGAAACATAAAAAGCACAAAAAGGAGAAGAAGAGGCTGAAGGACAAGGATAGGGAGCGTGAAAAGAAAAAATCTTACAGCATGAAGCCAGAAAGTTGGTCCAAATCACCAATTTCATCTGACCCCGCATTATCCCTTGGTGGAAGCTCACTTTTGTCCTCAGACAGAACAGCGCGGCCAAGTCCAAATTATCTGATGGGTGAAGACGATGACTTAATGGATGTGGCTCTGCTAGGGAACTGACCTCTTCATTATAAGTCATAGATTGAGTGTGGTGGCTATGTGTGTTTTAGTTTTATTTGTCCTGTTGTTGCCCGTAAGTCAAATTTGAATTACGGCAGTCAATGGTCACTATTTTATTTTTTATTGTCCCATTGTAAATATAATAACTTATCAAAAATATATATTCTACCAAGGCAAGGCATTACAAATACAGTTCTTAACATATATTAAAGCCACCAATTTACAAATATGCTTCTTCCCCATACTAAGAGCCGCTTGGCTCTGCCATTTGTCTTCGAGCTTCAGACGATTAATGAGGCTGTGTGACATAGCGGGAGAGGTAGTAGGCAGTCAGAAGCAGCAATCCCTGTGATTTACAAATTTGGATTACAAATTTGTGCTTCTAATCTAATTGGTCTTTCTGCTCAAACCCTTACTGACTTGGCAGACTTCAGTACTCTGCTGTGTTCATGAAGTGCAGCTATAAAATTTGTCTCCTACACACAAGGAGACAAAACATTTAGTGTTCTGAACCTATATGTTCATGTAAATAAATCCTATCCAACTAATAGAAACCTAAGATCATTCTGAGGTATGAGGAGTTGTTGTCAGTATTTTCTACAGAAATTAATAAGCCAAATATATATTGCCTTCGCTGTGCATAAGTGAGAGGTTCATGTTAAAATTATTCAGTATTAAAAAAAAAAAAAAACATAGAACAGAAGACGTCAAAATATGGTGCATAGTTTAAGAAAACTTTACCATGCTGAGAAAGTGGTTTGTGCTTCTGGGGATGTATTAGAATAGGAAGGTGATCTTAACTGAACTGATTTTGGCTGGTAAAAGACACAAAACTTCTTGAAGTTTTTAAATAGTATCACAACAACTACATTCAGCTGTTTTTCTAAATGCCTTATTTTTTAAAGAATCCCACTAATCTATTTGATTTTAATTTTATTTTAATAATTATATTTTAAAAGGTTTACATTTATTATGTTTTGTAAATAACCTATTCCTATATGTAAATAATTTGTTTTTGTTTTTCATTCTACTCAGACATTTTGAAAAGAGTTCAGGAAATGTTTATGAAAATAAAACATTTGGTATGAAATTTGTTGCAGTGAGAACGTTTTTTTGTTTTTTTTTCTCAAAACATAAATTTTTCCCTACTGACTGCTTAATTTCAGCAGCTTCTGCAGTCGTTAAGACTGTTAAAAACAGTGCACAAGGCAACCAAAGTCTGAATTTAGAGCAAAGCAAAAAAAATAATAGGAGTCCCTTTTTCCACCTGTGGAAATAGTGGTTGCTTTTGCGTGTGGCCCACAAATGTGGGGCAACTTTATTTGTACACTGCCATTTATACTTGAGCTGGGGCTTGCCCCTCCATAAACTGAAATCATTCTGATTATTTCAAAAGGCCTTACCTGCAGTGCTACAGTACATGATTTCTCCAAGAGTTATGATTTTTTTTTTCTGCTTTGCGCTTAACTCTATATTAACTTTACAATCTGTATAGGATCTACAGCTATCTCTTGCAGCGTCGTCTGTCTGCTAATGCACTAGCAATCTACACAAAAACTAGCAGTGTTTAAGGCAGGGACATAGTTACAAGTAATGGTGATGGATTTATGTACAGATCTTGATAGTGTCAGGTTTTTTTTTGGTTTGCTTTTTTAACAATATTGTTAATGCTTTTGAGCAGCGAATTTCATGATTTATTTTTGCATGGTATAGAATTCTCTATTCCTCCACTTAGTTTTCTTATCATTCGTTCCAGTGCCTCTTCTGAAAGTCACATATACAGCAACCCCTTTTAAACCGCCGCAAAAACCTGGGTTGTTCCCTAGTGGACCTGGGTCAGTGATGGTGTAAAAGTGGTTAACCCGTGTCCCTTTTACATGGGACTTCTACCCAGGTCCTGACCAGGGTAGAACACGGGCAGGACCTGGGTAGAGGGCAGTGTAAATGGGTACACCTGGTCATCTGACCCGGTTTCCGTTTACAGCAATGGGGGAAGCCCAACCTCCCGACTGCAGTGTCCTGTGGTCAGTACGGAGGTTGGGCGGGGAGCGCAAACAGCCTCCGCTACTGTTTGCTGTACTCTGCAGCAGAGGCAGTAAGGAGGTGAATGGATGCCTGTGTGCGGCATCCATTCACCTCGCTGGGGGATTGCACGGTGGCTGGTGGGCAGCTTACCTTGGTGCTGGACTTGCCCCCAGCACAACGATCGGTGGTCCCGGCGCTTGGAGATGATGTCCTCTCCAAGCGCCACCCCATCTTACACTGGATCGTCACCGCAGTATAAACAGTGCAAATCCCGGATTCGACCTGGCTTGGAACCGTGTTCCAAATACCGGGTCGGATTTGGGTAGAACGGGGGTATAATTATTGACCAAAAAAAAAAAATTCCTTTAATAAGCTTCCAATTCTAGGGGCAGTGCCATGTTCAGAAATAATGCCAGAAGCCAACCTTTCTGCCAGGCTTTCAGGTACTACAACTTTGAAAGTAAACTGGCTGGACTAATTGTAACTGGTTGGAACTGACTGGACGTATTGTGCTAGTTATATAGTTACAACTATTCAGTGCCTGCAGTTCACATCGATTTGTGGCTTTTATCTTGGAATAAGAGTAATTTTCTGGCACTGGTGTATTTCAATAGTATCAGTACCATTAATTGTTGGTGGGGGGGCTTTATTGGTGAAAATAAGTTTCTGGGAGATTTGTGGGAGATGGTCTGGTGTAGAATTAAGTGTTCACATTCAGGTGCTAATTATTAAAGTGTACTTTTTTAATTTGACATACTCCTTTTTTTTTTTTTTTGCTTAAAGACAACATTTAGCATTTAGGCTAAACGAAGGACCTTGCTCTTATCTCATAAGGGTTACATTGAAAACCTGCAGTTAACAGCAGATGTTAGTCTTTTGCAATGTGCAAGAATAGGACCCTGGTCAATTAGATTCTAAGTGGGTCAGTCATATTGTTTGCGAAGGGTGCGATGTTACATTGCCCCTGCATTTCAATAACTGCAAACGCACCCAAATGCATACCCTGGCTGTGATCAGCCCAACTTTATACAAAATTGTTAGGAGCCTTGTGGGGTAGCGAGCCTTTTTGTGCAAATTTGGACCGCGGTAGAGGGCGGTTTCTGCCATAACACTCACCTGCGACCCTTATGTATAGAAAATTGGTTGTTCTCCACACTGTGTGTTTGCATGCGTACGTGTGTGTGTGTAACCAGTGCTAAGAGGTTTATCCAACAAGTAGTAGGATTAGAAGATATGAAAGTTGTCACTGTATGAAGTTTTTGTAAGAAGGCGATCCCACTCATACAAAATTAAACAACATGAGGGGTGAAGACAACGTACCAATAGATTGTTTTTCAAAGGATCTCTCAGGAAAAAAAAACCACACAAGATGCTATGATTGGAAAGACCAGCAGTATGAACAGGACTGGGGGTGCAAACTGCCGTTAGCCATTTCTGCCGTTAGCCAAGAAGTTGAGGTTAGGTAAAATAAATTGAAGTAATATTATGAATATGGGCTTTAGTTTTAAGTGATTGTACTAGATGAAGCTCTAGGTCATTAGATTTAGCAGTGTGAGTACCCACTTTAAATGTGGTTGGCGTTTTGAAACTAAGCTGTTTAATATTATATCCCCCATGTCTGTGTACTCCAGTGTAGAAGGAGAGAAGACATTCACCAATGACTGGAAAATCTGATGCAATAGCCATTTCAGAAGATGGCCTTTCTGAAGAGCGATGGAATTCAGATGCTTGCCTGGAGAACCAGCCTGTTGAGAGAATGGATGATCATTCCTGCTGCAACTCCAATCCAGCCCAACGCTAAGCTTCAGAGCAACCACTCACACTGGCAAGCTAGACTGAAGACCTACCTGGAGATCAGAATGTTCTCTGTATAACTTAAGATAGGACAAAGCTGAAAGCTGTGCAACTAACATTACTAGTTACAATGCCAAAAAAACAGGACGTAAGACCTGAAAAAAGTATAGTAATTTGATCTACCAAGAAGTTAGAATGTATGAGGACAAGTCTGGACATACCACATTCTCTTGTGGCTAAAGGCTCTGAAATTCCTAAAAATACGACCAAATAATTCATTTTCTACCACAATAGATGGCCTATTACTCGTACCATTACTGTCCAAGTGTGAAAAATATGCCAAAAGATAAGAAAGTGGCAATTACGTATGTAGCTATTGTGACCGTGCAAGTGAAATAAGTCAATGTATGCAAAAAATCTAACTACAACATATATTTCCAGCACAGGATATGTTTTGTTGTTCCTGGATACAGATTGATTTTATGGTTTCTTTAATAGATCCAGAAGTGTCGGTTTTTAAAAAGACCTATATTGCTATTAAATGTCATTTATGCACATGATCTACACACAGTAGAATGTATACTGGTGGTACAGTGAGACTTAATAGCTGAATATTGTTTACATGTTTTTGCTGTAGTGCTATGAACAATATTTATTTTAGATCTGTTCAATACAAAGATAAGCAGAAATGGTTTTACCAAATCTAGGAGTTTAAAATATTGAATAAAATCTCATTTTGTAGTATAGATTGTGAATGTTTACTGCCTTGGTTGTATATTTATACTTGGAGTTAAAATTTTTCTCCAAAACAATATAATCCTGTTTTATATAGTTTTCTGTTCTTGTGGTCTTTTTATGTTAGGTAGCCAAAGGAAAGTTGGTTAGCTTACTATCTGTAGCTAGAACTGACTCATTTTGCCAATTTATTTATATATAAAAGTCTGGAAAATAAGCAGTAATCCAATTTTTTTTCCATTCATATTTTGAAATCCTTTGAACCCTTTAACCTATTGTAAAATGCCACTTTTTTTGGCATAACAATTTAGACCTGCTTTATTATTCAGTGTTCTATATCTGGTGTTTCTAGCTGTGGTTTTGCATAAAGTAGCCCTAAAAAATTAAATAAAAACAATGCCTACAGGTATAACATTTTCCATTTATATATTTTAATTTATGTGAATACCTTTTTACATAAAAACAATGGTATAAACTACTAGACAATAAAAGAACACTTTGGAAAACAAAGTATTAGTACTGTACATTATTAAAAAATGTATATAACAGTTAACCTTTATGTGGCTCAGCACTTCCAAGCTGATGGAAATGGGTGTGCAGCATTGCGCTCTACAAAATATATATATAATGTCCATTTGCCAATATCTACATACCATAAAACTTGTGTAGACTTAAGCTCCATACACATGGAGTGATTGGTCGATCAGTGACCAAATTGCTGAGTGTCCCGTTTTCATCAGCAATCCGCATTGGTCGCTGATGAAACCAAGACACTCTGCCCCGGGGTAAGCCGCTGATCGCAGAAGCATGTTCCAGCGACCACTGCAGGGCTGGTCGCAGAAGCGTGCTCCCAGTGTGTTCAGGGATATGGTTACTCAGTTAATACAATATGCACATTTAGGGGTCAATTTTCTAAAGCTTCTAAAAAATTAAGACGAGATGTTGCCCATAGCAACCTATTAGATTATGTCTATAAATTGTCTAATGCATCCTAGAACATTATATAATCTGGTTGCTATGGGCAACATCACTTCCTTTCATTTCAAGAACCTTTAGAGAATTTACCCCCTAGAATGAACAAGCTTGTCTGTAACTGTGAAACTCCATTTTCAGACAGAATGGCTTTGTTCGTACTGGGAAATAAATGTATGGTGCACCTTAACCGTATGACTTTTTATTCCATGCACTGGGTCTGATATATTAATATACGCATACCTCTCGACTGCCCTGTCCTTACCCACTGCCAAGGACAGCTGCCATTGCACGCGATCACACTGGTTTTCCTGAGCAGACGAAACTGTTGCCTGAACTAGCCCTAAGGAGTGGTGTGAGATTGTGTGTATGTATGTATATATATTTATTTGTAATGTCTCACTGGGACAGGCTAGGACATTCCTGCCACAGCTATGTAAAAGGAACACAAGTCACAGCAGTCTCTAAATCTTGTGGGTATGCTAGAAACGTCCATAATACAGCCAAGAGACATTGCAAAATCATAGTGATATTTTGCAGATGTAAGAATGATCATACCTGATTGTTGTTCTTACGCTTCCTTTTATGTATCAAAGTATCTTCCATAAACACAATCTACCAACAAGAGCCTGTCAGCTTAGTCTCTGGATGTTTTAACTATAACCCGGGATCTTGTAGTCTTAACTGCTGCTTTTTAGAATGCAGCTTTCAGCTTCCTGTTGAACAATTGGTGCCTAGACTTAATGTATATGGTCACGGTATTTTAACCTAAGCGTAATTTCAGATGTCTGGTAGATGGGCGAACAGTTCTCTTCCTCAAATGTTGTATATTGCTTCCAAATGAATGTCTGTGTTTTAGGATTAGGATCCCATTATGGGGGTGGATTTAGATTTGGGGGGGGGGGGGAAGTAACTTGCACCTTTTTACAATCATGTAGCACTGCAACTGGGGCAGACTTAAAATGCAAAGAGCTTTAGATTTGAGAAGGGTGTGTCCAAGCTCGTATATAAAGCTTGGTACGCATTATAACATTTACCATTTCCCTTGAACTACCCCGAGCTCCCGGTCAAATGATTATACACATATTGTAATCTTAATAGTTCTTATGGCCAATATTGGTCCAATTAAGGGCACTCGCCAAATTTGAAATAAATGTAAGAATTTATTCCCATTACATCTGTTCAGTCACAGAAAACAATTCTGGGGTCGACGTTTTGGCCACTTATGGCCTTTTTCAAGACCACACAGCAATTGGCAACCCTTCAGCTCCAGAGACCAGGATGGTATATTGTAATCTTACAAATGATATAGTCAGTGGCCAAATCCAGGCGTATGCGGTCATTAACAATATTTACATTTCTTGCTGCATTTTCAAAATATTAGAAAATGTAAGCGGCTGGCGGGAGTGTGCATTGTCAGTAGCATGGTGAGTATACACTGGGCGATTTGAAAGATTTGTTGTTCAAATCGTCTTTCAAATGGCTTCAGTTATAATTTAAAATAAGTTGTCCAGCTTGTGAGGTCTATTATAAAAAGAGGCCAATATTTCCCCTGCATGCTGTAAAATGCAAAGGATCTATATGGTCACGATGATTTGAATGAAATATATTCTTTATACAAATATTAATGCTTGGTAGTTATGTAGTACACCTCTGCCATGTGTGTGTCCTCGTTTTATGTCTTCCATGTTTATGTACTTTGTTTCCTCTCTACATTGCCTACCTTTGCTTGTTTCCAATATGTGTTGAGGAAAATATTTAACTTCCTGACTACATGCTAAATTAAATCTGAGGTTTAGTGGCCCTTATGCATTATTTTACCGTCTTTTTCACCAGTATACCTGCCATAATCTGGAAGAAATGGTATCCGTTTTTAATAAATCCAAATCCCTCTGACTACAAGTTCAGTAAATTATTCAGTAAATCTTCAGGAGGCAGTTTTCAATAAGCGTAGAATCTGCACTCCTAAATCAGCATAAGGCTGATTTTGTTTGCAGCCTATGGAAGTGCATGCAGATTCAGCCTACTGTAAGGAGCAGATAAATGATCTCCTGCAATCTCCCAGGTGTAGCACTTAGCACAGCTAACATTTAAAAAAAAAATACCTTGGAAATCTTTGTCTTAAGTGTACAGCCTAAGGGGCTGTGGCAGGTATTCCCAATCTTTTTTCTAATCACGGCACCCTAGAGTATCAGAATTTTTCCAAGGCACCCCTAGGCCCCAAAAAATATATATCAAATGAAGTAGATTGTGTTTATATGTGCTTCTTTGGTTCAGCTATGCGGCAGGATTTGCTTCTGATTGTACACATTTTATGATTGGCAGCCACCAGCACTGGTTTTGTCCAGAAGTAATTGATCATAAATAATTTGATTTGGTCCTGGACGACTGACCCGAGGCACCCCTGCAAGTGTTCCGAGGCACCCCAGGGAGCCTAGGTGCACAGTTTGGGAACCACTGGGCTATGGTGTCAGACTAATGTTAACAGTATATGTTGGCCATTGACTGTCACTGGTAATGGTAGATATTTCAGATTAAATGAAAATGGCAGTTGCCATTAACATTAAGACCATGCAATCAAGCAAATACCTCCCCTCTGACCGGCAACACTCAGCAGCGGGAGTCTGACATTCCTGTGGAAAATTACAGTGCCTTGCAAAATGATTCACCCCCTTGGCTTTTTACTTATTTTTTTTTTACATTGCAATCTGTAGCTTAAATGTTTTTTTCATCTGATTTTTATGTGATGGATATGCACAAATAGTCTAAGTTGGTGAAGTTAAATGAGAAATGTATTTATAAAATATAAAAAATAAAATAAAAATCTGAAAATTGCCATATGTATTCACACACTTTGCTATGAAGCTCCTCAAAAGTTATGTTACAATGAATTCCCTTCAGAAGTAACATAATTTGTGAACTGACGTCCACCTGTGTGCATCTGTCACATGATCTGTCGGTATAAACACACCTTTTTATTTAAGGCCCCAGACGCTGCAACACCACTAAGCAAGAGGCATCACACCATGAAGACCAAGGATCTCTCCAAACAGGTCAGGGACAAAGTTGTTGAGAAGTCAGGGTTGGGTTATAAAAAAAAAAAAAAAAAAAAATCCAAATCTTTGATGATCCATAATTTTCAAATGGAAAGAACATGGTATCAGAATATTCCTTCCAAGAGCGGGTCACCCACCAAAACTCACAGGCCATACAAGGAGGGTATTAATCAGAGGGGCAGCACAGAGACCAAATGTAAAGGAGCTGCAGAGTTCCACAGCAGAGACTGCTTTATCTGCGCATGGAACTACAATAAGCCATACACTCTAGAGCTGAGCTTTAAGTCATGGCTTTTTCTGGCCACTATTCCATAGTGTAAGAAAATAAGGCGGAATGTTTTGAGTTTGCTAAACGGCATGTGACGACTCCCCAAATGTATGGAGGAAGATTCTCTGGTCAGATGAGACTAAAATTTAACTTTTCAGCCACCAAAGAAAATGCTATTTCTGCTGCAAACCCAACACATCCCATCACCTCAAGAACACCATCCCCACAGTGAAACATGGTGGTGGCAGCATCATGCTGTGGGGGTATTTGTCAGCAACAGGTACTGGGAAACTGATTTGATTCAAGAGAAAGATGGATGGTGCTAAATACAGAGATATTCTTAAGCAAAACCTGTTTCAATCTGCCTGTGATTTGAGACTGGAAGAGAGGTTCACCTTCCAGCAGGACAATGACCCGAAACATACTGCTAAAGCAGGAATGGAGAACCTTTGTCCCTCCAGCTGTTGTTGAACTACACATCCCAGCATGCTCTACTACAGGTTTAGCATTTCCACATAGCACAGCTGTAGCAGGGCATGCTGGTATGTGTAGTTCAACAACAGCTGCATGGCCGAAGTTTCCCCATCCTTGTGCTAAAGCAACACTCAAGTGGTTTAGGGGAAGCATTTAAAAGTGTTGGAATGGCCTAGTCCAGTGGTAGCCAACCCTAGCCCTTAAGAGCTACCAACAGTTCACAATTTCCAGACAACCTAGCTGCTGCACTCATTAATCACTGACTCATTTTAAAAGATCCACAGATGGAGCTAATTAGCTCACTTGTGATTCTGTGAGGAGACCTGCAAAACATGCATTGTTGGTAGCTCTCGAGGACTAGGGTTGGCTACCCCAGGCCTAGTCAAAGTCCAGATCTCAGAGAAACTGTGGTCAGACTTGAAGATTGCTGTTCTCAAGCGAGAACCATCCAACATGAAGGAGCTGGAGCAGTTTTGCCTTGAGGAATGGGCAAAAATCCTAGTGGCAAGATGTGGCAAGCTCATAGAGACTTGAAGCTGTAATTGCTGCAACAGGTGGCTCTACAAAGTACTGACTTTATGCACACTGAAGTTTCCTGTTGTTTGCTTCGCAATAATAATAATAATAATAAAATAACATGTTCAAAGTTGTAGGCCTGTTCTGTAAATTTAAGTGATGCAAATCTTCAAATAATCCATTTTAATTCCAGGTTGTGAGGCAACAAAACATGAAAAATGCCAGGGAGGTGGGGGGTGAATACTTTTGCAAAGTACTGTAAGTACTATTGATTTTAAGGCAAATGTGTTAATCGGCCTTGTTTGTTATATTTAATTTTTTTGCCTAATTGTGCTTGGTATACATGCCTCGAGTTGTATCATATGCATGTTTGCAGTAGGCCCAATCATAAAGCTAATTAGTATTTATATCATGAGGACTATTGCTGCCCAGTCTAGGTACTGCCTTCCTTCAGAGGTGGGAGAGGTTAAGACAATAGGGAAATTTAAACCTGCTACAGGCATATGAATATCCTTACAAAGAACTAACGGGGACGATGTATTGTAGCAGCATTATCTGCTTTGTCTCACTACCAAGGGGAAGCAGCAAGGTACGTTGATATGTATTAACATCTTGTTTGCCATAACATGACTGGGATGAGAAGCCAAACAATGGGAACTTTTGAATGGTAAAAGGGTGTACACCATACTTGCCTACCTGATCCTCTCCATGCGGGAGAAAATGCTCTGTTCCTGGACTTCCCTGGTAATGTATGATTGCCATCACCTGTGGGGAGCTAGGTAAAGGTGTTTCACCACATGTGCTGGCAATCATACATTACCAGGGAAGTCCAGAAACAGAGCATTTTCTCCCGCATGGAGAGCGTCAGGTAGGCAAGTATGGTGTACACACTGGGTGATTTAGCGAGGCCTAGAAGGTTAGCCAGAATTGCCCCGTGTGTACACTGTGGAACGATGAGCTCCGTTGCTATCATCTGGCCAAATAGACTGTGCAGGTATATAAATTTTGACTAACCTCCCGCACACACTGTATTTGGCTGTACACACAGGCTTCAGCTTTATTTTGACTAAGCCAAATCGGTTAGTCAAAATAGCCCAGCCAAGTCAAAGGATCATTTGTGTGCGCCATGTAGCATTCTATCATATCTGATAACTAGATAATTGATTTGAATCAGTTGATTACCCGGAGAGGAGTTCATTTGAAGTTCATTCACGGTCATACTGTGATATTCGGCCAACTTATTCATACTGCAGCTTGTATTGCCAGATTCAGAGGATCTGTAATGTGATAAGGCAACCATAGGGCTTGAATTATTCTTTTGTTTAACTGTTAACATTACTACATCCAGCCGATTAACTTGGTCAGTCTTTCAGAATCTCAGTTTTAATTCAATGTTATTGTGTTATGCCTTTTTTTTTTTTATCAAACTCTTCAAGTTCAGTACAATGCAGTGACTAAAGGAGTATGTAGCCATCTATTTCCCAGCAGCTGGACAAATTCAAATATTGTTTGGCCAAAATGGGCCTGATTCATATTTGGTGGTGGTAATTGTGATTATTGTTTTCATTTTTGCCATCTGCAATTGGGACTATATACTAATATGCCCATAAATTAACCCAAGCATATGGATGCCCACTGCTTCCTCATTTCTGTCAGATGGCAAACAACTGCTGAAACATTTGTACCAGCATTGCTGATTAGGTCATCACGCATATTCTGAGTGCATCTCAAGGCTGAGCAGCTCTTCTGGAATGTAGCAAGTGAGATAGCAATTACTAATTTATGCACGCCTGGAAAACGCTGTGTCAACGGCCATGACACGCGTGTTGACAAGACTAGTCCCCATTACTACTCCCAAATATTGCTACCTGTCACTTAACTTAATACCTTGTTGCAACTCCTATTATAATTGAATTGCATGTGCGTAGTGCGGCTTAGACGCAAGTGCAATAAGAAATCAAGCAACTTTCATACTTCAGCTGCTTTGTAACCGCATCTGAATGACACCCAATGTTTAAATACAGCTACTTAAAATGATGTAGGATGATGTAGTAATGATATATCTTGGGAAAATGGCCAGATTATCAAGAATGCCTAAACATAGGACCTTTTTGTTTACAGGTAGCTAAATGGTTTAACGCTACAAATGGTATTTTAGTTTTATTGTTTGATTTATCAGCCACAATAACATCACATGTCTGACTCACCAGACTTAAGGTCAGGCTGATTAGACTACAGGTGCATGTTGCTTACCCAAGCCTGTCACTGTGTTTTTAGAGCATTACAGTGCTGTATGGCTCTACGGTATTTGGCCCAAGAGACATTGATACCTTATCATATTGACTGCGGTTTATCTTCTATCACCGTTTACACGGTTATATTCAATAAAACCTACTCTAGAATCAATTTATTGACTAACCTCCTTGCTCACCCCTAGTAGGCATCTGCCAATAGGTTATGGGCCCAGGACTTCAGCTGTGAAGGACACATTAAACAGAATTACAACTTTTTATTGAAGATGAAAATCTATACTCCAAGTGCAAGTATCAGCTGGTCGCAGGAGCATGTTCCTGCGACCAGCGATCACTACGGGGGAGGAGAAAACCGGAGCGCGCACCCGGGGGAGGAGAAAATGGGAGAGCGGTGCACACTCCCATCGCTCAGTGACCATATTGCCCGCGATATTACACAAAATATCCCCCGTGTGTACACAGCCTTCGTTTTCTGTGCAGGGTAAATACTGGCTGCTTTATTTTGAAACTGCAAGTAAGATTTTAGTTTGAAAACACCTCACCCAAATCTAATAGGATGTACACACGGTTTGATTTTAGTCTATTTTTCGACGGTTTTCAGTCGTGTTTGATGCTGATTTGATCCCCATGCGCTCTCCCGGTCTATATCAAATAGAAAAATAGACTGTGCAGATCAGTACAATATAGTAAAACTGAAATGCGTTTTGCTTGCCATGCAATTTGATTGCGATCTAATCCGGATTTATTCTCATGGCAATTACACCGTGTGTTTACCCCTTTACTCTCTCTGCACATTTTAAATCGGCCCCACCTGCAGTGCACATGGTTTTGTCCTTTTGCAAACAAAATGTGTCCTGTAATTGGGTCTGAATGAAAGGCCCTAAGTGTGTGCGACTCATGGTGCCCACACACGGTGAGATGTGTGCTAGATGCAATTTGAGCCTATACAATGTGTGCTATGGAATATTGACTGTTCACACTGCGATTTGAGCTACATCAGATTTGTCTACACTACAGTAGTATGTGGTACAATAGCATGCAATGTAGTACAAAAATACCTGCATGCACATACTATTTTGCCTTGTGATATTGATTAAGCGGGAGCATGCATTGCATTGTGCAATGCACACTTTGAACTAGACGTGATGTGATTGGAACCCAAAAGATCACCATCAGTCACAAGTGTCGCATATCAAATTAATCAGCGCAGTATCCTTGTGCATCCTAGTCAAGATGCATGTTGCAACCAAGACACAATTTAGTAAAAAAAGATGCCTTTGTTTACCGGACATGGCATGCCAAGATGGGCTGTTTGGCTTGATTGCAGTAAATATGTAAGAAGATATGGTACTTGTTTCCTAGCACGGCGCCCACGATTTTCATCTTATGCCATCGTTTTGATCGCATCGCATGCGACCCAATCACATGCGATGCGATCAGAACTGATTTTTTAATTGTACAGGCACCCTGATTGGTGATTACTATGTTAAATGCACCCCCATTGTTAACTCCACCCCCACTATGAACGCCAACTCGAAGCATGGCGAGCGCAGCGGTATGCGTCCTCCGACCTTTTCATACCCCCACTATCCACGTCGGCGTGGAGTTGATTTTATAATTGTTTTTTATGACATGTATAAAAATAAATATGACTGTTTTGATTATAGAATTGTACTTATTGTCCTGGGTATAGCTGCGCCTCCTATAACCGGGAGCTGGTGATTTATTCACCGACTCCTATCCCCCAAAAGTTTCTCTAGAGCAGGGGTGTCAAACACAAGGCCCGCGGGCCAAATCCGGCCCACCAGACCTCTTCATGTGGCCCGCGCATGCGCGGCAGCCTAAAACCCAGAGAACGTCTGCCCTCTAGCGCAGTGCCGCCGGTCGTCAACCCCTCTTCCGCTCCCACCTGCTGTATAGGAGCCAGAGAGAGGAAAGAGCAGGTCCGTTGTGGTGAATGGTGCTGCTGCTGCTGTGCGCTCCAGGTCACTTACTGCTGAGTGTGCACTGCACAGTGACCGGGAGCATGCTGCCCCCCACTCCTGGATAGATAGTGCGAGGAGCTCTACTCACAGGAGGGAGGGGGAAATGCGCCTGTATGAGAGCGCAGCTGTGTCCTTGGTGGTGGAGCAGCTCAGACTGGAGTGGACGCATCAGAGCGGGTAAGTGTCAAACTCTCTGCCTATGTGTGTGTGTGTGTGCACTGGCACATTGCAGCCCATCATTAATTGCTGTGTCCCATGATAATAAGCAGGACATATGCCCTAAGACTGAGTGCTGCCCCCCTGTGCAGGCAGCGTGTGCCCTAATGCACTGCAGTTCACAGCAATAGCAGGAGGGAAATGCTACTGCTGAGTTAGTGGTATTATTTGGGACATACTTGTATGAAGGACAATATTATGATAATAAAGAGTGGACACGTAGTCCTACAGATACAACCGGCCCTTTGAGGGTGACCAAACTGCTGATGCGGCCCCCGATGAATTTGAGTTTGACACCCCTGCTCTAGAGGTTCACAAAAACCTCTGATCATAGGGGGCAGCAACTTGGACCCAGAGGAATAAAAGGATCCCACCTAAAAAATATCAGCGCTCTTGTGTGACACATTGTCACTCCCCCCCCCCCCCCCGACCTTTTTGCCTGATTTTATATAGTGTGGCGAGCCACCGAGCCCGAAGCGTGGCGAGCGGACGCGGATTACTTAACATGTATTACGCGTCCCCTCACGGGGCTCGCTGTGCTTGCCACACTGTATAAAATCAGCTCCACGCCGACATGGATAGTGGGGATATGAAAAGGTCGGAGGACGCGTTGGCGCTGATAGTGGGGGTGGCGTTAACAATGGGGGTGCATTTAACATTAAAATTGTACAGTGCGGCTCTTAGGACCCGAAAATCGCAGCGGTAGCATTAAAACAGTGTAACAGCCGGGCAGACTGCCCTGCTGTCTTCAGAGCCTGTCCGCAGCTGTTTGAAACCTTGCACTGGGACTCCAGCCAATAGGAGTTCGCAGCTAATCAGGAGCGGCAGTGGCTGGCGGTCCGGCATGAGATTTCAAACAGCGGCGGACCTGCTCTCAAGACAGTCTGGCAGCCCACCGCTTCTGCCCAGCTGTCACACTGTTTCAATGCTGTGCTGCTGTGGACCTGCTCTGAAGACAGCTGTCAGACTGCTACCCCTTGTCAACGAGCATAAAACCTCCTAGGCATAGAGTATGATGCCCCTGGCATCAAGCAGGAAGCCTTTGAAATCGAGCATGTAACTAAGTGGCACTTATGTGTCATAATCTGTAATGGGCATCTAAGTGTGTGGCATATGTATAATGGCCATCATGGTGTGGCATATCTGTAATCGCCATCACGGTGTGTGGCATATGTATAATGGCCATCACGGTGTGTGGCATATGTATAATGGCTGTGTGTGGTACAAATCAAGGTGGTAACGTCAGTGTATCTAAATAATATATTTTGGGGTTAAAAGGTAAAAAAAAGGTCCCCGACCCCTGCATTAAACACTGTAACATGACATGTATGATACTCTAGACCTTTAATCTGACGGACTAGATTGCAGATGCACATTGTTTACTTGGCTCTAGAAAAAGGTCTGCATATTCCCAATCTTGTCTGTGTGTTATTGTAGGCTATCGTACTATACCTTTCAACCAGGATGCTCACAAATTACACAGCTTCTATGGCTGCTT
This sequence comes from Crinia signifera, assembly GCF_055691185.1. Lineage (NCBI taxonomy): Eukaryota > Metazoa > Chordata > Amphibia > Anura > Myobatrachidae > Crinia > Crinia signifera. The sequence continues at coordinate 129,987,544 of NC_139222.1, read as the reverse complement.
ACATCAAGCCTGAATGTCACCTGGTTATAATCAGATACACGGTGCCGATACACGCTGCGATAGTTGCATGCGATTGGAACCTAGTTCAAAAAGTATGTGCAGCACATTTTTTGATCTGTGCGCTGTAGTGCGCATCACACTTGCAAATCACAGTGTGTATAGGCACTGACAGAACTTGTGTAATTCAAGAGTGTCCTTCTTTAAAGGAATAGCATGGTAAGCCTATGTTATTGGAGCGTCACAGAGCTATATGGCAGTTAAATTTACCAATGTCATAGACAAAAATATAATTGTGGCATTTACTATGCACACCCATAAGTGTAGTAAAAACATGTATTGCTAACAACTGAAGAAGCAGGGTATAAAGTCCTCTGGTCCGGCTATTGACTGGTCTACCCAGGTCACAGTTTAGTGTAAAAGGGTTCTTGAAAACTAATCTGAGAATCCAAACCTGTTCAACAGTGCTGTTTAATCAGCACAATCCAGGAAGTACTGTACTTTAAACTGCTGATTGGTTCTGTATGCAGAACTCTGCATCTATATCTATTTATATTGCAGGTTGAGTATTTCTTACCCAAAATGCTCTGGACCAGAAGCATTTTGGATAACGGATTATTACGTATTTTGGAATATTTTTATATTTCAATGTGGAATCTTGCATTTATGTTGTATAAACACATACAAATCTTATTTGTGCATGAAACACGTTTTTAAAACATGAAATAGTTGACTTCCGCTTCCGGCTACATGATAACAGCAGCCTGACACCGCTGCTCCCAGCCGATCCTGCTTACCCGCTAACAGAGGGCACCCCAACGCCCTCCAACACCACCGGAGTCCTCCGCTATCCCTCCCCATGCACATGGAGAAGTTTCTCTCCGCAGGTGCTACCCCAAAACAGCTCACAGGGAGCAAAGAAAAACGCAGAGCGGAAACCAATATGGCGCCCGATGCTGATACTGCACCGCACTCCCCAGCAACAAAGAAAACTGCTGCAGGAGCAGCGGACACCCCGCAGGTATGGGGAGACTCTGATTCCCCAGTAACTTACAGGGATATAGTGGATGCTATCAAATCCACCATGGCGTCCTTATTAAATAAAGCTGTTTCTGACCTCTCTCAGAAACTCCATCATCTCACCACGAGGGTCTCAGATAATGAGAATAGGATTAGAGCTGTGTGTCATGACTTACATGTGGTGCAGAAAGACATAAGGTTCCAGAAAGAGAAAGAAAACTATCAAATATGGAACAGGTTAGATGAGGCTGAGAACAGATCGAGGAGGAATAATGTAAGAGTAGTGGGGATTCCTGAAAACGTGAAAGGCCCAGCTCTTAATGACTTTGTTACTTTAACTCTCCCAAAAATGCTGAATATAGAGGCGGAGTGTAAGGACCAGGTGGTAGAGAGGGTCCACCAAGTGGGTCCTCCAGTCAAATCCAACGATCCCAGACCCAGAGTTGTCCTGTTTAGGTGCCTAAATTACCTGCATAAGGAAGCATTCTGGAGAGCTTCTCGCAGAATACAGGATTTAACATGGGAAGGGAAAAGAATATGCATATTTCAGGACTTTTCAGTTGAATTATCAAAACAACGCAAAGACTTCTCTCCTATTTGCACACAACTGGTACAGGACAAGCAAAAACTTGCGCTGTTATATCCAGCGAAGCTGAGGATCTTAACTGGTGACTCGCACCTCGACTTCACTAGCCCTGACGACGCAAGAGACTTCCTCAGAGAAAAGCAGTCAGCCATTTCTGTCGGCATCTCGGACCCCACTACAGAATGATGCCTTTCAGGAACTCGCATGAATACCTATGCGGACACGTGGTCTCTCAGTCAGACCTGTCAACTTGCCCACAGAACTATCATTGATAATCTGCTACCTATTCTCTGGGACTTTTTGCTCAGCAACGCCTCTTAACATACCGGAATTTTAGGGATTCAAATCCCACTTTATTAGTATAGTATAGAAAATGTCGAAGTACATACTTAATAAGTATTCTCACAGACGCCATGCTTATTAACTGTGTTTACTCTTTCATCTACTATCTCCCACCTATAAACCCCCCCCCCAACATCCACTCCTCTTCATGCCTACCTCTCTCTTTTTCCATACCCCCCCCCCCCACCTTTTATATACATATGAGCGTAATTGGGATTGCTAGGAGTTATAAGTGATACGTTTTTACTTATGTTATGTGAGGAAAGTATATTCTGAACAAACTAGACTCAGTGCATTGATCGCACTATTCTGGGATTCTAATGTTTTGTTCCCCCTGTCTAGTGTCTGTATGTTTCTCTCCCCCACCCCATTTTCCCATCTGTTTCTATACCCCTAGATTAAGATTGGCGACTCCAAAATGCCGAAAGGGACAGACGTCTTCCAGACTCCTCCACTCAGATACCTATGACTGAAAAAAAGATTGGTTCCTTCAACGTAGGAGGCTTCCATTCACCGGCTAAATGCCGTAAGGTATTGGTGTACATGCAAAAGCACTCACTGGACTTAGTTTGTCTCCAAGAGACACACCTACTACCGCCCGAAGTTTTAATAGTCATCTTGGCCTCCAGATCCCTTCCTATAGAGGTTACATCGGTAACTCCTGACCCTGAAGGCAGATACCTTTTGATCTCAGTAAATATTGGCAACAAGCCATTTGTCATATGCTCAATTTATGCTCCCAATGAATACTCTAAAAACATTTTTTAAATATCATAAAGCTCCTTACCCCACATGCTGACACTCCCATGATCCTGTGCGGAGACTTCAACCTAGCATCACACCCCATCCTATACAGATCATCACACCCATCCAAAACGAGAAGCTCCATAAAATAGATATTCCTTTTATATTAAAAAGCTTACAACTAATAGATGCCTGGAGATCCCTACATCCCACACAATGGGAATATACATGCCTATCTGCAGCACATCAAACATTCTCACGAATTGACTATATGTGTTTCAGCCAGCTTAATTCCTCACACTAAAGATGCTATGATACATCCCATATTATGATCTGATCACGCCCATATCCAAATCTCTCTTCAATTAACTAAGGACATTTCTTCATATAAATCCTGGAAGTTCCCAGCCCACTTAAATACATCCATACCTTCCCAAACCTATTTAGCAAAATCCAGATTGCTTAGCAACAAACACAGTTTTATATTGAATGACAGCTAAAACAGTGTTGAGAGGCTCCATTATATCCTATGAAAAGAAAATAGAGGCAAACCTCCAAATCCTATCTACAACTACAAGAATCCTTAACTGAAAAGTATTCAATATTCGTTCAATCACACACCCCAACAAATAAAGCCAATTATAGATCAGCAAAATCCATTATGAACGACAAACTTCAATCCATGACAGATAAAGCCCAATTCCTGTCTAACTATAACTATCATAAAATTGGCAACAAGACTGGAAAACTATTATCAAACTTTCTAAATTCCACCCGCGCACCCATGATGGTGAATCACTTAACATTGCCCGATTTTACTCTCACAACCTCCAATGCTCAGATAACAAAAGTGATGTCTGAATTTTACGGAAATATATATTCCAGACCACAGGACAATAATCCGTTATCAGGCACATCACGAGACAACTCCTCTCGAAGGCATCCCTCAGATATATGGGAGTCCATCCAATATCCCCAAACTCCAGAGACATTCATCCAAGCACTCACATCCCCGATTCAGCTACCAGAGGTTCTTGGGGTAATAAAATCACTGAAGCCTGCAAAAGTCCCAGGTCCTGATGGATTTACTGGGGACTTCTATAAAATGGAAGCAAAACGAATAGCCCCAATATTAACATCAGTTTTTAATGCTATCATCAGTAAACAATTCCTACCCCATATTTTAATTCAGCTATTATAAAAGTGCTACCAAAACCAGGTAGGGACTTGACTAAACCGGGCACCTACTGCCCAATCTCTTTGCTGAATTGTGATTACAACATTTTAACCAAAATACAAGCCGAAAGTGTGAACCCTGTTTTACCACATATTATCCACCAAAACCAAACTGGTTTCATAACCAGAAGACAATGAGTGCGCAATGTTAGAAAAGTCTTGGCGGTAACACAAGCTGCACTATCCTACCAAAGCATAAACTCCCCCAATATGATCTTAGCGATCGATGCAGAAAAAGCCTTTGATCTCGTACACTGGCCTAACTTGTATCATACCATGGCCAAATTTGGAATACCCCACCAATTCATATCCCATATTAAAACTTTATATACGTCCCCCACATCCCAAGTAGCTTGTAATGGATTTCTGTCATCCCCATTTAACATTCAAAGAGGAAAGAGACAAGGATGCCCCCTTTCTCCCCTCCTGTTCGCGATTTCCATAGAACCCCTTACTATTGCCTTAAGATCCTCCCCATTATACACAGGTATAAAAGTTAAATACACTGAGCTAAAATTAGCTTTGTTTGCAGACAATCTATTACTCTTTGTATTAAATCCTCTAATTTCAATCCCAGCAATCATGCAAATAATTTCCTCCTTTGGCCCTATTTCTGGATACAAAATAAATGTTAACAAAACAGAAATTTTACCTCTTACCCCATTGCCTAATGATCTAGCCAGACACCCTACTATCTCTCAATTCAACATTCAGACTAACAGCATCAAATATCTAGGAGTCACCATCACGAAACACCCACATCACATGTAAAAATCTAATGTAACACCCCTGCTAGCAAATATAGCAACCCAACTCGACAGCTGGACAAAGCTCCCGATCTCCTTGTTGGGAAGAGCAACAGTGTTGAAAAGCATTATATTCCCCAAGATTTTTTACCGTTTACAAATGTTACCCTGTATCCAGGGCCGGCGCCACCACTAGGCAAATCTAGGCATCTGCCTAGGGCGCCGGCCACTGGAGGGCAGTATTTCGCCCCCCCTTGCCGCCCGGGTACCTGTCCTGTGGCGCTGTGCGTATATAAAGCTGGCGGCGGCAGCAGGGGGTCCCTGCAGTCAATAAGAAATAACAAGCGCTATCCGCCGGGCTATGCGGAAGCGCTTCTGTTTTGGAAACACTGGCCGCACGCTGATTGGCTGAGATTCAGCCAATCAGCGTGCGCCGTGCGGCCAGTGTTTCCAAAACAGAAGCGCTTCCGCATAGCCCGGCGGATAGCGCTCGTTATTTCTTATTGACTGCAGGGACCCCCCGCTGCCGCCGCCGCCGCCAGCTTTATATAATCGCACAGCGCTGCAAGACAGGTACCCGGGTGGCAGACACCGGGGCGCCCCCACCCCGACTTGCCTGGGGCGCTCCGGTGCTTTGCCTGTATCATCCCTCCCGAAGATGCACACCACCTAAATCAGGCATGTCCAACGTTGGCCCTCCAGATGTTTTAAAACTACACATCCAAGCATGCTTTGCCACAGTTTTGCTATTAGAGAATGCTAAAACTATTGCAAAGCATGCTGGGATGTGTAGTTTCAAAACATCTGGATGGCTAACGTTGGACATGCCTGACCTAAATAAACTCATGTCCAAATTCCATTGGTCAGGTAAAAAAAAAACCTAGAATGAGACTCTCCAAAATCACACCGCCAATACGCAATGGAGGCCTCAAAATCCCTTATTTCCAACTTTATTCCTGGGCAGTACTCTTCCGATATATATCTGATTGGTTCTATAATAAATTCACCTATACTGATCTAGAACTAGACAAAAGCCTCTTCCATCATTATTCACCATCAGCTTTGCTCCATTCCCCAATATCCTCGATTCCTCCAGACATCCTCAACCACATCCTTTTTAAAAGTACATATGACACATGGATACATATCAACAAAAAATTACATAGAGAATATACCATTTCACCCTTCATACCTATATGGGGGAACCCCAATTTTTTGCCATCATTATCCGACTGCGCATACTCAGACTGGCACTGTAAAGGGTTAGACTTAGCAACCAAACTATTCGACCCAGGGGGAACGATACTATCCTTTCAAACACTCCAAACACAATACGACTTATCCAGAACACATGTTTTTATGTACCTACAAATCGGACACTACATAACCCCAATAATTCAGGCACTCATCTTACCCCCACACTCTGACCCTCTAGAACAGATATTTGCACAATTATATACACATCGATATAAAACGAGCTACATATATATGACAAGCTGCTTGTTTCCCCAGATGAGAAGCATAATAACGTTGGCCCAATCATGGGAAAAGTATATATGTCACCTCTCCCCTAATACTACTGTCAAACTATTCTAAAACTCTTCAAATTCTACAATCTTCATACCTAAAGCAGGTGCACTTTAAAACCCTCCACCGCTTATATATAGGTCCGTCTCAGAGCAAACACATGGCTCCGGAGGCTACAGGAGACTGCTGTAAATGCAAAATGCATAATGCTAAATTTTTCCACTGCTTCTGGTCATGCTCTAAGATACTGAAGTTTTGGAGCAAGGTTCTCCACTTCATCAATACGATCCTATCACTTAACCTCAACCCAGACCCATTGGCATGTCTCTGTGCTAACTTTAAGAATTGGTCCATCCCTCCTAAGAGCAAAAAATATATTCCGTTGATAACAATCATTCTTACAATGGCGAAAAAATTGATACTCATCCACTGGACGGTATCAACATCCCCATCCATATGTGAACTCAAAACCAAACTATTCCAATTATTACTATATGACAAACGTTCAGTGGTGCTTGGATTGTACACTGGTGCTGACTCATTTATGGCTAATTGGAAACCATACATTGATTCCTTAGAACCCCATCTAGGCTCTCAAGTAATGTCCTCTATCCAAACCAATACACAATCAACTGAATGAAAACAGACCGGACTCAAGGTGCCCATACACTAGTAAGATTTATCTTCAGATCTGGCTGGTTGGAACAAAAATATGGTTATGGATGAGTGACAGTTTGTCAGTATTTCAGCATTTCCAAGCAAATGGTCAACTGTCATTTGCTCTCATCCGTAACCAGGTTTTTGTTCCAATCAGACAGATCTGCAGATAAATCTGCGTGTGTATGGCCACCTTAAGACTGGAAAGACTTCAGCCCCATTATACTTTCTGAAAACAACCAGCTACCGACCAATTTTAGAACCATGATGTACACCCCCTCCCTCCTTCTCTTCCCCACCCATCTTTCCGTTTGTCTAAATGTCAAAAGTTGATCCATGTCACACTTGTTAATGATTTATTCACATGTTTAACAATATTGTATTATATTGGACAAAATAGTTTATACGTATTTACGCTCAGACACAAGTGGGAACTGAAAAATGTTTATTGATGCTTATTTGTACGAAATATTCTAAAATGCAATGTTGTTATAACAAATGAAAAACAATAAAAATCATTTGAAATCAAAACATGAAATAGTTTGTGTACTATCTTAGGCACTGAATATGAATGCCAAGCAATCATGCACCCAGTCGTTTTTTTAGCAAAAAAATTTTTAAAATTCCATTTTGGAGACTATGGTTTTCAGAATAATATGACAGGGGATACTCAGCCTGTACCATATATCCATAATAGCAAATGTCCAGCTGGCCAGCCATACCTTGCATTGCTGCTGTGAGTACCTCCTAATACCAGATTTTGTTAAACTATTTACACATTTGCCAACATTTTTAAACCTTTTGCATTGACATTGTTGCTGAACAAGGACTTTGTAACTTTTCACAGTGCAGTCTCTCAATAGGGTAGACAAAGTGCTGCTACAATTCCAGATTCCTTATGACTTCTATACAGAAATTGGTTAGAATTTTATTTTGTTGTAACTGAAACTGGGTACACACTGGTGTGACAGACATTTGTTTTAAACATTGGAAGAAATATCTATCAGTTTTTATCGTCTGTACACAAGAGGGCATGATAATAAAGGATGGAATGATCATGTTCCGCCCTATATTAATATACTACAAATTGCTAGTGCTATAGTAATTGAAAAAATCGGGCGGTAGTCTGTAACTGAAAAAATGAAAATTGCTCAGTTTTCACCCCACTAAATGATCTGAGCTTATTTAATTCTGCCCATTGGACCTGGATATTAGGAGCAGTTAGTAGCAAAGTATAAAAATATTATACATGATCTGCATTCCATAGAGTTTATGATTATACAATCAGTAGTCTTTTCTGCAATGTTTTGTAAACACTAACTATTATAGAGGATCGGTGGTAGACTGGGAAATATGCTGGGTCATAAAACTACACTTGTTTATCCAAAACAGTGGTTAATGGAAGGACATGAGTACATAAAGGAGCACAGGCCAGGATCAAATGCAGGACACCTTCCTTCCCTCTAGCCTAGACCGACTAATCCCCCAGGTGACAGATATTCTCTATGAAATCCCTTAGTAAATCTTCTTAGTCACAGGTTTAAAATATAAAAACGCAGAAGACAAAGCGGATTACCGCATACACCACCCCCTGACCGGACACGCCGCCGGGCCCCGCACATGCCACACAGACTGCCGCGGGCGGCGTGCTGCCCCCTTAATACACTCCCCGGCCCCTTCTAAGGATTCCCGCGGTAATGACGTCACGTTTAAATGTCCTAGCACTCGTTGCTGGCTGATCTGTCAGCCTAGGGGTAGGGGAAGCTTTGTGTCCAATCTCGCTAAGGAGAGCCAGGTACCAGGAGGTGAAAACGGTCCCCAGTGCGGTCTCTAGGCCGCTGTCGGTTGTGGAGCTAGTCCCTAGAGCTCAGATCAGCTGTCAGCTCGTAAACCCCGCCCCTTCTGCATCCGTCGGCCAATCACAGGCATCGATGCTGGCAGGTGCGGGTGTTATTGTTTTGGGCTAAAGTTAAAGGCCTCAGAGACTGGAGAGGATCCCGGGCCCTCCGGTGACAGCGCCCGGCATATCCCGGGGAGAGGCAGCCGCAGCAGCACGGGTCACCTACCAACAGCCCCGGCCACAGCAGCGCACAAAGGGGCTCAGCACCCCCAGGACACCTGCAGCCGCCCCGATGAGGAGAGAGATGAACGGGGTGACCAAGAGCCGGTTTGAGGTGGGGGATAGGGCAGTGCGGGCGGGGGTACGGGGTCTTGTTGTCTGTGTATGAAGAGATCTATGTATAGATTAATGCTGGTGACAGACACGTAGGGACGAGGCTAGTGATGTTGGTGACAGCGGCGGTATCCGGCACTCTCACTGACAAAGGATGTCTGCTGCAACATGGGTGACTGAGATGTACAGTATAGGGACTGGCATCATGCTGGCCAGGCAGTGAGGGGCAATGGGGGTGGGGATCCGAGTGAGTGTTATGGAGAGGGGACATATGGTGGGGAGGGGGCACCTGGCTCACAATGAGCCTTTTATGGTATAAAGAGGAAGCATTTAGGTGACAGTGACCCCTGTAGTTGGGTTATGGGGGTGTTGGCTAACCGTAAATGACTAAAGTGATTGTTAGAAGCATTTTGGTGGCAATGAGTTTTGTGGTTACAACAGTGAGAGAGTTGACTGATTAGTTTTGGAATGAGGAGGGCATCAGGCTGTTAGTGCTAGAGGGCAAAACTGATTGATGCAATGGGCTTACTGTGCAATGTACTTTCTTGTTTTATATCTGTCTGCCTGATTTTTAGTATTCTGTATAATGAAAAGGCAGTCAGCCTGGCATTGTACCATATACAGAAAAATATAAGGGAGAAATCCGCAGCGCTGTGTTATGTTATATAGCTTCCAAAATCTCTGCATCAAATAATGACACTCAGATGTCTCCAATATTTCAATCTAACGTTTCTCCAAAAATTTATCCAAGTCAGGTGTTAATTCAGAAAGACAAATATTTCAGTCCTTAATCCAGATGTAAAAAAAGCATAGTCATTTATTTAAAGTCAAGTATATACTCCTCGTTTTGCAAGATAAGTTCAGGTAATAAAAAATATGGAAAATATACAAAGTCACAAGAGGATAGAGCTCACCGGACCTCCGGGAGAATTTGGGTCAACATAATCCTGAAGGCCCAGTGAGCTCTGTCCTCTTCTTTGTGTATTACTTTTTATATATTTACCTGAACTTATCTTGCAAAAAGAGGAGTATATACTTAACTTTAAATAAATGACTATGCTTTTTTACATCTGGATTAAGGACTGAAATATTTGTCTTTCTGAATTAACCCCTGACTTGGATGAGTGTTTTTGGAGAAACGCTAGATTGAATTATCGGAGACATCTGAGTGTCATTATTTGATGCAGATATTTTGGAAGCTATATAACATAACACAGCGCTGCGGATTTCTCCCTTATATTTTGCTGTATATGGTACATCTTTTGCACAGTTGTGGTTAAGACTGTTATATAGGAAGATAAAGCAGCAGCAGTGTTCCCAGAAGCGCTTGAGAATTTTTTTCCCTCAGCTAGATTTTTCACAGCCTGGCATTGTGTACAGTGGTATGCCATGTCACCACTTCTACTTGTGCTTTCATTGTAAAACTATCAAACTCTATTGACTTGCGTTTTCCATAATGCCACTGTAACTTTACACTTTGGCCAGTGAATGTATTTGAATAAACTAGGGTCTGATTTGCATTGTGATGTGCAAACTGGGCAGGCCATCATTTTACTGAATGGAACAACTGAATAAGTACAGGTGGTCTGATGCATCTTTTTTGTGACTCAATTATATGGAGGGTGGATCTGTTTGTCCCAGCTGTTTTATAAGGAGGGTGTAGGGTATGACACATCTGTAGTATCTGACATTAAGCTGGTGTTGTTTTTCCTGTATTTTATAGCATAGTGAAATATTGTCTTTATGGCTTGGAAAGACCAAAGTGATTCTTAAACATAGCATGAAAAGTTGCACTGTAAACTATCGTTCTCTAAAATACTTATATCTGTTGTTGCTTGATTACAACTATCTGGAATGCAAGGAATTGCCGATATTGGTCTCTGCAGTCATCATCATCTGCAAAATGACTGTAGCCTATGGTGTACACATCTAATAAGTGGCTGGTTAGAGGGTTTCCCAAAACCATCCCTGGTAGTAGCTGCTCTGCAGTGTGGTCTGGCTGACCACACATGCACAGACCCGCTGGCAGCTAACTAAGCACATTGCACATATGGGCTTTCAAAACCCCTGTTTCTGCGTGTACTGATTTACTTCCCAAATATTGCAGTGTGATCCTGGGCGCAAAGATCATGCTCAGGGCTCAGTGAATATGTAATCATTGATAAATGAGCCTCTATATACTAATAATAGGATCAGCCCTTTCAAAGGTGTTCAAGCATGTGTCTGATTGTGCTAAGATGCACCTTCAGACTCTGTAGCGTTTGGTACTTAAATATACCCCATTGTCTCCTCATCAGAACTTGTAACAGCACTATGTGAGTAGTTAAACTGTTTTCGTTACCACTTCATCATCACTTCCATTACATAGTAAAGACCATCCCCCTGCATCTGAATAGTCACCACCCATACGTTTCTGATACAGTTTGTCTCAATAGCTACTGCTCCTCTGTGTGTGTGTGAACCAGGCTTGTCCAAACTGTGGCCCTCCAGCTGTTGTGAAACTACACATCCCAACATGCCTTGCCATAGTTTTAGCATTCCCTAATAGCGAAACTGTGGCAAGGCATGATGGGACTTGTAGTTTCATAACAGATGGAGGGCCATAGTTTGGACATGCCTGTAAACAGTGTAACTTATGTACTGTAATGCTACCCATACACTTATGCAATCAGATTTGATGCAACAAATCGAATCCGATCGCATCTTATGGTGCAAAACTTGGCCCCTTTCAGCATCCGATGCCGCATGCCATCTTGCGATGGCACATCGGGTGCTGGCAGAGTGCGGTGGACTATCGTAGTGGGAGTCGGTACAGCGGCAGAATTTGAAAAATAATTGAAAACACTGGGCAGCCCTCTGATTGGCTGAACTCTCTCAGCCAATCAGAGGGCTGTCCAGTGTTTTAACCAATTCCGTTGCCCCCCCACCTCACACCACCGAAAGGGTCCTCTCCTCTCGATCATGCAATCGCTCCTGCAATTTGATAGATATTATGTGCAGTACATACTGTCTATCGACGCAACATTTGACGGCGGGCCCGCGCATCGCGTCAAATGGTGCCTTTAAAAATGCATACAATCATTCGATTTATCGCCCTGATGTGGTCGAAATCGAATGATTGCATGCAGTATCTCACAAGTGTATGTGCAACATAAAAGAGTTTCTAGTGTTTTTTTGTGTTTATGCAGTAGCTCAAATCCGTGAACATCAGCATTAGGCCATAAGGTGGAGACTGGCACAGGACTTTTTAAAGAGTGAGTTGGAATGTGGGGAGGGGGGGCATTCTCCATCTAATGGTTTACAGCTGTCAATCGCATTGCGAACAGCCAGTGATGGCTATCCATCGCTGGCTGAGTTTGCATGGATGGCTTGCGCATGTGTGGTCATTTAATAATCACTTGGGATGTGAATTCACAGCTGAGCGAATGGGTCTGAATCAGGCCCAATAGCATTAAGTATGAACACTTTTTTTTTTTTCCTTTTGACAAACTTATGTTGTGTACACACGGGGGCGATAGGGTCTGAAATCGCTGGAAATATGGTCGCTGGCGACCATATTGCCAGTGATTGGAGTGTGCCCTGGCGATAAATCGCCGGGTGTGCGCTCCCGTTTTCAGCCCCGTTCTAATCGCTGGTCGCAGGAGCTTGTTCCTGCGACCAGCTGATTACCTCTGCGGCTCCCCCGGCAGAGGTTCCTTCTCATCAGCGACCATCTCTGGTCGCTGATGAAAAGGAGGGTACTTGTTTCCTAGCACGGCCACAATCTTGTCCATCGTGTACCTTAAAGTTAAGGTACACGATGGACGCGATGGACCCGATTTCCTTTGAAATCAGGTCCATTTTGCCGGCAAAGGGAAAATCGCGGGCATCGCGTCGGTCGCGACCATTAACATTGACCCCCGACGCGATGCCCGCGATTTTGCCATAGGCTTTAATGTTAAAATATTTTTTAACATTGAAATCGGGAGCATCGCGTCGGTCTTGTGCCATTATAATGGCACAAGATGAGATGGACTTGATAAAGTCCATCTCACATAGTAAAAAATTTGAAATGGGCCAATATGACCCATTTCACATTATATATGGCCCCGTCGTCACCCCACTATTGACGTGAACCCGAAGCGTGGCGAGCGGCGGCGGTGCGCGTCCTTTGACCTTTTCATTCCCCTACTATCTACGTCGGCATGGAGTTGAAAATATAAAGTGTGGCGAGCGCAGCGAGCCGACGCGCATACCTGTGAAGTTATACGCGGGGCACGCTACGCTCGCCACACTTTATATTCTCAACTCCACGCCGACGTGGATAGTAAGGGAATGAAAAGGTCGGAGGACGCGCTTCGGGTTCACGTCAATCGTGGGATGGGGTTTACGCTGTAAAATTGGGGGTCTAGGGAATATTTTACATTGAATCCAATGTAAAATCGGGTCCCAGGGACCCTATTCACATTTGATTCAATAAAAAAATCGGGTCGGTCACATCGCATGCGATGCGACCGACGCAATTTTTCCGACACGACCACCCCGATGGAAATCGGTGTGGCCGTGCTAGGAAACAAGTACCAAAAGGAGAAACTGAGCAATATATTGCTCAGCCATATATTGCTAGCAATATATGGCTGAGCAATATATCTCCTCCGTGTGTACGGGGCTTTACTCTGACAATGGCTTTTTAAATGCAGGCTGGCATTTTACTTTGGAACCACATGGAAAATGGTACTGACAGCATAGTTATAAATTTTTAACTATTCATGGGGGAGGGAGTGCACATAATTTTAACAGGCTGCTGCATTATATTACTGCACAGTACTTTGACAAAGATATGACCAAGCACTGCATTTTTGTATTGGCTGACCGTATTATGGAAGGATACTCAAATTGATCCTATGGGGTGAATTTATGAAGCTTGGAGAAGTGTTATCTATCCCCATAAAGAACGTTATGAGCAAGGTGATAATGGTTCAGCCAATCAGCTCTTACCTGTCAATTTACATATTGTAGCTGATTGGCTGAACCATTATCACCTTGCTCATAACGTTCTTTATGGGGATAGATAACACTTCTCCAAGCTTCATAAATTCACCCCTCAAACATCTGGCGCGGTGCATATTAGGGTGGTGCATTATCATCTATGCCAGTGTTTTTCAGCCACTGTGTCGTGGGACACTAGTGTGCCTTGGGCTGTTTTCACAGTTTGCCCCAGATCTAGAGATGCCCAAACCAGTTTACAGCCACCACCAGTCTAACTCTTATTTTCTGGTCTCTTCTTTACATGTAAAGGGCCAGTGTATTTTATTTTTGATACCTGTAGGGACCAGGGTGATTGTGTGTGTGTTTTTATTTTTTTATTTATAAGGGGGTCAATAGATTATTTTTTTTTTTTTTTGTGGAGGCCAATATGTTTTGCTGTGGGGATCTCATGGTGTGCCTTGGCAATTTTAAAATCTAAAGGTGCGTACACACGGGGGAGATATATTGCTCAGCGATATATTGCTCAGTGTCTCCATTTCATCAGCGACCAGAGATGGTCGCTGATGAAAGGGAACCTCTGCCAGCGGTGCCACAGAGGTAATCAGCTGGAACGGGGCTGAAAACGGGAGCGCGCACCCGGAGATTTATCGCCGGGGCACACTCCCATCACTGGCAATATCAGCCCATATCGCTGCCGTGTGTACACGGCTTTATTTAGTGTGCCACAAGGTAAAAAAAATAAAAATCACTGATCACTATGCTATAACCTAAAGTCCAGCACTGTCCTGTGAAGCTGTGTACACACGGGGGCAATTTCAGCATATATCACAGGCAATATGGTCACTGAGCAACCATATTGGCAGCGATTGGAGTGCGCACCAGCGATAAATCGCCGGGTGCAGGCTCCCATTTTTAGCCCCCATATGATCGCTGCCTGCGACCAGCTGATTCCCTCTGCGGCTCCCCTGGCAGAGGTTCCCATCTCTGGTCGTTGATGAAAAGGAGGCAATATATCTCCCCATGTGTACACAGCTTGACACTATCTGATACTGCATAGTGATCGGATATGCTGTGACCCTGAATTAAGAGAAGCCATAGGGTCGTTTCTGAAGATGCTTCAACTTGTAATCGTTTCAATATGCTACAGATCATATTATTTGATCACTGAACAGAAATAGCCTAGTCCAGTGGTTCCCAAACTTTTTCAGTCCAATGTACCCTTTGGGTCTTCATGACTTTTTCAAGGCACCTTGGTCACCTGAGGGCCCGATTCAGACCTGCAGCAGGTAAACACTACCCCGCCGAGCTCAAATTGCTCCCCATCTAATGATTCCCCCCCCTACCTGCAAGCACTGAGTCTAGACTTACTCAGCTCTGTGAAGGTCATGGGGAGGAGGCCGCTGACCTGATGTCAGCGGCCCTCTCTTCCAACAGCCAGGGAATGCCTGTGGGTTCTGGGAAAATCCCAGAAAATGCATGGTTATGGCCGCAAGGTATCAATTACCCTGCAAGAAGCCATACACATGCGCAGTCATCCGATAATCACTCATGTGAATTCGCAGCACAAAGAACAGGTCCCAATTGGGCCCCAAGACCTACCCCCCAGTTACCAGCCTGACCCTTTCCTCATATAAATCACTTATTATAGCATGGCCCCCAGCCCTATAACTTCCTACTATACAGCACAAAGACCCCCCCCCTTGCCTGCTTGACCCTTTTATGTATAAATCAATTATATAATTCCCCCCCCCCCACACACACACACACAAAAATACCCCTGTATCTCCCTACTATGCAACACCTCAATTATACTCCCATGACCTCATTCATCAACGTCAGGACACTTGCTTACTGAGTATCTGCTGCGGTCTTCGTTCCCACTGACTTTTATTTGCGAACCTAGGAAAAATCATTCGATGGTCAGGGACCATCAAATTACTTTCTCCTGCAGCGGAGACATGAGAGGGGATGTGTCTTTGTAACACATCCCCTTGCATGTTAACGCAGGGCAGCATCACAAGCGCTCCTGACTAATCTTATCAGAATCACCCCCTAATCCCTCTTCTCCTCTTCCTCCGGTCTCATCCCGCTTGCTACCTCTCTGCCCCCTCCCAGTGCTCACTCCCCGCTCATCACCACGACACTTCCTTTCTGTGTCCTCTGTAATGCGCACTCCCGCACACGCCAGCGGCTGACTGCGGACCTCCGAGTCCTCATACCTCCTCCTCTGCCCTTGCTGACAGCTGGCTCCGGTCCCCTCATCCCCGTTCTGGTGCGGGAGGGGGGGCATTCTCCATCTAATGGTTTACAGCTGTCAATCGCATTGCGAACAGCCAGTGATGGCTATCCATCGCTGGCTGAGTTTGCATGGATGGCTTGCGCATGTGTGGTCATTTAATAATCACTTGGGATGTGAATTCACAGCTGAGCGAATGGGTCTGAATCAGGCCCAATAGCATTAAGTATGAACACTTTTTTTTTTTTCCTTTTGACAAACTTATGTTGTGTACACACGGGGGCGATAGGGTCTGAAATCGCTGGAAATATGGTCGCTGGCGACCATATTGCCAGTGATTGGAGTGTGCCCTGGCGATAAATCGCCGGGTGTGCGCTCCCGTTTTCAGCCCCGTTCTAATCGCTGGTCGCAGGAGCTTGTTCCTGCGACCAGCTGATTACCTCTGCGGCTCCCCCGGCAGAGGTTCCTTCTCATCAGCGACCATCTCTGGTCGCTGATGAAAAGGAGGGTACTTGTTTCCTAGCACGGCCACAATCTTGTCCATCGTGTACCTTAAAGTTAAGGTACACGATGGACGCGATGGACCCGATTTCCTTTGAAATCAGGTCCATTTTGCCGGCAAAGGGAAAATCGCGGGCATCGCGTCGGTCGCGACCATTAACATTGACCCCCGACGCGATGCCCGCGATTTTGCCATAGGCTTTAATGTTAAAATATTTTTTAACATTGAAATCGGGAGCATCGCGTCGGTCTTGTGCCATTATAATGGCACAAGATGAGATGGACTTGATAAAGTCCATCTCACATAGTAAAAAATTTGAAATGGGCCAATATGACCCATTTCACATTATATATGGCCCCGTCGTCACCCCACTATTGACGTGAACCCGAAGCGTGGCGAGCGGCGGCGGTGCGCGTCCTTTGACCTTTTCATTCCCCTACTATCTACGTCGGCATGGAGTTGAAAATATAAAGTGTGGCGAGCGCAGCGAGCCGACGCGCATACCTGTGAAGTTATACGCGGGGCACGCTACGCTCGCCACACTTTATATTCTCAACTCCACGCCGACGTGGATAGTAAGGGAATGAAAAGGTCGGAGGACGCGCTTCGGGTTCACGTCAATCGTGGGATGGGGTTTACGCTGTAAAATTGGGGGTCTAGGGAATATTTTACATTGAATCCAATGTAAAATCGGGTCCCAGGGACCCTATTCACATTTGATTCAATAAAAAAATCGGGTCGGTCACATCGCATGCGATGCGACCGACGCAATTTTTCCGACACGACCACCCCGATGGAAATCGGTGTGGCCGTGCTAGGAAACAAGTACCAAAAGGAGAAACTGAGCAATATATTGCTCAGCCATATATTGCTAGCAATATATGGCTGAGCAATATATCTCCTCCGTGTGTACGGGGCTTTACTCTGACAATGGCTTTTTAAATGCAGGCTGGCATTTTACTTTGGAACCACATGGAAAATGGTACTGACAGCATAGTTATAAATTTTTAACTATTCATGGGGGAGGGAGTGCACATAATTTTAACAGGCTGCTGCATTATATTACTGCACAGTACTTTGACAAAGATATGACCAAGCACTGCATTTTTGTATTGGCTGACCGTATTATGGAAGGATACTCAAATTGATCCTATGGGGTGAATTTATGAAGCTTGGAGAAGTGTTATCTATCCCCATAAAGAACGTTATGAGCAAGGTGATAATGGTTCAGCCAATCAGCTCTTACCTGTCAATTTACATATTGTAGCTGATTGGCTGAACCATTATCACCTTGCTCATAACGTTCTTTATGGGGATAGATAACACTTCTCCAAGCTTCATAAATTCACCCCTGAGAAACATCTGGCGCGGTGCATATTAGGGTGGTGCATTATCATCTATGCCAGTGTTTTTCAGCCACTGTGTCGTGGGACACTAGTGTGCCTTGGGCTGTTTTCACAGTTTGCCCCAGATCTAGAGATGCCCAAACCAGTTTACAGCCACCACCAGTCTAACTCTTATTTTCTGGTCTCTTCTTTACATGTAAAGGGCCAGTGTATTTTATTTTTGATACCTGTAGGGACCAGGGTGATTGTGTGTGTGTTTTTATTTTTTTATTTATAAGGGGGTCAATAGATTATTTTTTTTTTTTTTTTGTGGAGGCCAATATGTTTTGCTGTGGGGATCTCATGGTGTGCCTTGGCAATTTTAAAATCTAAAGGTGCGTACACACGGGGGAGATATATTGCTCAGCGATATATTGCTCAGTGTCTCCATTTCATCAGCGACCAGAGATGGTCGCTGATGAAAGGGAACCTCTGCCAGCGGTGCCACAGAGGTAATCAGCTGGAACGGGGCTGAAAACGGGAGCGCGCACCCGGAGATTTATCGCCGGGGCACACTCCCATCACTGGCAATATCAGCCCATATCGCTGCCGTGTGTACACGGCTTTATTTAGTGTGCCACAAGGTAAAAAAAATAAAAATCACTGATCACTATGCTATAACCTAAAGTCCAGCACTGTCCTGTGAAGCTGTGTACACACGGGGGCAATTTCAGCATATATCACAGGCAATATGGTCACTGAGCAACCATATTGGCAGCGATTGGAGTGCGCACCAGCGATAAATCGCCGGGTGCAGGCTCCCATTTTTAGCCCCCATATGATCGCTGCCTGCGACCAGCTGATTCCCTCTGCGGCTCCCCTGGCAGAGGTTCCCATCTCTGGTCGTTGATGAAAAGGAGGCAATATATCTCCCCATGTGTACACAGCTTGACACTATCTGATACTGCATAGTGATCGGATATGCTGTGACCCTGAATTAAGAGAAGCCATAGGGTCGTTTCTGAAGATGCTTCAACTTGTAATCGTTTCAATATGCTACAGATCATATTATTTGATCACTGAACAGAAATAGCCTAGTCCAGTGGTTCCCAAACTTTTTCAGTCCAATGTACCCTTTGGGTCTTCATGACTTTTTCAAGGCACCTTGGTCACCTGAGGGCCCGATTCAGACCTGCAGCAGGTAAACACTACCCCGCCGAGCTCAAATTGCTCCCCATCTAATGATTCCCCCCCCTACCTGCAAGCACTGAGTCTAGACTTACTCAGCTCTGTGAAGGTCATGGGGAGGAGGCCGCTGACCTGATGTCAGCGGCCCTCTCTTCCAACAGCCAGGGAATGCCTGTGGGTTCTGGGAAAATCCCAGAAAATGCATGGTTATGGCCGCAAGGTATCAATTACCCTGCAAGAAGCCATACACATGCGCAGTCATCCGATAATCACTCATGTGAATTCGCAGCACAAAGAACAGGTCCCAATTGGGCCCCAAGACCTACCCCCCAGTTACCAGCCTGACCCTTTCCTCATATAAATCACTTATTATAGCATGGCCCCCAGCCCTATAACTTCCTACTATACAGCACAAAGACCCCCCCCCTTGCCTGCTTGACCCTTTTATGTATAAATCAATTATATAATTCCCCCCCCCACACACACACACACACAAAAATACCCCTGTATCTCCCTACTATGCAACACCTCAATTATACTCCCATGACCTCATTCATCAACGTCAGGACACTTGCTTACTGAGTATCTGCTGCGGTCTTCGTTCCCACTGACTTTTATTTGCGAACCTAGGAAAAATCATTCGATGGTCAGGGACCATCAAATTACTTTCTCCTGCAGCGGAGACATGAGAGGGGATGTGTCTTTGTAACACATCCCCTTGCATGTTAACGCAGGGCAGCATCACAAGCGCTCCTGACTAATCTTATCAGAATCACCCCCTAATCCCTCTTCTCCTCTTCCTCCGGTCTCATCCCGCTTGCTACCTCTCTGCCCCCTCCCAGTGCTCACTCCCCGCTCATCACCACGACACTTCCTTTCTGTGTCCTCTGTAATGCGCACTCCCGCACACGCCAGCGGCTGACTGCGGACCTCCGAGTCCTCATACCTCCTCCTCTGCCCTTGCTGACAGCTGGCTCCGGTCCCCTCATCCCCGTTCTGGTGCGCCGCTCACTACCTGCTCGGCAGACACGCAGCTACTGGCTGCAGGGCCATCTTAACTTCAATATGGGCCCCTAGGCAAAGCAATAAATGGGGCCCTTACGTACACAACCACTCACAGGTGTGTGTGTGATTATTTATATATATATATATCTCATAGTCAAGAGCAGATGTATGAAGTGTTGGTATGGGGGAGAAGTGGTATGCCGATACGGATTCAGTATGAAATCCCGGCGTTCAAAATCCCGACGCCGGAAACCCGACCGACGAAATCCCGACAAGGGGGGGACGTGGATCGCCCCCCCCCCCCTTGCGGGTTCGCCATGCAGCGGGCCCGGTGCCTCGCTATGCTCGGCACGCTAATTTATTCTACCTCCAGGGGTGTCGTGGACACCCACGGAGGGAGAAAGTGTCGGGATTCCAGCGCCGGGATTCTGAACGCCGGGATCCCGACAGCCGGGATTTAAACTGCATCCTGCTGATACAGCTTCTTCCCCATGTATGATCGTGCCTTTGTTTGATGGCTGTGGTGACCGCTGGCTATGGGCTGTGCAGGGGATCCCACTTGTGTAGCAAGATCTTGCGCATGCACACTACAGCCGTCCGGGCAGGGGGGGGAGAGTTAGCTCCGGCACACAAGATGTTAATACATCTTGTCGTTGTTCCATCCTAATGAAGCAGGAATTGTTATAGGGCCACTATAGACCTCTCCCCCCCCCTCAGTGTGTTACTAAATAAAATATGCATAAATGATGTAGTGTAGTGGTCTCCAACCTTTTTTGGGTTTGTGAGCTACTCGCGGCAAAATAAAACACCCGAAGAGCTACTAACATTTATAAAAAAAAAAAAAATCTGCCTTAGAACCAAATAATGCCCTTTGCACATTATGCCACACACTGTAATGCCCCAGACAATTATTTATGCCACATACTGTACTCAAAAAAATGGATGTAAAAACATGGGGTGCGTCCTATGAAAATGGGGGTGTGATACACATTTGCCCCCAATAGTGCAGTGCCAGACATAATTATGCCCAAATATTGGCAGATATAATTATGCCCAAATAGTGGCAGATATAATTATGCCCAAATAGTGATTACACAGTATAGATACACATATGCTCCCACAGTGAAGGAATGTCCCCCACTGTGCCAGAAACAGGTATGCCCCCACTGTGCTTCAGCAGCAGAACTCACTGTTGTTGTTCCTGCTGCTGCCGGGGGTAGGAGAGTCTGGTGCTTCCCTGCTGGCTGGCTGGTTGGTTCTGGCTGGTGCTTGCTCCTCCGTTGCTGCTGTGCTGCTGCTTCCCTTACCTGTGACTGTGCCGTCTGTCAGCAAATCAAAGCTTGTGGGCCGGCTCCTGATTGGCTGCCGGCCCGCAAACTCTGATTGGCTGATTGGTGGCCCAGTCACAGGGATACACACTGAGGGGAAGGAGAAATGCACGATGCGCTCTCCTCCTCTCTGAATTAGCGGCGAATCACTGCCAATCGAGGGAGGGAGAGCTGGGCGGGCGGCAGTGGTCGAGCCACCCGGATCGCTTCTGCAAGCTACCAGTAGCTCGAGAGCGACAGATTGGCGACCACTGATGTAGTGCTTATAGGGTATGAATAATTAAGCTTACTTTATAGCCTAGCAAACATTGCAACTCGAGATTTCTGTTAATCTGCGCATGCCGGAGCACACACGTGCAAGCTGAAACTGCGGTTGCATTGTTAAAAAAAAAAAAAAAGTGCGACTGCAGCCTAAAGGTCGAGATTAGGAGGCGTTGACTTGGCGTTTGCAGGGCAGAGATGGAGCGTTGTGGGAATGTGGTCTGGAGAACAGTGGAGTGTCTGGACCGATTGTAGGGGAGGCAGCTATGTGACGACATGCCGCTGCTGTGATCCAAAAGATGGCCATCCTGCATCTGGCTTCACAGATAGACTGCGCAGCCAGGGGCCTACTCCTGCCATGCAAATGCTTTCCTATGTAGCGAAGCCGGCTGTCCTTTTGCGACAATTTGCAAAACTACAACTGAATCTGAATTAGCTGGACTTCATTTATTATTAGGGTTAAAGCTATTTTTTTTGGGGGGGGGGGGGGTTCCTGGCACTATTTGTCTTCAATGTTATTTAGTTGTGTTTGCTAGATTAAAGATCAACTTTTTTTTTTCTTTTTAATTAAGCATTATACCTTCAGATCGTCATGCCATTAGTAACCGAGCTAACAAGTACAATTATGTTAAAGTTAAGTGTTTAACAAATGATTGTAGCAAAGATAAGATTGCTGCTATCATTTTATGATGGCAGGCTCTAGCTACGGCAAATCTAGGGCTCTTCCCCACCTGTGATGGTATAGATCTAATTAGTACTGTTTTGTTTTTTTTTACTGTTTTTTTTTTTGCCTAGTAGTAGTTAAATGTCATAAAGGGAAGTGTTAAATGTTGTGTAATTCTACATAATTACCTTATCCATGTATCTTTGGAACATGGTCTGTAGAATCGTTTCTAAACACTGGGAGAGGAAACGGTCTAATTTTTGGCTAATTTTACCAATGTTTTGAAAAATTGTATGTATTTATTGGGCTATCTAATCGGGTCGTACGATAAAACGCACTGGCTTAGTGAAACCTATGCAGCCCCATTTTCGATGATTGAAACAATGTGTAACCCTTTAGGGTGCCAATGTTGCTGTGAGAGATGTCCAAAATATCCACTAAAAATGCCAGGGCTGTAGTAGAGGAATATGAATTACTTAGGGTATTGCTAGCAAATGATCTGAAGTCAATTAATTTAAGTTTAGTTAAATATTGTACCCCACTGTGATCAAGGCTGGCATTTTTTGCAAATGCTTTGCACATCTCTCACAGCAACGGCAGCACTCAAAGGGTTTATTCCTCCGGAAAAGTGATGGCATTAAAAAAAATATTGTCACGTATGCCTACATGCCTTTGCTAGCAAGAAACTGAAAACAGATACAATATTGCTTATTCTCCAAACCTATTTTAGAATTGAATGACAGATTGTTGGTACCTCTTCAGCAGGATGCAGTTTAAATCCCGACGCCGAAATCCCGACAGTTTCTCCCTCCGTGGGTGTCCACCACACCCCTGGAGGGAGAATAAATTAGCGTGCCGAGCGTAGCGAGCGCAGCGAGCCCGCAAGGGGGGGCTATCCACGTCGTCGTCCCCCCCCCCCCTTGTCGGGATTTCGGCGGTCGGGATTCCGGCGTCGGGATTTCATACTGAATCCTCTTCAGCAACATCATTTTGTTATAGTGATATTTGATTTTTTTTATTGAATTGGTATAGATATGTCTTCAGTCTTCTAATCCAGTGGTTCCCAAATTGGGGCACACAAGTTGATTGTCCAGGCCCAAATCAAATTCTTTATAATCAGTAAAACTAGTCCTGGTACTGCCAATCATAAAATGTGTGGACAAGCGTAACCCTGTCCGCCACTGTCACATAATGGAACCTGATGATAACTGGGTTTTTTCTTTGTCCTTTTATGATCTTTTCTTTTCTGAATTGTTCAATAACAAACTTCAGGACTTCTGGGTGTAGTGAAAAAAATGCTGATGCTCTAGGGTACAGTGATTAAAAAATAATGCATTCAGCCTATTTAAATATCGAAAAATGGTACTTCTACTGTTTGGCATCATCATCTGTACCATACTTACCAGATCGAGCAAAGGAGAGAGTTGCCAGAAGAGATTTACAGACAACACTCCCTCCAACATCAGAAGGGCAGGAACGGTACACATCCAGGAGGTGTGTGTGTGTGTGGCTACAACCCCTTTCCCAATGTGTTTTGGGTATTTTTTTCCCAGATGCCTCTTGCACCCTCCACATCTACCCAGTGGTGTCATTAGGTGGGTGTGGCTCGCACCCAGGTGTCACCCTTCAGCCACACTCACCCCGCATCCCCGGTCCAGACTGCACCACCCCCCAACAATGATTACCCGTCTGGCCGGAGGCTGTCACACTCACACTGCCTTAACTGGGGGCCAGGACCACGAATCAGGCTGGCGCAGGGAGGGAGCAGTGGGAGTAGACCAGGGCTCGACAAATTTGTCTAAAATCTAGGAGCCAGCATGAAAGTGTAGGAGCCAGACAAACTAAAATACTAAATCCCCCTCCTCCCCCCCCCCCCCAAAAAAAAGACTTAATTCTAGAAATGCAGCATATATATAGCTTATCTCTTGCAGCAGCACACAATGATAATAATTTAGTTTACATTAATAATTGCTCATTTGATTACTAGGTACTACTGAGTACTCACATGGAGGAGCCGGGTGTTGTGATGGCACTGGGTTCCACAGCCGTGACTGCCACACTGTGGGGGTTGACAGGGTCAGGTGGACCACAGGGGGATCTAGACATTTCTTCTCCTCTTTCTCCATACAGTCCCGATGCACTTTACTTGTTACAGGAGGGAACCTGGCCTGGGGCAGGATCTATATTGCGGGTAGTATGGCCTGGGGCAGGATCCATGCAGAGTGACATGGTCTGGGTCTGCAGGTGGGGCAAATATCTCCTGCTAGTCAGTCGTTGCTGGGGAGAGCCTAAAATATGTCGGGCAACAGCGACCCCTGTAGCCCAGTGAGGCACATCCTAGTAGCCAGTGACGCTGCTAATGCCCTGCATCCATTTCCCCAAATAACTGTTCTACTTTCTGGACACTATCCTGCACCCTGATCCCTCTTTCTGTGTTCCCTGCAAACATTGTCCCCAAATGATTGTCCCTACTTTTTGGGCACCCTAGTCAGTCTTCCTGTATTCTCTAATGATTTTCCCTACTTTCTGGGGACCCTTCTGCAACCTGATCCCTTCCTCTGCTGAATACATTGCCCCCTGGTAATTATCTCCACTTTCTGGGCACCCTCCGTGCACCCTGCCCCTTGTGGGCACCTTCCGCCTAGTCACCCCTTTACCCCTGGGTTCCATTGGCTGGTGCTCTGCACACAGACATGTCAGGGGCACCATCTGCCGCCACACATGAGCAGATTTCAGCCAGGGATGGGACAGCCCAGCGGTGCAGCGGGCATTGTGTGTGTCTCTCCGCTCACCTTCTTCAGGTGGGTGGTGCACTGGCTGGAGGTTCGGAAGAGCCGCACCGACACATCTGCAGCTTCCAGAAATTGGGGGCGTGGCTTCGCTATGCGTGGCAGGCCCTGACGTCTGAGAGCGGAACACTGCTCACAAGGATCTACCCAGATGCTGCGAGGGGTTCAGCTAAGGAGGGGCTACTATTGTCTGCTGGACCAGATACACTGGGTATGTGGGCTACAAATTTACAGTTACAAAAGGAGCGTAGGCAGGAGCACAGAGACACTGCCATGTCTTATGACCTCTCCTTGGCAGGCCATACCACCTACAGGAGCTGGTCTCCAGGAAGGAGAATCTGGTCGCCATGGCGACCTGGCGCCCAGGTTTTGTCGAGCCCTGGAGTAGACTCACTGCAGCTCAGTGAGTCTCTACTCATTCACTGCTCGAGTCTCCGGTCACTGCTCCCTCCCCGTAGCAGCGTAAATCCTGGTCCTGGCCACTGCAGTGTATATTATATTATTTACAGTTGTTTTATAGCGCAGCAGATTACGTTGCACTTTACAATTGTAGTCAGTGATAAAACAAACTGGGTAACAACAGACAGACTTGGAGGTAAGAGGGCCAAGCTTACAATTTATAGGGACACAGGATGGAAACACAAGGACAGGCATCAGTAATAGCATAGCAGTCCCACCAAGTTGCAAGTCAAGAAGAAAAGCTATATAATACATAAGTGCCTCAGAGGGATATGCATGTGGTACTTAAATATGATAGGCTAGCCTGAAGGGGTGAGTTTTCAGGGAAAGCTTGAAAATTTGGAGGCTAGCGGAGAGTCTTATTGTGCATGGAATGGCATTCCATAGGATGGGAGCAGCCCAATAAATGTCCTGTAATAGTGAATGGGAGCTAGTGATCCGTACAGAAAGAGACACTGATCTTGTGCAGAGCGCAGTGGTCGAGTTATTTTATGATAAGTGCAGAGATATATGCTGGTGCAGTATGGTTAATAGCTTTATATGCGAGTAGCAGTATTTTATATTGAATACAGTAAAATACAGGTAACCAATGGAGGGACTGGCAGAGCGGGTTAGCAGACGATGAACGTCTTGCTAGGAAGATCAGCCTAGCAGCAGCATTTAAAATGGATTGCAGTGGTGAGAGTCTGTTCTTGGGAAGACCAGTTAGGCGACTATTGCAATAATCAATGCGGGATATCATGAGTGCACGGATAAGAGATTTAGTAGTGTCTTGTGTGACATAGGGTCGTATTTTGGATATGTTTTTTAGATGCATGTAACTTGATTTGGTGATCGATTGAATGTGGGGATCAAAGGAAAGTTCAGAGTCGAGGAGGACCCCTAGACAGTGAGCTTATGGGGTAGTGTAGATTGTCGAGTTGTCAACAGTTATGGAGTTTTCAGGATGGTAACTGATCTTGGCTGGTAGGAATCTATAGTAATTCCGTTTTGGAAATATTGAGTTTGAGGTGGAGAGAAGACATCCAGGATGAGATGGCAGAGAGGCATTTAGAGACTTTGCCCTTATTTATATATGTATCTATATAGACTAGGCCCTACGGGCACTCTTCACACCGGCGTAAGGGGCTGCGCCCCCTTAATTTGTGAACGTTTGTATTGTGTGAAATATGGTTAGAACTGTATGTAAGATGCCCTGTATTGCAACTTGAGTTATAGGTGAAATGTGTTAAATAGAGAGCATATGACTTGGAAGGGGGTGTGTATTGTTTTGTTTAATTAAAAAGCGGTTACAGAGTAAGATGTGCATTGATAGTGTGGAGGGTACAGTGACATTTGTGGGTGTGGGGGGGTGTGTGTGCGTGCGTGTTGCTGAGGTGTGTGTGTGTGTGTGTGTGTGTGTGTGTGCGCGCGTGCAATAGTATAGTAGGGTGTTTTTGAGTCAGCGGCTCCCCACTGGCGGAGGTCATGACACAGGAGTACAGGACGGTGGCCCTGAGTCAGTGTCTCTTCCTACTGGGTGGGAGTTACAGTGCATGAGAGCAGGAGGCTGGGCTATAAGGCATGGTAGGGGTATGTGGGCAACACAGCGTCAGCGACTCCCCAGTGGTGGAAGTTACGGTTCAGGAAAGCAGGAAGCTGGTAGTGATAGGGGTGTGTGGGCATACGGGGGACTAAAGAGGAGGGTGGGGGACACTGTGCAGCTTCTGCCAATGGGTGAGGGTCCAGCGTGGTAGCACAGGAGTACAGGACGGTGCCCCTGAGTCAGTGTCTCCTCCTACTGGGTGGGAGTTATGGTGCATGAGAGCAGTAAGCTGGGTGGTAAAGCATGATAGGTGAATGTGGGCAACACAGGGTGAGCGGGTCCCCACTGGTGGAAGTTACAGAACAGGAGGCAGGGCAGTGATAGAGGTGTGTGGGCATGAGGGGTAGTAAAGGTTTTTGGCTGTTGCAGAGTAGGGATGGGCATTGGTGCAGACGCCATCGATGGTTGGCATTGATGGCGATTTTGCACCCTGCCATCGATAGTAGTAACATATTACTTGGATAACAATTGATTGTTGTAGCTATTGATGTTCATCCATTATATCTGACTGAATAGGCCGTGGGTCAATCAGAACTTGGAGGCGGGACTTCCGGGTGTGGGGGGCGGAGCTATGCTATGCTCCCACATCGATGGCAAAAGTATTCAACATCGTCCAATAACCATCGATTATTTGAAATCATTGATTGTTGAAGTTGTGTCGCTGGTGCAGAGGACCGTGGGGTCACTTCTGGCAGTGGGGGAACCTGCAGCGCGGCAGCCAGGGCCAGATTTCCCACCTAGGGCGGCACCTGCTTGTGGCGGTACAGGATCCCCCATTGTCACAGAGGATACGTGAAATGCGGGAGCGGGGTCGCGGGTCCGCTGGGGGGTGAAATTGCCGGAAGGGGGTCAGGGGGGTCTGCAAATTGCGGGAGGGGGGGTGTGCGGGGATCCGTGATTAGCCGGGTTCACAAATCGTGGGAGGGAGCGTGGGGGTGGGGGGGGGCCTTGAATCGCGGGAGGAGGGGGGGTCCCGCGATCGCGGGGGGGGGGGGTCACAAATTGCAGGAAGGGGGGTCCCGCGATCGTGGAAGGGGGGAAGGTTGCGGGGTCCCGCGAATCATGGGGGGGGGGGGTCGCGGGGTAGCGGGGGTCCCGCTGCAGGCCATGAGACTCCCTACAGATTAATACAGAAAATTGATAAGAACAAAATAATGATGCGTCTTTCATAAGCCACAATCTGAATCTATGATCACCCCTGATATAGAACTTCTATGGAGAAAACTGCAGTCTGGAAAAGCCACCCATCAAACCTGAGACAGCTCTGTACAGGGTGTAGAAGTCTTATTGATAGTTACAGAATTTCTTGATTTCAGTAATTGCCCCTAAAGTTTGTACAGCAAAATATTAGGATAAGGTCCTGTCATTTTTGTTCATGCCATGTTCAAGTGTTTCCTGTGGGCGGTGCATAGAAATGGATGCATTTTTTAGAGCCTCACAGTCTCCCTCATTTGAATACATCTGCATTGAGCACAACAGAATGGACTGGTTCCCTCTGTGCTGACTGATGACTTGATTGGCACAATCTGTTGCCTGGTTTAATGCTGGGGTTGGGGAATTCTGAGCTGCATAGCTTATTCCCCGAGGCCTGGTCCAGTCAGTAATGCTGCTGCACAACTACTCTGTTGTGTCTTGACAATGTAATTGCTCGCAAGCACCCTGCACCATAGTGGCCTGCACTCTTATTTGATACCTCGCTGTGTACTTATCTCTGTAAGGCCTTTAGAAAACTACTCTGTTATGAGTGAGATGATGCTGGACATGTTTGACATGGTCGTTAATGTTCCTGGATGTTCCTGCTGCTGTGTTGCCCAGTGTGATCCCTTTTCGGCATCCTCCGCAGCAGCCTGCTCTTGCCCTACTGCAGTCTATCCTGTGCTGGGGCGCGCTGTAGTAATGCTTGGTACACACTAAATTGCTGTGTACTTAGCGCAACATCGGGAGTGATGGAAAACGGGCACATACATACATACATACATACATACATACATACATACATACATACATATATATATATATACCCTAACGGTCGGGGGGGGTGGCATTCCACAGGCATGGACTTCTCTAGTGAGAACCTGCTTGCGTCGTCCTGCTGGCTTGGACTTTGAGAGACGTGATGGGTTTCTGTGACACGGGACAGTGTTCTGGCCTGGGCATCGCAGTCATCCTGGCTGGTGTTAGTGCTCCTACCTTTAGTGAATGTTCCTGTGCTGTCTGTGGCGCCCTTTCTGCCATTGGATCATCATTGGCTGGTGGTATGCAGTGCTTTTCCCTGGTTCACCCTTCTTACTCCCCCCCCCCCCCCCCCAATTTGCATGTCTTCTCATCCTTACTCTGGTGTTTTTGTGTCCCATACGCCAGTTTTCTCTGAGCACCCCCACATCCATGGGACATTTATGCTCAGTGGCATCGCACTGTTTACCGGAGATGAACCTTGTAAATAACATATTTACACTTGTGGTGCCTCTCGCTAATAGTACATTTTAGAATTAGTGCCTAGTGACACTAACACATTAAAACTGTGTTGCCTACAACCTACATAGTAACATGGTAACATAAGAATTAAGGCTGAAAAAAAGACGTTAGTCCATCCAGTTCAACCTATCTAACTTGTAACTACTGACTTGACTTATCTAGTCATATCTATAGGATTCCCCTAGTGGCCAAAAGTGCATCCAGTTTTGATTTAAATTCATTTACAGTAGTTGCTGTAATCACCCCCACCAGCAATGAGTTCCAGAATTTTACTGCTCTAATGGTGAAGAATACTCTTCTTAATTCAGTAAGGAATTTCTTTTCCTCGAGCCTCAGTACATGCCCGCGTGTCTTAAGCATAGGCCTGTTAGTGAACAAATCATCTCCCGGTTCCATATGATTCCCAATCCTGTATTTGAACATACTAATCATATCACCTCTCAACCTCCGTTTCTCCATTGAAAACATATTCAGCTTGGTTAACCTATGTTTGTATTCTAGTGATTCAAGACCTTTTACGAGCTTATTCGCCCTTCTCTGTACCTGTTCCAATTCATTTATATCCTTTTTAAGGTGCGGTGCCCAGAACTGAACACAATATTCCAAGTGTGGTCTCAACAATGCCTTGCAAAGAGGCACTATCCCATTGGCATCCTTGAATCCATACCCCTTTTAATGCATGCCAGTGTCCGGTTTGCTTTTGCTGCTGCACTTGAGCAGTGTGCACTATTACCCAGTATTTTATCTATGATGACCCCCCAGATCCTTCTCTACAGCAGAATTTCCTATAACTCCATTTAGCCTATAAGTAGCTTGTTCATTTTTGTTCCCATAATGAATTACTTTACATTTTTTCAACGTTAAACTGCATTTTCCACCTTTCCAGTTTATTTCAGTCACTTTGTAGTGATTCCACATCCTCTCATAAGTTAATTTCCTTACTCAATTTCGTGTCTGCAAATATTGCAATTTTTACTCACTATGTCACTTCCAATATTATTAATGAATATATTAAACCAGGTGGGATCCCAATATTGAACCTTGCGGGACTCCACTTTGGACCTTACCCCAGCTGGAAGGTATGCCATTTACCACCACTCTCTGTCCTTGATTTTGCAACCAGTTTTTAATCCAATTACAAATTTTATCTCCTAACCCTAAATTACCTAGTTTCATTAATAACGTTTTATGAGGCACCGTATCAAAAGCTTTAGCAAAATCAAGCAGTATTACATCAACAGATTTCCCTAAGTCCAGCCTCCTACTGACTCCCTCATAGAAGCTAATTAAATTAGTCTACCATGATCTATTTTTGATGAACCCATGCTGAGCCTTACTTATCACTTTCTCCTGTTCTAAGACATTTTGGATACTACCTCTTATTATTTCTTCTAATATTTTCCCCACAATGGATGTAAGGCTGACAGGTCTATAATTTTCAGGGTTAGTTTTGCTACCTTTCTTCCATATTGGTACTATGTTAGCTATGCGCCAGTCCGTTGGTACCATCCCCGAGTTTATTGATTCCTAGAATATCAGATCTAATGGTAGTGCTATGACAGAACTCAATTTTTTTAGTATCTTATGGTGTATTTCGTCTAGGCCAGGAGATTTGTTACTATTTAGGTTCTATAATCTATTTTTGACTATTCCTCACTCAAGCAAATATACAAACCTATTGTCCCTTTATAAATATGGTGCTTCAGCACGTGTTTAACCCCTTCAGCCATGCTGCCGCCATCAGTCACGTGGATCAGAGTTCTCTGCGATCACTGTGATATATCTCCGTTGATCTAACAACATGATTTTTGAGTGGTGATTTGATGTAAATGGGTCCAGTCTGTTTGACCATGGGCCAAATTCTTAATTGAAGTTATATCATGGACTGACTAACTCCTGGTGACTTCTCAACCCA
Organism: Crinia signifera; assembly: GCF_055691185.1. Lineage (NCBI taxonomy): Eukaryota > Metazoa > Chordata > Amphibia > Anura > Myobatrachidae > Crinia > Crinia signifera. Next base: position 129,955,816 of record NC_139222.1, on the reverse strand, counting down.
CAGCTAGTCCTATCCACAGTGCAGTTATACCACCCTCCAATTGAAAACCAAAAAAATATTCTATTAATGTCATATTATTGTCCTCTATCTCTCTTTAAACTTGTAAATTACTTGCCAAGAAAATGGCCTGCCAGCTACAATCTATTGTTTCTCCACTATTGATTTACCACCAGATGAGTTTCTTCAAGGGTAGTCACTCACTTCGGAGCAGCAGTGACACTAACAAACCTCCTCGTCCTGGTCTCGCTCTACTAAGTCCTTTGATTCCATTTTCTGTCTGAACTTGTATGCAGTCCTTCCTCAGAGAGATGTGGTCCATTTTTTTTTTTTTTTTGTAAACTAATCCTACTTAATGGTATTGTTATACCCTTTTCACACCAAAACAACTGGGTCCAACTTGGGTTTTGAACACGGTTTCAGGTTGTTTCACAGCTCCTTGAAATCACATTCATATAGCTGGCTGGACCTGAGTTATTGATGGGTTTTCTCTCTTCCTGTGTTTGGAGATGTGTCCCAAGCTCCAGTGATCAACTCTTCATATGCTACCTGAGTCAGTGCCAGGTGTGACTCTGGTAGCTACCAGTCTGATTCCTGGATGCTGCTGCTTAGACCCTTCACACAATCTTGCACCCAGGTTATATGTTTTTGGGGACCCAGTTACTATGTCCCTATTTAACAGCAGGGGTATCCTCTCTGTTACTATTTAATTTGATTATCGACCTTCTGCTTTTACAGGTTATGTGTATTGGATCTGAAGAGGTGAGGATATCTGCTTTTGGTGGTGATCTATTAATATATCTCTAATCCTGAAGTATTTCTAGCCCCATTGATGACCAAACCTATGTAGACTTGTATTCTCTCGTTTCAAAGTCAGTTTTGACACATCTTAAGCTTTGTGACTTCGACCTGGCACTACACAGCCTAACTGGCCTTCTAACCTACCACTTAAACAGCACCCACTTCTATCCCCAAATTGGTATACTACTCCAATATCTCCCAACTATATTTATGTGCAAAATTGATATCTAATGGCTATGTCCACATCTTTCCTATTTGGACCAGGCTAACCTACTGGTATTTTTTTGCCTTAAACCCTTAACGCACTCAAGACATTGCCACTCTTTTTGTGCCTTTTTGCATATACTTTATAGTTTAGATTCCTTTGGAACTAAAATAAGTCTTGGTTTAATCCAGTCATGGGCAACATGTGGCTCTCCAGCTGTTGTGAAATGAAGTCCTAGCTTGCCTTGCCACAGATAAGCTATTTGGGAATGCTGAAGCGGTGGCAATGCATGCTGGGATGTGTAGTTTCACAACAGCTGGAGAGCCACTGGTTTCCCATGCCTGGCTTAATCTTACCAACTTGCAACAAATAAAAATATTGGTTTACCCGCCTATCATTCCAGGCCCTCATTGGACCCTCACAGTACCCTCCGGTTGCAGTTCCAGAAGTTACTCCATCATGCCAAAGTCTTGTACCAGCTACGTTCTTTCTCCAGATATTCCCACTTCAAGCCGCCAACCTTCAACCCTGCTTGTCCTTAGTTTACGCAAATACTTGCTTCTTTAAGTTTACGCAAAGACTGGCTCCTTGTTTATCTTCAGGATTTATGCAAATACTTGTTCTTTATGTTTCCCTAAGTTATCCATCAAAGAAGTATTTGATTCCAGTTTATGTTACCGCTTTATGAGTTCCTCTATTAAACCTGCTCTCTTCAAACCATCACCCTCTGGTCGGTCAACTATCCCTGAACACCACACGATACCATCAAATCCATCCCCTGTGACAGTGTGGTTCATTTCCTTAACATTGCCATTCAATATATATTAATAAATCGCAAGTTGGCAGCTAAAAACACCATAAGGTCCCTTTTCTGCAAGGATCAGGTATTGAGATGAACCTTAAATGATAAGCAAAGTATCTGTGAAAGTTTGTTTTTCATTGAAACCAATACCTTGGTAGATTAGTCTTAATCAAAATGACCACATGTTCTCATAGATTCCCCAAATATAATATAGCTGTTAGTATAAAAATTTGTTTACATGATATCACATCAAAAAAGTATAGTTCATCGAGAATTAGTACAGTAAGTGCATCTGTATCCCAACACATTTCGTCCCATAGAACTTTTGTCCTTTGTTGCCCGCCCCCTCCCTCCCTCCA